>NC_091461.1:115303364-115903364 GCF_027789765.1 Dendropsophus ebraccatus
GAAGACTGGAGATTTTTTAAATAGAAGTAAATTACAAATCTGAATAACTTTCTGAAGCCAATTGATTGAAAGGGATACTCCTGTAAAAATCTTTTTCTTTCAAATCAACAGGTTTCAGAAAGTTATATAGATTTGTAATTTAATTTTATTTAAAAATCTCCAGTATTCCCATACTAATCAGCTGCTGTATGCCCTGCAGGAAGTGGTGTATTCTTTCCACTCTGACACAGGTTTTCTATGGGGATTTGCTACTGCTCTGGACAGTTCTTGACATGGACAGAGGTGGCAGCAGAGAGCACTGTGTCAGACTGGAGAGAATCCACCACTTACTGCAGGGTATACAGCGGCTGATAAGTACTGGAAGACTTAACATTTTTAAATAGAAGTAAATAACAAATCTGTCTAACTTTCTGACATGAGTTGATTTATCATCACCCCCCCTCCGGAGTGCCCCTTTAAGATACAATAGCTGAGCTCATGTTGCATGAGTAGATGTATCGCATAGGAAATCCTCTGACATCTGTGAAATGAATTAACCCTTCATGACACGTTCCAAAATAAAACGGATCTATTTGCGCAACAACCGCAGTGACTAATGCGAGACGTATGGAAACCTTAAGCATCACCGCGCCAGCGTAATGGGGGCTTCTGCACTCCACCGCACGGGACAAACCAACTCGCTGCGGATCGTCTTCCACTCGGAAGAGGGTGGGAGTCCCTGTAATGGAAGTGAACGGCCTGCAAACATCTTCTAGACCAACATGATATATTTAATCTCGGGGATAAAACCACATATCAATGTCAAATCGTTCCGTCGCGGCGGCTCTTAAAGTGGAGTTGCGAAACGTGAATGGTAGAAATATTTCAGCAGTCACTTACAGTAGATTTCATTAATTAAATCCTGGGCTTTTGTATCTGCTCCTTATTTCCCAGGCCGCTCCTTCCAGCTAATAATACTGTAGGCTTTGGCCTGGTGCGCCGAACACTCTGCCAGCGAAAACAAGACGGATTCGTTTTGTTGGGGAAGATCCCCAGGAGTTTAAGTTGTATTGAAAAGTGAAAATGTAGAAGTTTCTAAACCCAATGATTTCTGCTCCGGAGAGTTTGTTGGTGCGGGCTGCTTCTGGTTAATATTCACGTTTGTTTTTTCTATGGGATTTTGATGTTTTTTACATCTTTGAGGGAAGAATTTCTACAAAGACTTGAACATTAAAGTGTCACTGTTGTATTTTTTTTTTGCAGAAATCAATAGTCAAGGCGATTTTAGGAAACTTTGTAATTGGGTTTATTAGGCAAATATGCCATTATCTGCATTCAAAAAGACTTTTCCCAGGTCCCCTCCTCCCTCCTCTCTCTCATTCACTGCTCATTATCAGGAAATCATGTCTTGTTGCATCAGACATGCCCTGTCTGTTCAGAGAGCAGAGAACAAAGGATTACACAGCGGGACCTGTGTGAAAGACGGTATTCAGAGGTCAGAGAGGTCAGTGCTGACTTCAGAGGAGATAGCCCAGTGATGTAGCTGTAAATTAACTCTTTGTTGTCCTGTTTTGGTGCCTCATCTCTCTCCACCCCTCCCCTCTCCATAGAGAACCATGAAGACAAGGGGGGGGGGCCTTCAAACTACTTTGTTCATGATAAAAATAAATTTTTTCGGCTAATAAACCCAATTACAAAGAAATGGAAACAACAGTGACACTTTAAGGGGACTTGGGAAAAGGGATATTCAGGGACACTGTCCATAGCAATCAGATACTATTTAAAGGAAACCTGTCGTCACTTTAATGCTGCCCGAATCATGAACTATCATTGGGGTCTCCAGCTGCTTCAGCTGACCCTACTGCCCTGAAGGGTTACTTCATAGGGAAAAAAAAGTTTGAAATCTCATTTCAAAAAGTAATACAGTTTTGCGAATTACTTCTATTAAAAAAAATATCAAGCCTTCCAGTTTTTATCAGCTGCTGTATGTCCTGCAGGAAGTGGTGGACTCTTTCCAGCCTGGCACAGTGCTCTCTGCTGCCGCCTCTGTCCATGTCAGGAACTGTCCAGAGCAGCAGCAAATCCCTCTGGACAGAGAGAACTGTGTCAGACTGGAAAGAATACATCTCTTCCTGCAGGACATACAGCAGCTGAAAAGCTTTAGATTTTTAAAAAGAAGTAATTTACAAATGTATACGTTTCTGGCTTTAGTTGATTAAAAAAAAAAATCCTAAACTAGAAGAGCTTCCCTTGTTTGGGTATAGGGAGAGACCTATAAATCAAGGCTGTTAGGGGACCTGGGGACCACACTGATAACTTGTGGTTCGGGCAGAATGAAAATGATGACAATGGTACCTAGTTGCTATGGACAGTGTCCCTGGGTCTGTCTATATCTCTTACAACTATTGCCTTAAGGGTGCGTTCACACGTACAAGATCCGCAGCAGATTTGATGGTGCAGATTTGATGCTGTGTTCAGTTATTAAGATGAAATCCACTGCGGATCCTGTATGTGTGAACGCACCCTAGAGGGGTATTCCAGCACTGAAATTTTTTTAAGGGTTATGTTCCCACCCTGCAGATTTTATGCTCTAATCAGTTATTCTGGGAGAAAATTTAAATAAAAATAAGTAACTGAACGCCGCATAAAATCTGCAGGAAAAAAAAAAAAATCCATGTTTCACAAAAAATACAAAAATTTAAATATCCAGAATATACATTAGGTGCATAACACAACATGCCAAAAGTGGGGAGATCAGAGGTGGCAGCGGGGATCGGGTAGCGTTGGAATGGCTTGGGCAGAGGATTGGGGCAGGTTAGTACATTTGGGGCAATAAGTTTATTTTTAATTCACCTTGACTTTTTTTTTTAAAGTCTGTACTGGAATCCTCCATTATTACATTATGTAAATCAATATCAATAAATAGCTGAACACAGCATCAAATCCAGCGCACATACGCTACCCTTAAAGGAATGCTCCAGGCAAACCTGAAACGTTATGTTATGCCCGGTGGCGGGCCGGAGGGAGGAAGCATGACACAGAGATTTCCTCTTTGGTGTTCTTTGAATTCATGTGTCATGCTCCGCCCCCTCAGGTGCTGATAGCAGTGTATCAGAGAAATGACATACATACAAATACATACGTCACACATTATCTATCTAGGGGCACATATATTTTAAATGCACAGATACATTCTATATATAGAAGAAATAATGATAAACATGTAAACATGCATATACACCCACACTGTGATAATCAGATACAATATATCATATATATATATATATATATATATATATATATATATATATATATATATATACATACTTACACCCACACTGAAGCCTATGTGGACACAGAGAGATAATCAGAATATGTATATATATCACCAATATAGTCTACTCTCCTAGTGGCAGTTTTCACACACACACACACACACACACACACACACACACACACACACACACACATATATATATATATATATATATATATATATATATATATATATATATATAATAAAACTAAGCTTATACTTACTTAGTTGTGTATTATGGTTATTCCATTCATTTTGCTTATGGTCAATAATGGACCATAATAAGGACCACTTTCCCCCCCTTTATATTACAGACAGCCACAGGGGGGAATGAAGTAGCTCCATAGAGTAAGAACTCCACCAAATAGTAATCCATATCTCAGCTTCCTAGACCCCAAGGGGAAGTGAGATGTTGGGGTAAACTCTAGTGAAGGGATGAGGAATCTTTGTCCCTCCAGATGTTGGACAACTACAATTGTCATCATGCTTGGACAACCTGGATATGTCTTTGGCTGTCCAGGTATGATGGGAATTGTAGTTTTGCAACAACAGGAGGGCCAAAGGTTCCAAATTTCTGCTCTAGTGTATAGTACAGTATAACCCATGGACCTCTCATGGTTCTACGGCCTCTATGGTCTGGTAGCAGTGTCGGACTGGCCCATTGGAGAACCGGAAAATCCTCTGGTGGGCCTCCAGCTCAGAACCTGCAGTAACACTGACTAATATGTTATTTCTCATTGGTTCTTCATTGGTTTGCCCCCCAGGATCATTTCCTCTGGTGGACCCCAGATACCCCAGTCCAACACTGTCTGGTAGGTTTGGTCCAGAAGAGCTCCGGGCATAACGTCCTCATATTTTATTTGACACGTGAATTCCTCCCCACCTTCAGGAGCACACCTGTAACTGACCCTTTCTTCTAGTCTTGATTTACTTGACGGACGTGCGACTAAGCCGGGCCACACACATACACACACCGTACCAGATGCCATATCTCCTTGTCATCTATCTTTATGATGACTTGTTATTTTCACCTTCAAATAAAAAACAGAAGTCTGGGTGTTTACATGAGCCAATGTGTTTTGTGCTTATATAATGGTATCTCGCTCTGCCGGGACGCGTAACAATGACGGTGGAAATTAAACTGTTTACCATTCATGAAAAATAATGGTAGGGATCATTTTTTAGAATTCCAATGGTTACCAAATGTCTGCAGCCGCCCCGGGGATGTATTGTGCCTGTTGTGTCCTTTGTTTGTTATTGTATATTATATTATAGGTAACAACGTGTCTAAGTGCACATGGTATTGAATCGCTTAGCTACAGGGCTTTATTACATTATTATTATCTAAGTGCCTTAATATCTGTCCTATGGATATGTTCTGTGTTACTCTATACGTTCAGATCGGGTCAGCGACGTACACAAAATAAGTGTTCTACCTGGATGTTGTATGGAACTAATGGGGCATGGCAGGATTTATATGACATCTGTAGGAAACTCTGGGCATATGTGACATTGTTATATGGATACTTCATTATTAGTATTGAGCAGACTTGCCAAACTGTTTGGGTTCGGCAACATTCTCCGAACCTGAGCACTCAGCATTTGACTACCGGCGTCTGGGGCAGTTGGATGTTCACCTTGGAAGTCCGGGAAAACATAGATACAACCTATGGTCTATGGCCGTATCTATGTTTTCCAGGACTCCCTAGAACGGTATCCATTTTTTTTCAGATGCCGTAAGTCAAATGCAAAATTTCCGGATCGGAGAAAGTTGGTGAACTTGGCAAGTGCGCTCATGACTATTCATTATCTGTTGTCTAGGGATGATGTATAGCAATAGTCATATGTCACTGTATAGCACTATTAATAGGGATCCCTTTAGGGCACTTTTTATGCACTTTGTAGCACTGTATGGGTACTAAATACACATTCCATCGGGAGTCTATTTTATTTTAGAAGTTTTCGGCATTGGAACTAAATATTTTTCAAATTAAAATATAGTACAGCATATGCATATAATACAGGACCTATTAGACAGACCGATAATCGGGAAGCAAAGGCTGCATGGACATCGTTAGCGATGTCCATGCAGCCCTTACCCAAACTCAAGATACCTTACCTCTCCCCGCTCCCGGTCTTCTCTCCTATGCCCGATTTAGCCGATTATTGCTCCGTGTAATACCCTTAGTATCAAGAATGGTATATAATGCTTTCTATGGACATTTCTACTATGTATCTGAACACTGTAAAATAATAATTATTTGGATGGTTTATAATACCATACACTGTATGGAACTATGCATATAGCACCATGTACAGTACTTATTTGGCCGCTATATGGCACTGTTAAGAGCTTATTCACATAATCATGTGGCCTATTCCAGTGTTTAGAGGGTAAATATGAGGAGTGGTCCTTAGGTAGAGCACCGTGCTCCATTTCAGCCTATGGAGCTATGGATGGGACACGAGATCCAACTGGCCAGCATTCTACATCCCTATCTATTCCCATCAGTGATAGTGCCAGACTAATGGATATACGTAAACCAGCCTAATATCGGCATCCTCTGAGTAGTATAGACGCCACTTATGTAGACATTGTGCACCAGTGTCTGGACGGGCTATATAGATTAGAGCTCTATTATCGGCCAAATTGTCACCCTGTATAATATAACCTACAAAGGTTGGTTCTTTGGCTAATTCCAGTTCTTTGCCTAATTCCAGTAAAGAAAAGAGTTGTTGTCTGTTAATAAGTCTTTATCATCAACGCCTCAACAATAGTCACCATGGGTGGCAGGGAATGATGGGTATTGTAGACCCTCCTCTCAAGAACCATGGCAGACAGTGTAGAGTTGGCTCCCAGATGTGACCCATTGTAGGCGGTCAAGGCTTCCTGTGGGCTACATTCAAGTTACATAAATATGATACATAGTTTTCCATTGTAATTGCATATAAATATGTCATTGGGAAACATTCCTTCCAGTTATGGTAGACGAGACGACATAAATTATTATTATATGCCTTCTAAGCTCCAAGTTACTGCCGGGACAAGAGGTCACCAGTTAAAACGTCTTCTCTTGGACATCACTTTCTTGATTGGCCTCGTATTTGTGCGCTATGAACGTCTGTAGGACGGACGCCATTCTCTGCTAGATGGAATGTGAGTTTAATGGGGGAAGTCATCCCGGCTATGCGGTTGTATCCTCAATGACAATGAAAATTTAGTATGTAATAAAAAGTGGAAGAGGCAATTAGTCCAAACACAGGTGACCTGTGAGAGTGGATGGGTGGTGAAAGATTGAAAGAGGCAAGGATTAGGAGGATGACCCTGTCATGACCACGGATGAGTCCCAGCGAGATGGCTGAGGGGCAGGTAGAGGCGTAGGGTGGATGTTATTAGAGGAACACGCTGTTCATCATGCATTTATTATGATCATTTCTCTAACAGGAGGTGAACTCATCATGTTCAATTATTTCCAGTTAAAGAATGGCTTGTAAGCTAAGAAGAAGGATGTCATAGATAGACAGCTGATCTTGTAGTGATAACATCTCCGGTCAAATTCCTCCTGAAATATTCAGGCTGGATACATTTCAGTTCCCAGTCTTGGTTGGTAGTTTTAGCAAAGATGACCCCATAAGCAAGTGAGGGCACCTGAACCAACTCTGCACTGCAGGCAAAATATAGGAAGACGCGACCTTCCATGACTCTTCAAACAAGCTGTCAATGGCCATCAGTAAACCAAATCCTCGCTTCAAAGAAGAATTTTGCTTAAATTTACAAGTGTAAACAGGGAATTGTTTGTTGAAGAACATATTATGTTTTATGTAGAAAAATATGGAAAGGGGGCAAGATCCAGACAGTTGTCGCCTTTAATATTTAAGGGGTGAGGGGTCAACATAGAAAAATAAATAAAAGTTGAATTATTTTCATTTTTTTTGTTAAATACTGTTACTTATTAACTGCTAAATATATATATATATATATATATATATATATATATATATATATATATTTATTTATTTGCTTTCAACAATGCTGATTCAAAATATTATTGATAATTTATTATTAATTAATTATTCAGTTAGTATTGATCAATAATAATAATATTAATAATAATAATAATAATAATAATAATAATAATAATAATAAAAATAATAAGTATTATTATTATTATTATTGATCAATACTAACTGAATAATTAATTAATAATAAATTATCAATAATAACCTTTTCGTCTTCTTTATATTATTATTATTATTATTATTATTATTCACTATTTTTTACATCTATTAAGATTAAATTTAGATTTTAAATCTGGCTTTTTGACCTGTAATTAAAATGTGTAAATAATAATAATAATAATAATAATAATAATATTTTTAGGCTATGTTCATACACCATATTTTGATAATTATAGCTGCAAATAAAGAGCATGGTCATTATTTATGGTCATATATATCAAAACACGACTGTAATTTGCCCTTATTTTTATGTTGTACATAGTCTAAAAATTAAACAGGGAAACTGGAGAGAATGGAACGGCTGCACATCCCATCTATGGCTGATACTAATGCCGCTAGGCCTATATTAAAAATCAACACCACAGTGTCTGTATGTGATTTGATCAAGCCATAATAGCCCCGTGTACCACCGCGCAGGTCCTCTGGTCCACACGGGTCCCCACGCTAACTCCACAACCGTGTCGGTCAGCGACCGCCAACCCCGCGAAGCACGCACGTGCAGGGAAGGGGGGCCACGGAATGGCCCTGCAACCCCAATGTCACAGGACCAAACACAAATAGCCCCACCAGAACCCGGCCAGCACCACCGGCGGGGGAGGCTGCCCCCAAACGACACAAGTATGGAGGTACTGACATGTGAGCACCGGCATATCTTGTTAATTTTGGTCATGTGGGTCTTATAAAGGAGTGCGAGCTGTTCAGAGAGGGAGAACTTCTGATGTTGGTTTTAAATGTAGCTGAATAAGCTTTCGTGTCAGCCATGGGTGCGATGTGCAGCCATTTCTGTCTTTTTGGCTTGTGCATAAAAATTAAACAGGTTTGCAGATTTGAATTTGTGAAATTGTGCCACACATGGTGAATTACATACAGTATCATGATTTTTCCCCAAACCACAATATTTTCTATTTCCTATGTGGCTATGGATGATTTGTGGGTGATCCATGTTGTGTGACAGCCAGGATTAGGTTATTTTGGGGTATCCTTGTCTGGATGTTAGCAGGAAATGTTATTTTATATGCCTAGGCTGTAGCACTGTATATATTGATGTGGTCTTCACCCAATTTCTGTATTTCCTATTCCTGGTTTTGTCTTCATTTGTTTTTTTTGCTTATATAGTCCCCTTCCATTGCTGCTTAGATAGTCCCCTTCTGTTTCTGCTTAGATAGTCCCCTCCCGTTGCTGCTTAGATAGTCCCCTTCCTTTGCTGATTAGATGGTCCCCTTTCATTGCTGCTTAGATAGTCCCCTTCTATTTCTGCTTAGATAGTCCCCTTCTGTTTCTGCTTAGATAGTCCCCTCCCGTTGCTGCTTAGATAGTCCCCTTCCTTTGCTGATTAGATGGTCCCCTTTCATTGCTGCTTAGATAGTCCCCTTCTATTTCTGCTTAGATAGTCCCCTTTTGTTTCTGCTTAGATAGTCCCCTCCCGTTGCTGCTTACATAGTCCCCTTCCTTTGCTGATTAGATGGTCCCCTTTCATTGCTGCTTACATAGTCCCCTTCCATTGCTGATTAGATGGTCCCCTTTCATTGCTGCTTAGATAGTCCTCTTCTGTTTCTGCTTAGATAGTCCCCTTCCATTGCTGCTTAGATTGTCCCCTTTCATTGCTGCTTAGATAGTCCCCTTCTATTTCTGCTTAGATAGTCCTTTTCTGTTTCTGCTTAGATAGTCCCCTTCCGTTTCTGCTTAGATGGTCCTCTTCTATTTCTGCTTAGATAGTCCCCTTCCATTGCTGCCTAGATAGTTCCACTTGCGTTGCTGCTTAGATAGTTATGTTCCATTTCTGCTTAGCTAGTCCCCTTCCATTGCTGCTTATATAGTCCCCTTATGTTTCTACTTATATAGTCCCCTTTAATTTCTGCTTAGATAATTCCCTTCCGTTGCTGCTTAGATAGTCCCCTTCCGTTTCTGCTTAGATAGTCCCCTTCCATTGCTACTTAGATAGTCCCCTTCTTTTTCTGCTTATAGTCCCCTTCCATTAGACGTTCATGCCACATAAAAAACTTTTTACGACCACTTTGCTCTCCATCAAACACAGATGGAGATGTCAGGGCAATACAAATAGATGGCACACTCTTTGATTTTCTTTTTCCATATTATTTAGATTTTACACTTGCACTGGCACAGTCCGCACTGTTGTTAACATTACACTTAATGTGATGTACCATCTGGCCTGGCATGTCAGTATTTTTTAATATAAATGATGAATAATGTAGATCCAATATAGCGTGAGTCAGGGTAATATAGCCGCCCGAGACTCCCATAGAAACTAAATACACAACATTGTTCCAATTCCTCAACTCTTTCTTCCTTGACAGATTCACTAGACATCATTTTTCATGCCGTTAGGTCACCGCTTCCCAGACTCTCGCACATAGAAGTGTATTAGGACAAGTTAAACAATTTGTCAGAGGTATTTACTATTCTATAAACAGCAGACACCGCAGGTAGTGCTAGATCATCGACGCGGTTTTGTTCTCATGGATATATTAACCGTAATAGGATACACAAACACCATTTATTATCCGTTTTTACGGACTCTTCTTCGCCAATCTGACACAAATTATCTCCTTTGGACTTTTCCCGCTATAAAAGAAACTTGTTAGAGGAAAAGTGAATTTATCTTATTTATAGGATTCCAGTGAAAAGCTTTAACGGATATCACAAGGCGACAGCTCTGTTATTGTTTCAATTGTAAATCTGAATAAAGCTTCCTTGTTTAGTATTGCAAACTTTCAAAGTCTCCGAAAAAATAAAAAAAATTGGATTTTTTCCCTTCGCAAGTTGCTAAGCTGCCAAAGTGGAACGTCGAGGCAGCCAGTGATCATGAAACACTCAGGCACACCTAACAGTGTATTCAACGCGGCTTCTAAAAGTCCAATGAAAATACACACACCACTTGTGCCGACCCCACACAGAGACAAGAACGTTGCTCACATGGTGTTCAGAGAGGACAGAAATCACTTTAATGGCTCAAACACTGTCACGGCGCAAGAAAGACGTAAACACACATAACAAAAACATAAATCGCTGCAAAACTTTAAATATTGAAACGTTTTCAAGAGCGGAATTCGACGTATTTACATATTTTGTGCTTTAGGGATTTAAGGAGTCTTACAGGGTAACATTTGAGGAGGGTTAAGGAGCCATAATGCGGAGTCTTACAGGGTAACATTTGGGGAGGGTTAAGGAGCCATAATGCGGAGTCTTACAGGGTAACATTTGGGGAGGGTTAAGGAGCCATAATGCGGAATCTTACAGGGTAACATTTGGGGAGGGTTAAGGAGGCATAATGCAGAGTCTTACAGGGTAACATTTGGGGAGGGTTAAGGAGCCATAATGCGGAGTCTTACAGGGTAACATTTGGGGAGGGTTAAGGAGCCATAATGCGGAATCTTACAGGGTAACATTTGGGGAGGGTTAAAAAAAATGATGGTTTCCTTTGTCCGCAGAAAATAAGGGGGGAAAATTGTTTACTCACTAGTCAAGAATTGAATGTGTCATGAAGGGGCAAAGGTGCTGGTCATGTTGAAGTAACACCTGGTGCCAGAGGTCGTCAAACATGGCACATGGCACATGGTAGTTTGGGTTCTGTTACAGATTTTGCCTTTGGAGCCTCCAGTCAAGTTGCCCATATTCCATAGCTGCCGGTTGCCCCACATACTAAACATGCATGCACTTTGGCACCTTTTTTTAATGACCTACTGGAAAGTAGTCATTTAAGGGGTGATCTTCTCATAGAAGATGCCCACTCTTTTCATGATATACTGGGAAGCTTGAAACTGGTAATAGAAAATCTCTTCTGGTCCAGTGGTCTTTCAAAGCTATCGAAAAGCTACAGCCAGGCAACTCAAGTGGTGGCTTATCTCTACAATGAAGATAAGGGAAATGACCATTTTTCTTGTCCCCTGACATCATTTATTGGGGAAAAGTTTGGTAGCCTTAATAGAAAATAGTCGTCGGTCTCCACAAAATTCATTGGGTTTGGATGCATTTTCTCTGATATATATGTGGGACTTTACTCCACTCCGGTTGAACTGCAGCAATCCAACCTAAATTTTAGGAAGGGAAAAAAAAATATTGGTTGATGCCAAGAATAAATTTTTTTTTTGCTTTTGTATTCGAGAATGGGCTGTGTATTCTAATAGACTTGTTCTGAATCTGATATGAAGAATAATTTTTCATTAATGAGGTCTTAGTGCTCTTTTAAAGCCACCTGTTATAACAATAGTTTTTTTTTTATTTTGTAATAGTACAGCTGAGTACAATTCAGTACAATATTGTAAAGTTATATTTCTATTAACACTCTAAGGGGGAGATTTATCAAACATGATGTAAAGTAGAATGATCTTTCTTGGCCATAGCCGCCAATCAGATTCCACTTTTCTTTCCTCACAGACTCTTTGGAAAATGAAAGGTGGAATCTGATTGGTTGCTAGGTCTCACTTTACACCATGTTTTATAAATTTCCCCCTAAGTTTCTTATGTAGAAAGAAAATAGGGAGTGTGTGGTGTCAGTGATTCCTTTTCAGAGACAGCTTTAATATTGAACTACTCCTCAGGGGCGTATCAAGGGGCGGGGCTGAGGAGCCTAATATGTTTTGCAGTGTGCAGTACTGGGTTGAGATGCCAACAAAACTCATTACCTTGGCTTGAGTATTAAGATACAGGGCTGAATCTTTGCCCGAGGTGAAGGAAACCTAGTTACCCCACAGTATTCACATTCACATTGGCCAATAGCTACTTTTAATGGATATCCATAAATTTTAACCCCGCTGTCTCCCGTAATCTACATTCATTTAACCAATTAAAAGTTCTAATGAGTTCTGCCATGTTTGTTGCTTCTATAATTGGATCATTTAATGTAAGAAACCATATGCTTGCTTTTATGTGCGTGTTGATGTCAAACTAGCACTATTCAATCAGATAAGGACTGGGAGGCTTAAAATAGCTGCCGATTTCACAGGATTCATTGAATAAAGATAAAACATGAATCTCAATTACATAAAAAGACTCAGATGACTTAGATCTCCACTTTTATGTCCTATTAATAGTCTAGGCACAACTTCAGTTTCTTCTCCAGAACACTTTTCTACTAAATAACAACGGTTGTCCGGGTTCCATGGGGCTACGGGGCCGCTGACAGCCGAAGTCACCTCTTAGCGTCTCGCTTTGAAGGCCCTATGTGATGCATTTCACGTTTCAGACAGGTTTCAGATAATTAGAGCAATATGTCGGGAGGGCTTTAAGATGAGAATCTCACTTTTAGATGACCCCTAAAGATAAGGAAGAGAATTACCTGTGAGAGATCATACAAGTAGCTCCCAGCATACTCTAACCTCTCCCTCATCCTCAGGCTACACATAATCTCTGTGACCTACTGTATGTTTCCAAAGCATCAAAATACATCCTGACTACAAACTACCTTCCACTCTGAAGTACAAGTGACCAGACTGTCAAATCGTTCATGACAGTCGCAGGTTAAAAATAGAACGTTGCCGAATTTAATTAGTGTCTTCTTTTTCTTCTTGTAAATATCAAAAACGGTCAGATATTGCTGAAAAAATATGCAAGCTTTAAAGAGGGTTTGCACTGAATTTTCTTGTATTTAAAAAAAAAAAACTTTTTCATGGTGGGGTCTAGAGATGAGTGAACCTCAAGCAGGCTCGGGTTCGGCCGAACCCAATTGCTCAGCATTTGATTAACGGTGGCTGAATGCAGCCTTGAGGCTGCCTGGAAAACATGGAAACATGGATACAGTCATAGCCCATAGGCTTTATTCATGTTTTCCCGGACTCCCTAGGGCTGCATCCAACTTCTTCCATCATCAGTAATACAATGCCAAGCGTTCGAGTTCAGATGAACCTGAGCATGTTCATGGTTCACTCATCTCTATAGATGAGCTAAGATGAGCATGCTCGAGTCCATACAAACCCGAGCGTTCGGCATTTGATTAGCGGTGGCTGCTGAAGTTGGATAAAGCCCTAAGGCTATGTGGAAAACATAGATATAGTTATTGGCTGTATCCATGTTTTCCAGACAATCTTAGAGCTTTATCCAAGTTCAGCAGCCACCGCTAATCAAATGCCGAACGATCGGGTTCAGGTGGACTCGAGCATGCTCGAGGTTCGCTATCTCTACTCATCTCTAGTGGGGTTGGGTTAAGTACCAAGTTCAACCATCACCTAGACTGGGAGAAAAAGTTCTCCTTCTTTATGCCTAAAGTCTCTATTATACGAAGTGATTATTGGTCGTATTCGGCTGATATCGACCGTTATGGCGGATAATTGTCTCATGTAATAGAAGGCAACAATCAGCCGATATGCACAATGTCAGCTGATCATTGTCTTTCAACATGTTGAAACATACAAAATCTAGATAGCAGCGATATTCTGCCATCGCTCCAAGCAACAGGAGCGGTGGCAGCAGACTGGCGCCATCTTTTACGCCCTGGTAGCCCCCCTGCGCCACCCCCCAGCTCTTAACCGCTTGTTCCTGTCGAGTGTAATTGCGCCAGCAGCAAGCTGGGAACAAGGAGCAAGAGAGCGCTGACCTGGTTTCTGAACATTGATCCCAACTAAATTTGGTAATGCTCAGAAGCCAAATCAGACTGGGTCTTTGATGTTTCAGCTAGTTATTAGGTACTGTACTTCTGAATTTTTCAATGAAAATAAGAATGATCGTCTGGAAAGGGTCAATGGGGACATTTATGAAGACTGGCATACTCGTACGCCGGTCCTAAATTAGGCCCGTCCACGCCTCTTAGTGAATTTGCTTGTCCAGGCGCCAAAACTTGTGCCCAGCACACCAAAACTATACCTGCTTCCAGCAGGTGTAGATTTGGATCATGATTTGTGCCTGTGAGCGGGCATAAATCATGATAGATGTGGGCCCTCCCTCCCCCCGAACCCCCCCTGCCCACCAATTGGGTGAGCAGGGGATATGACAGGTGTACACCAGGGAGAAGGGGCAAATCTACACCTTCTCCTTGGTGTACCTTTCAAAATGTCCCCCAATATGTTTCATATTCATATAAGACAACTAAACCCATACAAATTTGAAAAAAAGTTTGCTTAACCTACCAGTTTAACAGAACTTACCAACTGCCTAATGTGCATGGGGCTTCCCATCTCTTCTCTGACAGAATGAGTGGGCATGTTGGATTTCAATTGGCCTGATTTCAGGGGCTTACCCCCCCCCCCCCCCCTCACCCATTCTGAACATATTCATAACATTTGTGTACATTAATGTTGGGTGAGATAACTGTCAGACAAATGAACATTAGGTCTTAAGGACCTCGTACACATTATAAAAAAGTTGACAGAACCCAACAATTTTGTCAGTATGGACAAATATCTACTATGCATGGGGAGCTCCTTACTCCTGAATAGAAAAGAATCTATTCTATACAATATATCCATGTTACTACTGTCTGAGTTATGGACCTAACTACAGATCCATTAAAATAGTTTTCTGGCATATAAAACAGTAAGTCGAATTGGTCTACTAGAAAATCCCTTGCTGGGCCCAGGCACTGACAGTAATAGGCTCCAAAGGTCTTGCAGCAGACAACCGATTTGGATGTAACTTTGCAGCCAGTCTTTGGCCACTAAGGTCTATTTCTTCATCAATAATCCATTAGGTATTTCAGAATCATTTTCCTCTAGTGGATCCAAGGAACCCCAATTTCTTTGACATCCGCATATCTTGGAGACTACATCATATGAGATCAATAGGACTGTACTGTGCATACAAATTACAATTCCGATGAAATCAATCAATGACATGAGAGCACAGAGTTAAACCCAAAGCTTCTTCTTAACTCCCTAAAGTAGAAAAAAAATTGAGACCTTCAATTTTTAACCTAATCTCCTGAAATATTGGCTATATTTCAGTATTTAGCCTCTTCCTGCTGGCCGGGTACGTCTTGTGTATATACTGTTGATAACACCGAAGCACTGTACACTACTTTAAAGTAGAAGACAGAAATTAGATGAAAATACAGTTTCGTATGAGCTTTTAAAATCAAGATCTTATATACAGTGTAGTATCCAATAAAATCACAAATACTGATGTTTTTGGCATCTTTGCTCTTTGAACTGATATTTCTACTTTCTTGCAAATAAAAATTGCATTTCAGAGAGGTCTAAATCCAAAGGCAGAATCGTAGATGTAACATAGTAACATCGATTATCTAACAAAAATGGCGCCAAAGGGTGGATATATTAGGCAGCATGTGAAGAGTCCATTCTTGGAGTAGATGTGATGGAAACAGGAAAAATTGGTAAGCTTAAAGGTGGCCATAGACCTTACTACCTAACAGGCAAGCATTCAGCTATCAGTTATTTCTGTCCCCCCCCCTGTCCTCCCCATACACAGGAACATTCGGCTTGGCCGAGCGTTCATGTATTCTCAATAGCGAGCGCGTAGGGTAAAGCTACAGACTAATCTATCCAAGAACAAAGGGGCCGGGTAGTAAAGGGGTCACCTAGACAAGGACCAAACTGTGATGTCTAGACGACGCACCTCACATATGGCTAGTCATGTTGGGTAGAGATGATTGAACATTGGGAAATGTTAGGTTTGATTGAACTCAAATCTTCTCAAACCTTCAGCATTTGATTCCCGATGGCTTCCCATTCCGTGGGGAGGGTGGAGACTGCCTAGGTAATAGGCTGTATCACTGTTTTCCAGGCGGTATTCGGGCAGTCTCCACCTTTCCCACGGAACGGGAAGCCATCGGGAATCGAATGCTGAAGGTTCGAGAAGATTTGAGTTCGATCGAACCTAACATTTCTCGATGTTCGATCATCTCTAGTGTTGGGTGTTCCCGGAATATAGTGGTTAGTACTGACCAAAAGAGCATCATGGAAGGACAACCAGTGACCAGGGACAGGTACATGGACACCTGAGGTCCATTGGTGCACATGTAAAGGAAAGGTAGCCCTGCTGGCCCAATCCCACTAAATGACTGTAGCCAAAATTGTTGGGAAAAGGTATTGATAAAATGGTGTTACATCACATACAGTTAGGTACTACTATTTTGGCAGGTGTGGATCTCATATTCTGGTCATACTGGGTGTACTCCCCTGTAGATGTTCCTGGTGAACAGAGATACATATATATTCTTGGTATACGTGGATTCTAGGTTGAGTGGGTGATGGTCTTAGGTCCTTTCACTCACATACACTGGGTGAGTTGATTCACCATTATTCTTACACGTTTCTGTTTTCTGAATAAGCGCTGTCCTATTATCTTTCCATACAGTTAAGTATGAATCTCCTACAACAGATCACCACACTCTTCTGTATTAGAGTCTCTCAAAGTCCTGGCCGGTATCACAGCCCTATATGGGTTAAAAGGGGTAGTACAGCCATTTACTTTTTCTGCTTAAATTTACACTGTCACCCCCTTTTTTGCATTATGACTTCTCTACACAGGTGTAAAATGTATATTTAGCAGTTTTCATACCTTATTTTATATCATACGTCATGGTGTTTGTTCAAGTAAAAAGTCATCTTTTATGATCTGTGGATTGTATCTGGGCAGGGCTTCATGGGCGAAGCGCCACTTAGCCCTGCCCACAACGTCACCCACAACATAATAAGCTGTCTGGCCCGTCAATGTCAATGGCTATATTCTTTTGAACCTAGACCCACATTAAAGGGAATGTGTCACCTAGATTTTCTTTTACTGATTAGAGTTGGAAACTAAAACTTGTTCTTTTATTCTAATCTGTTACTATTTTTGACTGTAATTTTTGTTTCTTTTTCTTTTCATACACTGTTATGGGGGCTTCCATCTTGTCTGGGCTGTTCTTAACAGCATTTAGTGACATGCTTTACAGCAAGACTCATGGACATAGACTGCAATAGACAGAGACTGTCCCCTTGAGATGCATGTAAAAACATTGCTGAGAGTATTGTGACTTTTGAAGAGGTCATTCCACGGGAGCTGCTATTGTCTCCTCCATGCATACATTGCAACACAACACAGAAACTAGGAACAAGCCAATCGACTGGAAACAAATCAAGTTTGTCGTGAATTTTCCAAATAAATCGCACATGATCGCTGCTCCTGTACACTGTGCGCCTTGCTGCTTAGCATCTGTATGTGCAATTTTGTATATATATATATATATATATATATATATATATATATATATATACAGTATGACTTGCTCAATATGTTAAGGAACAGGGACTCCTTTATTTGACAGGAGTCCCTGCTTTTGTGCTTATTTGTCATAATATCCTATGTCAAACACCATGGGGCACCATGAAAGGTAGGAATGGGACCAGAAGACCCTGGTCATGTTCACCAGCCCAAAGGTAAGCGACTATACACTATTCATCAATCTATTTGAAGAAATAAAGTGATACAGAATCAACATATAGGATGTGAGGGGCAAATGCTAATTTATTTATCCCGGGCATAGTCATCAGTCTATATCAGCAGTAAAATATTAATGGCCTCTTCTATCATTGGAAGAAGGAAGAGTGGAGAAGAATACGGTAACTGCCCCTTTAAGAACACTGGTTCTATATATATAAGAAGATTATAGGGTACTGGTCTCTTAGCTACCACAAGCTCCATGAAGGCTTTATTAATGTTAAATGCAGAAGACATTTCCACCACAGCCTACAAATCCTCCATCCCTCCACCGCCGGTGTTAGGATATCATTATATAGATATTTCTACCCCATGATGATGTCAATGTAACTGGTTAAGGTCCGCAAACACCTCCGGCCGCAGGACCCTAAGAGCTCCTGACAGTAATAATATCAATTGCCCTCTGGAAAATGAGACAGTCAGCAGTAAATCCCCATCGACTTGGGAATACAAGATGAATGCTGTCATTTCGATTAAGTGACAGGGACATTAGTGTGACTCCATGCATTATCCTTCGTATAGGGCTCATTTCTTGTTGTGCTCCTCGATCCCTCCGCACTGTCACAGGCCATAACACGGCAATCACTAAGGGGAAACCATTGACAAGATGGGGATTTCACGATGACTTTTCATATTCGATGGTATATCGTCTCTCACAACGGACGTCTATTCTTCTAAATCTGAAAAGAAAGGGATGGTTTTTACATTGCGCCGACGCTGCTTCAAGTCTCGATGGACGTCTTTGTAAAGACATCGCCTCTAACATCATTGCTAATGAATATTTAATGGTAAAATGTTATCAAAGGCTTCAGACATTTACATGTTGGGTTTTATTAACTTTTTATAGTTATTTAGGTTAAAACCTGACTATGGCTATTACCGAAGATAAAGACTGATTCCTCTTCTTATGGGGGTTACTAGGTAAGTACTAGGATGGTACTGTAGATAGGAAGGTGAGTGTTATTATTGTGTATAGGTAATACTAAGATGGTAGATACAAAGGTAAGTATTATTATTGTCTATAGGTTAGTACTAGGATGGTAGATAGGAAGGTGAGTATTATTATTGTGTATAGGTTAGTACTAGGATGGTAGATAGGAAGGTAAGTATTATTATGGTAGATAGGAAGGTAAGTATTATTATGGTAGAAAGGAAAGTATTAGTATAGTAGATAGGAAGAAGAGTATTATTATGGTGTATAGGTATTAGTAGGGTAGATGGGAAGAAAAGCATTATTATGGTGTATAGGTAAGTATTAGTATGGTAGATAGGAAGAAGAGCATTAATATGGTGTATAAGTAAGTATTAGTATGGTATATAGGAAGATTATGGTGTATAAGTAAGTATTAGTATGGTAGATAGGAAGAAGAGTATTATTATGGTGGTTACTAGGTAAGTACTAGGATGGTAGATAGGAAGATAAGTATTGTTATGGTGTATAGGTGTTAGTATGGTAGATAGGAAGGTTAGTATTACTATGGTGTAAAGGTAAGTATTAGTATGGTAGATAGGAAGGTGAGTATTATTATGGTGTTTAGGTAAATATTAGTATGGTAGATATTAAGGTGAGTATTATTATGGTGTTTAGGTAAGTATTAGTATGGTAGATATTAAGGTGAGTATTATTATGGTGTTTAGGTAAGTATTAGTATGGTAGATAGGAAAAAGAGTGTTATTATGGTGTATATGTAAGTATTAGTATGGTAGAAAAGTTAAAGGGATAGTACAGATTTTTTTTAATTATATGGTGTCAGAAAGTTACAGATTTGTAATTTACTTCTATTTAAAAATCTCCAGTCTTCCAGTATTTATCAGCTGCTTTATGTCCTGAAGGAAGTGGTGTGTTGTTTCCAGTCTGACACAGCGCTTTCTGCTGCCACCTCTGTTAATGTTAGGATCTGTCCAGAGCAGGAGAGGATTTCTATGGGGATTTGCTGCTGCTCTGCACAGTTCCTGACATGGACAGAGGTGGCAGCAGAGAGCACTGTGTCAGACTGGAGAGAATACACAACTTCCTGCAGGACATACAGCAGCTGATAAGAACTGGATCACCTTGTTGCATGCTTTAATTGGCTAATAAACATGTGTGGAAGGGACTGGCCCATCCTGTTAGGCTGTAGCCAGGTTGGCTACTGACATAGCAGTGATTGGCTGGAAGCTTTTTTACACGGAGCAATGTGCAGCAGACCGTTGCTGTCGTTATCAGGATTTTTCAACCCGGTAAAAGACAATGGTCAGCCAACATCGTGCCAGAATGGTTGGTAATTAGCCAAGTATTGCCGATAATCTTTTGCTAAAACAACCCCCGTAATCTGCAGTACCCCTGGTCATGTATTGCAGTTGCTGGGTAGCATTGTATAGTAGCATGATGGGGTATGGTGTGTGTACGTATATATATATTCTGATGCATCTGGGCCATTCCATCCAAACTGAACCTTTTCGTAACACCCGTAACACCTAGTAAAACTGCAACTTAAACACTAAAGTTATAAATATACATTAAGAGTCTTAATGTATATTTATAACTTTTGTGGTTAAATTGCATTTTTTTTTAATTAGCTGTTAAAAAAATGTTTAACTAGGTGTTACGGGTGTTACGAAAAGTTCAGTTTGGATGGAATGTCCCATCTACATTACACAAGAAGATGGCACCTGAATGGAGAAGTCAAGCGGTGTGATGGACAATGCTCTGCTGAGGTCTTAACATTAGGTGGATGCTCCCATATACATTTATTTCTCTTCGCACTTAAGACCATTATAAGAGCACTAACAGCTACTGGTTTCCGAATACACCTATTGATATACAACACAACTCTGCTCACGACAAAGAGGCGAATTACATACATTATTGGTAGATGACCTATGACCGGCTTCTTAAAGTGCGTCTCTCTCTATAGTATATTATAACAGAGTATACATTGTTCATGTAGAAGATGAATGGTCGTCCCCAGTGTCCATTATATACAGTGAATACCTGCTATGTCTTATAAGTAGTGCCGATAAGAGTCTATAGACTGTCATCAGGGCCTCGCGCAACAATGCTCCCGCCAAGGCTGATGGAGAGCGCACCATTCATATTTAAATGCCGATGGACAAAACCTTTAAGCTCAAAAATGGCTATACGTTCAGATTAGTATTTAAATGTACAATTTCAGAGAGTCTGGGTCACCGTGCTTAACAACAACTGGATTATCTGCCTGATACCTGAGCTACACGGATGGCGCGGGGCGCGACAAATACAAACACAAGGCGTTATCTGCCGGGAGCCGACTGTTTAATGTGCCATTTACATATTTGATCTGTAGCCACTAAGTCACCAATGGCTGCGGATAAAATGAGGAGATGACCATGAGATGGATTGTGAGGCTTCTGCAGCGGGGAGATAATCTGCAGAGCCAATGACCTGCAGACACTGATATCCGGGGGAAGAGAACAGATTATAGGGACGCTGTCGCTTTAAGCCGCTCTCCAGGATTCAGTGTAAACACCAACGCGCCAAAATGTAAATGAACTTTACAGAGAAAAATCGAAACGTTACCTTGCTGCTATTCTAGAATGGATATTAACATTAAATATAAACTGTGTGTGTGTATCCCCCAGCAATGTATACAGCGTATATTCCATCTCCTACTGTGACACAGGCTGTTCTCCAGAGGAAGAGCAATCTCTACATGGGGAAAGAGCAAAATCACTGATCTCCATCACAGTATTCACTAGTATTACTATCTATCTATCTATCTATCTATCTATCTATCTATCTATCTATCTCCTATCTATCTATCTATCTATCTATCTATCTATCTATCTATCTATCTCCTATCTATCTATCTATCTATCTATCTATCTATCTATCTATCTATCTATCTATCTATTATCTATCTCCTATCTATCTATCTATCTATCTATCTATCTATCTCCTATCTATCTATCTATCTATCTATCTATCTATCTATCTATCTATCTATCTATTATCTATCTATCTATCTATCTATCTATCTATCTATCTATCTATCTATCTCCTATCTATCTACCTCTATATTTCTTCTGTTTCTTTAACCTACATAGTTACGTAGGTGATAAGATTGAAAATAGAGTCCCTAAGGGCCTTATAACACCAAGCGATTAACAACCGTATTTGGCCGATTAATGTGTAATAGATTGTGTAAAAGGCAGTGATCTATATCATATCGGTATCTATCTATCTATCTATCCTCCTATCTATCTATTATCTATCTATCTATCTATCTATCTATCTATCTATCTATCTATCTATCTATCTATCTATCTCTTTAAGTGTCCCTTATCTCTCTCTATCCATTTATCTATCTTCCTGTAATACTGCTATGGCCACAACAATATCAGGGTAACATTACAACTGACCCTAAAGCCCCTATTACACGTTGCGATGTCAGCGCTCGTTTGCTCTTCCTTCCCCACTCACTGCTATTGTACGTGTCAGCAGTGAGCGGGTGAGCACAAAGGGGGCCACGGGCAGCTGCGGAGGGCTGTCCAGGTGTTCGCTAGGTCATCCTAGCAGCCCATAGAGGATAGTGCGGGTGGGACCTCCCGGGTGATCACTAGATCGCCCGCGCAGCTCATAGAGGATAGCGGCGGTCTGATGTTCGTTGTTATCCTGGTTGTTTGTCTTTCAACATGTTGAAAGTCAAATGACAGCAACGATCAGCCGACATCATGCCGGCTGATTGTTGCCTTCTATTACACCAGACGATTATCGGCTGTAATGGCCAATATCGGCCAAGTACAGTCGACAATCGTTTAGTGTAATACAGCCTTAAGCATCTCTAGAATTATTAACAGGAACAAAACATAAATGGAGCAAATGGTATAAATGTAACAGTTACAGCAGCGGGGGAGGAGTGACTGCTCATTTGGGTGGGTGGGCTGGTGGGGGGCCATCTTGTCCACATGTCTTGTTAAACTGCTAAAAGCTGAAATCATGAATGAAATCAGAAAAAAATAATAGTGTAGAATCAAAGCCATAGATTAGGGCTCCACGGATACGTCAATGTTGGTGACTTCAGTCCATGTTTTCCTATTGGGATAAAAGTCGGGATCAAGCCGGCCTATTTGGAATGCAAAACTGTCCCCCATTGGGAAACATTAGGGTCGATTGCCCCATCCTTCATTTCTAAACCTCGTACTGCCAATCAATCTCCCCACGCGTCTTTCCCCGGCCTTGCTTCCTTTCATCCCCTTCCTCATAACACTTGGCTCCTTTTCCTCCTAAGAAACGTTCATCTACAATACAACATACGCTCAATCGCTCCTCGCCATCAAAAATAAAAAAAAGTCTCCGACACAAACACCCAGCAGGTGAGTTGTACATTTGATGCCTTGACATCACACGACTTTTCAGGAGCAAAAAGCGGCAGGAGCCCAGAACTAAAATATGATTGATATTAATCACACTTAAAAGTTGTGTCAATCCCGTCCCGTTTGTACTCCATCCACGCTCAGAAGTTCAAGTATCAGAAATAAGCAAAGTATCCTTTTGAAATGTTCAAGCTTATCTCCCACGGCAGATCTGTTCAGGAATAGTAATGCTAACTACTTCTTCTTCTAAAAAAAAAAAATAGGCACCTCCATGGGTTCCTCAAGGCATCCCCTTCTTCCGAGAATTGGAGATTTGCATAACTAATGGAACTTTCCATTGTCACAAACGGGGGCGGCACCAGACAGAACACGGCTGGGGTGGGGCGCCATGTTTGTCATTCTCATACTTTAGGACGTTGGGAAACCCTAGCGCTCGACAATAATGAAAATTCAAATATTCCTTCCTTAAAGGAGAAGTCCTGAGAAAATGTTTATTAAAGTATTCTATTGTCCTCCAAAAGTTATACAAATCACCAATATACACTTATTATAGGAAATGCTTATACAGTTCTTTTTTCCCTGCACTTACTACTGCATGAAAGCTTCACTTCCTGGATAACATGGTGATGTCACTTCCTGGATAACATGGTGATGTCACTTCCTAGATAACATGGTGATGTCACTTCCTGGACAACATGGTGATGTCACTTCCCGGATAACATGGTGATGTCACGACCCGACTCCCGGAGCTGTGCGGGCTGTGGCTGCTGGAGAGGATAATGGCAGGGGGATGCTCAGTGTCCCTCCAGTGCCCTGTGTCCCTCAGTGTCCCCCTGCCATCATCCACTCTAGCAGCCACAGCCCCCACAGCTCTGGGAGTCGGGTCGTGACATCACCATTTTATCCAGGAAGTGACATCATCATTTTGTCCAGGAAGTGACATCACCTTGTTATCCAGAAAGTGACATCACCATGTTATCCAGGAAGTAACATCACCATGTTATCCAGGAAGTGACATCACCAATGTTATCCAGGAAGTGACATCACCATGTTATCCAGGAAGTGACATCACCATGTTATCCAGGAAGTGACATCACCATTTTATCCAGGAAGTGACATCACCATGTTATCCAGGGTATTAAAGCCCTTTGTGTCCCTTTTCAGATAATTGGTGTTTTTCAGCTAATTTCGGAGACTATTTAATAACCTCTCCCGCTAGACGTCTCGTGTAATCTCAGCAAGAAGAAGTATCCGGTGGAATAGAAAAAGATTCTAGATTTTTTTTTTTTCTTCTTTCTCTTAATAAAAGCAGATCCCCGCTGCTCGAGTTTGGCAACAGCTATGCCAACTGCATTGGGGAAGATTGGATTAAGAGGGGCAGCTGACAGTGTCTCTGAGTCCCTTCTCTCTTGCAGGATTTGATGCAAATTCCATTACTTTTCATGCTTTGGGAGATAATGAAATGGAGACAAAATGCTAAAAGGTTTTCAATCCTGAAAAAAAAAATATAAAAAAAATATAAAAACAAAAAAATAAAAATAATAATAACGACTGCAAGGACAAAAGTGGTTTCATTCGTTTTTCATCACCCACAAGAGTATCAGATATTTAAACATGTTGTTCTTTTGCTGTGTAAGGAATTCAATTATACCGCATGTCCTCCTTGTACGCTCTCCGCCGGGCATGAGCGCTGAATATTAAGTCGTCGGGTTCAAACCGCTCAGACGGTAACGTGAGAAGACGCTTGGTTGGTTAGAAGGGGGCAACAGAATCAAATATCAAGCAAATTGGAAATTAACTGGTTACCCCTAGCTCACCAGGATACTGATTCCTGTTACAAAGAGGTCAGAACCATTATGTGACTAAGTGACTAAACTATAGGAGAGAACATAGAATATTATCATGTAAATGGGTATATAAAACTATACATATATATATATAATTTTCTGGCAACAACACCACCCTCTGTAATGGTTGTGTCTGGTATTACAGTTTAGCCTTAATAACTTAAATGACGTTGGGCTCTAATAATAGTCATTGGCTATAGAACGCAGTGGCACTGTTTTATCGACAGTTAAAGGGGTACTCGGGTGGAAAAAAAAAAAAAACAATTCAACTGGTGTTATAAAGTCTATTAAAAAAATCGTATCTTCCAGTACTTATCAGCTGCTGTATGTCCTGCAGGAAGTGATATATTCTTTCCAGTCTGACACAGTGCTCTCTGCTGCCATCTCTGTCCATGTCAGGAACTGTCCAGAGCAATAGAAAAAATTAACAAAAAAAAAAATTCTCCAGAGTACCCCTTTAACTGAGCGTGAGATATACAGTGAGTGCTTTACTGTTCAAGGTTCCGGAACTAGGACTTGTGCCATAGGGTTTTACAGAAAGAAAACACAGGAGCAGGGATTCCATTCAAAGGACTGTGTTCCCACCACCTGCCGAGCTGTGCCACAAATGCCGCCAACAGGCGGAAAAAAATGAAAAGACAAGTTCCTCATGGGAGCCCTAAGTAAGCTACACCACCCTCTGCTTACGTCATTCCTGGCGGACATCTTGCCGGAGACCAGACCCATAGGAATACATGGGAGCTGTGAGTATCCACCTTCCCCCACTTACATGCTTGTAAGATGGCGGATGATCGACAACATGTTTCAACATCTATGTCCCGAGCCTTGACCAACATTGTTGTGGTGTTAGCCAGATGGACTGCAGAGCTTCAAACAATTCCTCCGCTGGGCCCAATTTTTGCGGCCACCTGGCGGCGCCACTGCACTTTCCAGCGATCTAAGAGATACAGGCCCCAGGTGCAGCCTCAGCCGCCTTGTGGGCGGACTACCATGACTGGTGTGGGTGGCACGACCCAGATGAAGAAGACAAGCCCACCCAGGAGGCAGAGAGAGCTGCTAGTCCTGATCCGCCACTGGACGCGCCTGATATATATATTCTACACACATCCCGGCAGATTACTGACACTAAGGGTTCCTATCCGGCCCCTACACTAACCTCACACACAAGTCTTTCTTTTCCTATCTATCTAAAGTATTGTGTTTTTTTGCACTAGCACCTGTGAGCAGTTGCTGTTGTATTGTGCATTGCACTAAGGTTGTCCTAAGTAAAGTTCACGTCCTGTTTTAGTGCTGTACTCTGTCATCTCTGGCGCTGCACCCTCCACCTACACCTTACACCAGATCTACCAAGGTCCAGTGCCCGTGTTTCCGGGGGTGGGTATTACCAATCTTGTCCACCATGACAAGTTGCCCCCAAAACACCAGAGCCCACCAGCTACACATAACACCTGCAACCAGTGCTCCGGGAGACATGGCAGGTAGCCATGTTTTTTTTTCTAATTCTGGATAATCCCTTTAACTTTTTAAAACTTTTTTATTACAATTGGTTGTCTTAATTTGCTCCATTATACTGCAGCAAAACTTATTTTACTAATTTATCATATTTTAAGCCACATTCCCTAATGCTAAGTCACAAGCTTTGTCCAAGAAAAACGGAAAGCAATCCAAAAATAGGAAAAACTTTATTGGAGATCCATGAAAGCGCGTTCACATAGAGCAGCAAGTCATAAAAACCGCCAACGTGTTTGGGGCAGGACCACATATGTTTATGTCTATGCTGTGAACAAGGGCGGTCTTGCCCGTAACGTGTTGGAGGTTTTTATGAATTTCTGTTTTATGGATGTCCAATAAAGTTTTGCATATTTTTGAATGTGCCCAACCTCACTTTCTGTTTTTCCTGGATTGATGTTCTGCCGAGCCGAACACAAATGGGAACACAGCCATATGGTGCAACTGTAACGAAATTCTGGTAAATTTTATAAAAACCATAATTGTCCGTCCGTCCCATTCTGTCCAGTGTTGGGCTATTGCATGCACTACATGTTGCTTTTATCCGTGCTTTAAAGATGGCGGCTTATGGACTCCCTGAATGCCTGTTATCACAGAGGTTATTGATCTCGCAGGTAATCATATCATCTGTAGATATTCTGGATGCACCAAAAATAGAGCACAATGCAATGGCCTCAGTGTACTACAATGCATTTACCATACAGCTAAGGGATCTGTGGGAGAGCAGCCATTCATGCTGTATTCATTGGGCTGTTGATACAATCTGCTGCCAATGCTAAAGTGTGAAACATGCCCTATGGTAAAACACAAGACATGCAAGTATTCATTCGATAAGACATGTAATATGGATAGCTGAGCCATGCATTGGACATAGGGGCAAAAAGCCACAGTTGTACTTGGGCTCCAGCACTTTATGGGGACGAAAGACGCGTAAGGACAGAGGAATAATGAAGAATAATAATAATCATGTAAAATCACAGAAGGGTTTCACTTTCTGAACCCCGAAAGCCATGAAAATAAGTGTAGAACCTGACATGTCTATGCATTACAACAGCCCATTGATATCAATGAGCATCATGTAATACCTCAGTCCTCCTGTGGTGATGCTGCAGAAAAAATAAACAGTTGCACATTTTTTTTTTTACAGATTAAGGCGGGGTTCACACTACATAAAACAGCGGACGTTCTGTAACCCAGCCGGGTCACCGAACGACTGGTGTTAGATCATCCCAGCTGGTACTACAGTAATGGCCGGATGATCTCCATTTGTGCTGAATTGCGATGCGGGCACATCCGTGTGTGTGTCCACATTCCAATTCACCATTGAACACAATGGCCAGAGCCGCACTCTCCATTGTGTGACCTGTCAGGCTTGTGCAGCCACTATTCAATGACATGACAGTTTTGTGTGCAGCCGCTAGCGATCTCGGAGAAGTGTCTATTATGTGTATACACTTCAGCCGGGATTCCATAGACAGCAGAACATTATAAATTTCCTATTAATCACGGCCGCTGTTGCAAAAACAACGGCCATGATTAATATGAAAACCTAAGTTGTGTGAACGTAGCCTAAGGCTATGTTCCTGCAGTCTGTGTTTTGTTTTTTTGTTTTTTCATTTGAGGCCAAATAATGGGCATTATTTTTTCCCAGAAAAGACGTTCTGGGAACATAACCTATAGGTTGTATTACACGGCAGAGGAAGCGAACGCTGACCTATCATTTCAGCACTCACTTCCCCTTTGGGAGGAGCAGGGGCCTCCTGAATGATTCTTAGATTGTTTGGGCTGCCCATTGAAGTCAGTGGCGGTCTGTTGCATCTGCTCCTATTGCCCGAAGTGACTAACGGCTGACCGTCACTGACATAATCGTGATCTTTCAGCATGTTAAAAGACCGCGATCAGCCAAAATTGTGCATTTTGGCTGATCATTGCCTTTCAACACACGTTATTACACTAAACGATTATCACCTGGACGGTCAGTAATCTGTCAAGTCGGGTCAATAATAGTTTAGTGTGACAGGCCTTAAAGGGAACCTGTCACCCCCCGCTAAAGCCCCGGATACTCACCCCATCTCACCAAGTCCCGCTCCTGGAGTTGGTCCCGGGACGGAGATATCACTGTCGGAAACCCGGCGCGTGCTGCAGAGATGAGTCTGATGCCCATAGAGCACCCCTATACTCATGATTTCAAGCACTATGCTCGACTAACCCCTAACTAAAGTGCTTCCCCCTATTTACAAATATTCATTGTTTTTACCTAAAATGAATGAAAACCAGAAGTGTCTCCTCGTGTTTTCGGTTCTGTTCATGTTGTGATCGCAATGATAAACACTTCAGCAAACTTTCTGACATAGCCGTTCCTTCTTTCTTCTGGCTGACTTGAAACAAAGGCTTATCAACCTACTCATTTATAACATTTAATTATAGTCGGAGAAAATCATATTTTTTTTCCCTGTACGTCCCTCAGCCGTTTATTTATTTATTTTTTTTAACTTGATCATTGTAGGAAGCAGAACCTTAAAGGGGAACTATCAGCTGGTTAGAAAAAATCTAACCTACTGATAGCCTCCTATAGCGCTGGGGACGCTGGGGAGAAAAGTATGTGTCTTAACTTTTTCCTCAGCGCTGGTCCTGTGCTGTTAGTCAGGGTAAAGTCCGCTCAGGAGCACCGTTAGGAGCACTGCCGCATCATCCCGCCCAGATGATGTGGCAGTGCTCCTAACGGTTCTCTGGAGCAGACTTTACCCCAACTAACAGCACAGGACCGGCCGACTTAACACATACTCACATCATTGACTGAATCTGCCCACAAATATTTAATGGATGAGGCCATGCACCATAATTCGCCCACATTTACTGTGTATGTACCAAAAAGAACAGAAAACTGCACCTTTCTTGATAAACAGGCAGCAGCCTACCTGGAAAGAGTGAGATCTAGGTCAGTTGAGTCTAGCCACCAAAGTGGGCGGATGCAGATAAAGCCAACAACTTCTTCTATACAAACTATTATATTCACTATGCAGTGCTAAGCAGGAACAAGGGAGAGTAGTTACCAGAAACACCCTAGCCTATGCCAGGAACACATCTCAAGAGTGCAGGGCAGTATCCTGAAGAAATAGGAACTAACCTCAGTTGGACAAAGTATATAAAGGTCTACGAATCCTACTGTGCAGTGCAGGTAACTGTGAAGACTCAGACACCTAGCTACACCCAGATAACCATGGTCGAGGCTCGTACTACCCTACTGGGATGGGTTTTACGCTACCAGAGGGCAGAAGGCAGTCAGAGAGTGTCTAAACGTGAATATGAGTAACACTTCAGAACTCAGATATCTACCATATATTCTGGCAGAGTACAAGTCTACATTGTGTTGGGGCTCCTCTGGCAAACTCCTCTACTCTACTCTCTACTCTACAAGCACTTCTACAACTTTTTACTCTTCTCTCCTCAAGCACTAAGGTCTATTAAAAGATTATTACCCATGATACGTGTACTGAGAAACTGCAAAGCCTTACAGCCTACACAGGACTCTGCTCATCTCTATTCGCACCCACACTTAAACACACCTTGGGTTATTTTTCCCCCTTCTGTGGGTGGCGGTACCAGCAATCTAGGTGGGTCAGTTGCCACTCAGGTTTGCCGTGACAAGAGCCCAAGGGACCCACAACAACAAAGCTCACAACTGGGCTAACCACCACCACCACCATCTTCACTGGTAGTCACCACACCTCCTGCTCAGTGGATTGCAGATAATCATATCTATATCAGGCTGATATATATTGGGGACACCATTTTTATTGTAAGGTTATATTCAGAGTCAGAGGTTTCCATTGGACCTACAAATGTAATGTTAAAAGAACCAGATAGAACAATTCAACTGATGGGGGTAGATGCAATGTGATAAGTCCTTTTTGTTTCTGCTATAATGGTACATGGACATACCATGGACATACCTACCACTGCTTGGCACGTAGAGAGCTGGAGCATAGTGTATAACCAAGGTCCTTGTGTTTGATAGTGGGAAGGCACTTCTGCAACATAAGCACCACATAACATGGCAGGTGGGGGTCCCTAGTAGGCTTCACATCACCATCTATTTATTTGGTTATTGTATAAGGGCCCTATTACATGGGGCGATTATTGTGTAAATATATCATTCTATTTCGAACGATAATTGTTTAGTGTAAATGCAGCAACAAACGACCAACGGGAAATCATTCATAGTTCCTTTGGTGCTGACACCAAAATCAATGATAATCATTTGCTAATCGTTCGCTGTAATATTGAATTCGTTCGCTAATCATTCAATGTAATTCCCCATCCTTCCTTCATTGGCTGGGATCAGAGGAGTAAACGATCGTAGTAAAAATCGTAACTTACGGCTATCGTCCCGTGTAATATGGTGAGCGATTTCAGATTTACAATGAACAATCTTGTTTGAAATTTCGTTAATTGTTAAAATTATTACACTTTGTATAATAGGACCCTAATACTAATCACTGGTGATCTCCAAGTCTCCAGGACAGCTTTATTATAAGAGTTATCCACTAGTTCTGCAGATAGAATAGATATACATGAAATATACAGTGCCCCTTTAAATATAGTCAAATGTCAGTAAGTGTCAGAATAATGGAGTTTTGTGCCTTTGGATGGTTTTTCATATGTAGATTGAGAAATTCGTAGATGGGAGGAACCTCATGGGTAGATAGATAGAGAGAGAGAGAGAGAGAGAGAGAGAGAGAGAGAAGATAGATAGATAGATAGATAGATAGATAGATAGGAGAGAGATAGATAGATAGACAGATGATAGATAGAAAGATAGATAGAAGATAGATAGATAGATAGATAGATAATAGATTAATAGATAGATAGATAGATAATAGATAGATAGATAGATAATAGATGGATAGATAATAGATAGATAGGAGATAGATAGATAGATAATAGATAGATAATAGATGGATGGATAGATAGATAGATAGATAGATAGATAGATAATAGATAGATAGATAGATAGATAGATAGATAGATAATAGATTAATAGATAGATAGATACAGTAGATAGATAGATAGAATATAGATAGATAATAGATTAATAGATAGATAGATAGATAGATAGATAATAGATGGATAGAATATAGATAGATAGATAGATAGTTAATAGATAGATAGATAATAGATAGATAGATAATAGATGGATAGATAGATAGATAGATAATAGATAGATAATAGATAGATAGATAGATGATAGATAGATAGATAGATAGATAGATAGATAGATAGATAATAGATTAATAGATAGATAGATAATAGATGGATAGATAGATAATAGATAGATAGATAATAGATAGATAGATAGATAGATAGATAGATAGATAATAGATAGATAGATAGGAGATAGATAGATAGGAGATAGATAGATAGATAGATGGATAGATAGATAATAGATAGATAGATAGATAGATAGATAATAGATAGCTAGATAGAAAGGAGATGGATAGATAGATAAATAGATAGATAGATAGATAGGAGATAGATAGATAGATAGATAGATAGATAGATAGATAGATAGATAGATAAATAGATAGAAGATAGATAGATAGATAGATAGATAATAGATAGATAGATAGATAGATAGATAGATAGATAGGAGATAAATAGATAGATAGATAGATAATACATAACAGGTAAGTAGACAGATAAGTATAATACCGAGCAGCTCTCCAGCTTTGCAATATGCTATTACTCCATCTTACAGTATTTTATTCTGCAAAACTGCTAAAAATGCCAGAACCGTATGGAAAACTTTGCTACAAAATTCTATAAAGACTTTAGTAATCACGGTAAAGTTGTCTCCTTTCAAAGTCTCATGTAAAACATCAGATAAAGAAGATTTCTTATTACCCAAGAAGCCAGGATGTTCCTGAATAGTGGGAATATCGTTACGAAATTGCATGCTACAACATCTGTCATCACCGCCGCGCTGAAAACAAAATTACTGATCTAAGTTGGCTGCTGCATCCCCTTGGGGAGAAATGGATGGATATCTAATCAATTTTTTTTCTTTTATTCATTTCTTTTTGAATAATAAGGGTGCAGCTGCTTTTGCAAAATGAAGTCAGCAGAGACTAAGGGAGATGATGAAGAAAGACACAAGGCTCCACCTGACCTCAGATCCCTTTATATTCTATAATTAACTACAACTTCCTGCCTGGATCGGTTACATCTCCGTCTCCCACCCAGAAGCCCCCACGTTATAGTCAACTTGAAGTCGTCACACATCTATCGATCCTTCTGTAGTTCTCCTAGCAAACAATTTCAGCTTGCCCATCTGCTAAGAGATGAAGAAAATACTTCATGAGGAATGGCGTGCGTCGAGGAGATTTCCTGCAAGGAAAAAAAAAAAAAAGTCTGTAAGAAATCTGAAGGGCAGAGGAGTCGTTGATAATGATAATCTTGTCTCCCGTTATTTTTTTTTTATTTTTCCCGATTCTTTCGACAGAGTTTGTTAAAATATTTTAAGAGTTCCATATTTGAAGGATGACATTTTCAATGTCAGCGGTGTTTACGTTCTGATATGCATTCAAAGCCTCTATAACATGACAGCGGAGCCGCCTGCTAAATTATTGAGGGGCGGAAAATATTTACAAAAAAGAAAAAAAAAAAAAAAAAAAAAAAGCACCAAAAGTTCTAACGCTTTAATAGAAGACTTAAAATGCGTTTCTTGTGTTACTCCCAGTCATCCTAGTCTGTACGCTCTTGAGAGCAGGTCTCTAATTCTGTATTTTAATTTATTCATGGTATAATTTAATATATAGCCTGCAATGTATTTATATATTTAAATAAGCGCTGCAGAATCTGTTGGCGCTATAAAAATAAATATTATTATTATTATTATTATTATTATTATTTAAAGGGGTTGTCTGGCTTCAAATACACTGCAAGGTCGGTTTTATACAGATTTTAAGATGGATGCATTAGAGCCAATTTGATCCCGTTTCTCATGACCTACATGGCAGCTGTCCGGTCGAGTCGTTGGGCCGGGCCGGGCCTTGCATTGGTCATGAGTGCAGAGATGTAACTATATTACCCCTGGGTGAAACTGATCTGAGGGAATTTAGAGTTAGTAGACGGAGGGGTCCTAACCTTATCCTTCCATGATTACCTAATTATATGTACAGAGCTGCTCTTCACTGCGCCATTAGGGGAGGTTGGGCAAATCAGACTCAGTGTTGGTGTCCTGGCTCTGTAACCCTCCTGGATCTGCTGTATGGGGCCTGTGGTTGGTCTAGGTTACCTCACTATCATTCTATCTAGTACTTTACTGGAACCTTCATTTGCCTTTTCATCCAACATTGCCTATGTCTGCTGATTTGGACCTGATGGCTTTTGATCCTTGACTAGTCCGGTTATTTCTTACTGACTTCTGTGTAGCATAATTTGTGGCATAACATCCCCAGAGAAAACCCTCTCCTGCTCTGGACAGTTCCTGACATGGACAGAGGTGGCAGCAGAGAGCACTGTGTCAGACTGGAAAGAATACACCACTTCCTGCAGGACATACAGCAGCTAATAAGTACTGAAAGACATGTGTGGTCAGGATACATTGATCCTGAAGCCTTTCAAGAGACTTCAAGAAACCAGTCAGTAGGAAGTCTGGGCCATTGGGTTCCGGATAAAAGGGGTTGTCCAGTGAAAATCTTTTTCTTTCAAATCAAATGATATCAGAAGGTTATATAGATTTGTAATTTAGTTCTATTAAAAAGTCTTCCCATACTTAATAGGTACTATATGTCCTGCAGGAAGTTTTATTTTCAGTCTGACACAGTGCTCTCTGCTGACACCTCTGGCCGAGACAGGAACTCTGTCTTAGTTTTCTATAAATCCCCATAGAAAACCTCTCCTGCTCTGGACAGTTCCTGTCTCGGCCAGAGATGTCAGCAGAGAGCAGTGTGTCAGACTGAAAATAAAACATTTCCTGCAGGATATACAGCAGCTAATAAGTATGGGAAGACTTGAGATTTTTTAATAGAAGTAAATTACAAATCTACATAACTTTTTGACACCAGTTGATTTGAAAGAAAAAGATTTTCGCTGGACAACTCCTTTAAATGCCTTTTACCGTATTAACGCGAGAGGCCGTCCAGGTGGATCAAACCAGTTTGCACAAAGAGGCTGAAATCCCTTCACAAGGAATATTTAACCCAATGCAAATGTAAAAAATAAGTGCAGGTTATTAAAAGGAAAATTAAAGGAAAATTTCTACCTTCACACGGCTCCGGCTTTAACAAGACAGTAAAAATAACATTTGGACTTTGGGAGAAAGCAAAATAATATTTTCCAATAAAACCACATTTTTCGGCTAATGAAACTTGAAAGCGCTTGTGCACATCTTGCTGGTATTTTATAAAGTTGCTAATAATTGCTGGGAGCTATTTGCCTGTATTTTATTCCCTTTACTAGAACATTTGCAAAGCCTCCCGCTCTGAGAACCCGGTGCATTATGCGCTAACAATAAATTAGATTTGGCCAATCTATGATTGTCTCTTTTGTGTAAAGTCGTCTTTATGTCAGATTGGAAAAAAAAGCTTTGATACACTCGGAAAATGCAACTCTGTCACTTATTGATCCTGGGAGCCAAGACTCGGCGTCTGAAAGCATATAGAACACATATTGCTTAAAAAGAAAAAAGTGTTAGGAGATAATCAATACTTTTCTGTATCAGATAAATAAGTCATAGGTTGGAGCCAGTGGCGCCTCATCGGCCTTCATTTTCTGTTATCGTTTTCCTGGCTCTATCATTTCGATTCAGATGAGATTCTGAAAGTTTTTACTTAAGTAAAAGTTTACCTCGAAAACTTTTTTTTTTTTTTCATTTAAAAAGCGAAGGCTGTGTGAGTTATGTCCCAAGGAGATATTCTAAAATAAAATAAAAAAATTGGAAATTTAAATAGCGGTAATTTTTTTTACATTTTATTATTAGTAATATTATTATTATTATTATTATTATTATTATTATTACTATTATTATTATTATTATTATTAACATAGTTTATTGAAGTTAAAATAGCGATGATTTGTATCTAATGTATTCAAATTAACTTATCAAGTTATATTGTTTTGTCATTTACTTCTATTTAAAAATCTCCAGACTTACAGTACTTATCAGCTGCTTTATGCTCTGCAGGAAGTGGTGTATTCTTTCCAGTCTGACACAGTGCTCTCTGCTGCCACCTCTGTCCTGAGCAGCAGCAAATCCCTATAGAAAACCTCTCCTGCTCTGGACAGTTCCTGACATGGACAGAGGTAGCACCAGAGAGCACTGTGTCAGACTGGAAAAAAATACATCACTTCCTGCAGCACACACTGCAGCTGATAAGTATTTGTCAGGCTTATTTATTTATTTTTTTACCAGAAGTAATTTACATATTTATATAACTGTCTTACACCAATTGATTTGAAAAAAATTGCAGATTTTTCCCCTGTTTATGTTAAGAAGTCCAGAGGTTATTGATCTTGGGGCGGGCATCCATTTTCTATGCTGCCATATGTACTGTTGGACTTGGAGATATAAAAGTTTTGATCAGTTGAGTCTTCACGCCCTAATCATTAAAATGAGCTGGGAGAAGCACTCGATGAGCTCCCAGTCTTGCTACAAGAGATGCACTCTATAGTAAGTCTATGGAGCCCATCTCCTGCTGTACGATGGGGAGCACAGCAAGCTGGAGAGAAGGGCTCAGCCACATGCTTCTCCCTGCTCACTCTAACAATCAACGATGGTCTAAACACTCAGATTCCGAACCAATGAAAACCTTTGTTATGATGCTGTAATAAATTCTTCTCTTGGGGGCTAAATATAAAGATGAATAAACTTCCAGATGTTTTTTTGCCAGGATTCTCTTAAATCGAATGTACCTCTGTAACAGTGATGTCAGTTGCTTATACCGCCGCCTAATTCTCTAAACCTCCTCCAGTTTTGTATATCTGCAGATGTGATAGTTTGGTGCATTGGAGGTGGAACTAGCACCCCCACTGCACAGATATAAGGTGCCACCGGGCCTGGCGCGTCATCGAGGGGAGGTGATATCAGTGCATTTGGGGTCTTAGGCCCGCCTCCAGTGCACCAAACTAGCCCATTTTCAGATATCCAAATTGGAGGAGACCTTGAAAATTGGGCAGAACAGACAACACCATTACAATGGTGACATTCACTTTAAATTGGCTGGCCATTCAATTGGGATTAGATGGCCAATTGGAGTTGTAGAGGAAAGGGAACTCTTGTCAAAAGGGTGCCTAGCCCAACAATTATATGCATCACTACTCTATACATCCGAAGTAGACTCTCATGATACCCTACACTATCATGATACCCTACGTGATACCCTACACTATATTGAGCTACATACAGAAGCCACTTTCCCGTTAAGGCATTCTGTACTTTGAAAAAGACGCCAGCCAATCGCTATAGTATTTAAAGCACATTACAAAAATTTCTCAAAGATTTTGACTGGTAATGGGCTCGATCTTCAGAAGTCAACATTGAAAAGACTAGACGGCGGAGTAGAGTCTCAAAGTCACCGAAAGATAAAAGATCAAGCAGAAGAATAAAATTTCATCCCAATCTAATTAGTTGGGAAATATGCGAAGCTGTATGGAGAGGGTGAACTTATTACTGGAGCCGGTGAGGATGTCTCTCCGGTAGGATCTCAACCGGCAGTCAGAACCTTTCCCAAGTCCATTATTCTTCTAAGGTCCTCAGCTTAATGCTAATAACAGGTTAGTGAGACGGATCAATGTGAATTAATAATATTAAAGCATGGAGCGCTTTTGATGTCGGCCTACAATTGAGGGACGTGCAGGTACATCGAAATGCTATTTTAGAGGTTTAATGGTTTAATGAGGTCTCCGGTCTTTTTGTTCTTTCCTTTTATCTCGAATGGCACATCTGTTTGTATCTCTAAATCCCAATGTCACTCCTTAAGCCATTGCACACAATATCACTCAGATTGGTTTTTAATTAGATCGTGACCAAAAATAGCAATTTTTTTAATTAAAAAAAAAAATTACCAAAAAAAAATAAAATTTAAAAATTCAGGACAATTAGAATCTTTTCCATTCACTTTGATGCTCGCTTCCCTTAGGTGCGCGGCTTCTTTTACTGAGCCTCAGCGCCGGTGTGATCTGGTTATCAGGTATATCCCTAAAGGGCTGTTTTATGTGTACACAGTGTTCAATATCAAGCTGCTGTGCTAATGATTAATTAATTGTGGTACTGCTCAAGTAATGTTTATTTTATAGCGCTCCTGTGGCCTTATATATAAGAGGCGCCTGATATGCTTTTTATACAGGGCAGTTAACTGTATCAGCTCGGCTCAGCTACGGCAAGGATCATTAACTACAATGGTGCAAGACCCTAAAAAGGCCGTAATAACCCAATGTGTCAAATATATTTATTTACTTTTGCTACTAATTATTATAAGCAGGGGTTTAATAGGGAAAACAGATGTTATAGAAGAGACCATTCATCCCAGGACCCACTGGGTACACAAGGGATCTCTAGTAGAGGTAAGAGAATCAAGCTTCACAAACCGAAATTCGTTACCAACTTTGCAAAAAGTCAAGTTCTTTACAGAACCAAATTTTTCGCAAAGTTCATGACAAACCCGGTCCAATATGGTGGCCGCACAATTAAATATACACATAGAAAACAAAAAAATAGCCTATGCTTACATGTCCATGTTTCCCCGGGTGTCCTCCTACCTACAGTACCAATTCGAGATGAAGCGTGACAGCCGGCTCAGCCAATCACCGAGTGACTGAGATGGGAAAGTGCCGCAGCCAGTGATTGGCTGGATGAGCTTTTACTTTCTTCTATGGGCCGTATTACACTGGACGATTATCGTTCGAAATATTGTTAGATCATTCCGATTTAAACGATAGCCGTTTCGTGTAATAGCAGACAACAATTAAACGACCGACGAGAAATAGAATTCAGACCTATTTTTATCGTTTGATCGTTCGCAAATCGTCCGCACATCGTTCGGTGTAATAAGAAGTCATAGCTGAAACGTACGCAATAGCGACGACAAAACGACCGCAAGAACGATAATAGTAAGGATCATCGTTCCATGTAATTGGGCGAACGATTTCGGGTCGTTTGTCATAGCGGTCATTTGAGATCGTGTAATAGGTGTAATAGTACCCTATGTCAGGAAGGGGAGGTGGCTGCAATTAGTGAGGACACTGGGGGGAGGGGAGGGGCAATGCGGAGGCAGGCAGATAAGTAGTGATGAGCAAACCTGCTGAACCGAACTAAAACACCACCTGCAATCTTTTAGTGATGTTCTATAGTAGTGGAGGTGTGCAGTAAGATGTTCTGCAGCATCTGAGGTATGTATTATGTACTTGGCTACCTTTGGAAGTCCCATAAAGAGTGAATGGAATAGTGGTCAGAAACGGATGCTGCTGCGTGTTCAATCTGGGGACAAGGGATCCCTATTTTTGTGATTAGTGGGGGTCCCAATAGCTAGACTTACATAGTCAGATACTTATCACCAGTGGGTAACATATGCCCATGGGGTCCCACAGCAAGACTTGGCTCAGTATGCAGCGCCCTTGCCATTCCCTGGTCTCTGGGTTCGGGCCACACTCCATCGCTTCATGAAGGCTGCAATAATAGGCAGCAAAGCAAACACATCGGGCTACACTGAACCAATTCTGGAAGAAAATGTAACTTTCTAATTTTCTAAAAAATTTGCTATAATGGTTAAAAAACAACAACAACAAAAATAAAACGAGCAGTCCTATTATTTCTGTCGAGAGCTCCTCTTATGATGGTCTCTGATGAGTTCAGATGTGATAGTAGATGGAGAACACAGGAGGTAGATAAAGTGCACTGTTTAATATGTAATACTTATCCTCTATTGATTTGCTTTGTGTGGATTCAAGCAGCGTGAAGTTATTGTTCTTTCTTCATTGTTATGTTTTTCCTCGGATATGAGCATGCCCACAAGAACATCATTTACATATACTGATGAGTGGATATGAGCCCGCTGCACCTTCTAGAATCCTTAGCGAAAATTGTCACCTATCAAATACATGAAAGCAAATACATTTTTATAGGTGTATAGGATGAAGAATTATGGAATCCTCAAAAAAAAAAAAAATACCCCTTAATATTTTGTTGCTTCTCCTTTGCTGTTTTCAATGCTTGGATTCTTTGCGGTTCAGACTTTACTGATGCTAAATAGTATTCTATATCAGGCAGCATCCCTCCTTCTCCTAAAGTTGAGTTGTATTTTTGTGTTTGTTTTTTTTTTTTGTCTCTCTACTCCAGGTATAAATTTACCATTAGAGGCCTTCCATAGTCTACCTATATTTTTCCTATTATAACCTTCACATTTTCCTTACAAACAGATGACTGGGAACAACCAACATCTTCTGCCTTACTCTACCTCGGATTTCGTTGTTTAATTTTGATTCCTAGCATGATTATAAATGGGATGAAACAGGTCATTTACTTTAAATACTGCGCCCAGCCCGAGAAACCACATTTTTTTTACATCAAAATCAAGTTTAATTCGGCGGATATAAGTTTAACGTTCGAGGCCGCATTGAAATCCACGGCCGTTGTTGCATTATTACAGGACGGAAATAATTGACATGTTCATTTTTCATGGGGCCGTATAAACAATGGCCGTTATCTGATACATAGTGTGAATTCAACGGCCGAAGTTACATTGCATTGCAGTCATTATAGGGAACCTCAAAACAACAGCCATAGTTTTGCGGCGAGGACAACGGACGTTATTTTACGTAGTGTGAACATAGCCTAAAAGTATTTTTCTAATACTTTCCATGACAGGAAATCCCACTTTCTCATAAAGTTTTGTGTTGTTCTTTGTCTATACTTCATGTATATAACTATATTTTCTGTAACAGACAGCAACACTCTGTTCTACTCAACCGTTTTGACTTTGGGCCACACCAGGGAGCCGAGTCTTAGGGCCCTCTAGGTCTTAATCCAGCTCCAGGATGCGGAAGATAAACTTCTATGGCTAGAGAGCACCAGGTCACTCCACAAGTGTGGTATGAGTATGAGAAGCAACAGGTTCTGAAGAACCAAATGGAGTTGATGCAAGGCAAAAGGGAACAGGCCAAGTATACGTGGTCAAAAACTGGGTCGTCAGCAAGGGAGTGATCTCAGTACCAAGGATGAGATGGGTATCATTGTCAGACAGGCGAACGGTCAGGGCAGGAGGCTTCACAGGCAGGTCAGATAATCCAAGACAGCAATGGTACCGATAGGGCTCAGGCAGTCAGCGTAATACGAAGAACAGGCAAGGGTCACAATACATGGGAATATAGCAGACAGAAATCTTTGCTTGGAATGTTAGAATTCAACAATGCTCAGGCAGGTAGCCGGAGGTGAAGCTGGTTTAAATAGGTGCAGGTGGCTCTGGATTGGCAGAGGCAGTACCAGGTAGAGACAAGTTGTGACCATAAATCTAGAGCATTTGGCTGCCTGCACATCCTAGCAGCCAGTTATCTCCTTGCTTCAGAGGGAGGAGAAAGACGCCGGAAGACATGAGCAGTCCCAGGATGAGCATGGAGCACAGCATAGGACTGGATTGCCACTGGTGAGTCTCATCCGGTAGTGTTACACTGTCTCTACTTTTGGATGCCTTCTAAAGTCTATCTATATGCTTTTCCATTATGAATTACCCTTACTATTTTCTTTACATTTGTGTATTTAAAAAATCAATGACTGGGAACAACCAACATCTACTTCTATACTCTACTTTGGATTTCTATCTTGAAAGAGTTTTCTAATCTTTTCCATGAATTCAAGTGACAGCTCTCACTGGGTACAAGTTTTCTATCAATTACCACATCAAGTCCACATCTCCATAAGGTCTATCAGCACTTTCCATTTTCCTTGCAGAATAATTTACATTTTTAGACTTGTGTCAAGATTTATTTTCTAAATGCAAATTACAAGATGATTCTATATTTCTTTTTTTACTTAATTAGGGAAAACATCTGCTGTTATGTAAAAAAAAATCCTCTCACCTGTTTGATGTTTCATGTAACCAGAATGTTTGACTATTAAACATTGGTGTCATATCTGTGATTTGTTTATTTGCTATGATGGTAAAAAAAACACAACTCAGCGATCGTCTTGTATGTGTGTTGGATCCATGATTTTGGCAGGAGTTGTATGGTCTGTTTGTATTGCTGTCAGTGTTCTCAGACAAGGGACGTCTTGTTCTTTCAATTATATATGTTTTTATCTGTTACACTTTATTGAGCAGTAGGAAAAAATTGCTTTGCAATAAGTATAAAAGTGTAATTATAATATAATAACGCAACACAAGTGCACTATGTAATAGCACCATATACTGTATAATAGTGCGGGCAGTAAAACGGGTTTTATGGTTTCGGCAAATGATTGTTATTCTTTGAATAATTCCTTTTTCCATTTTTCATTATATTTTATTGTCTGCATCCATTCTGTTACCGGTAGCCCTCCCTCTGATCTTTCACCAGCAGTGAATATTGACTTTCCTCTAGCCTCTGGCATTGTAACTGTTTTGGAGTGAGCCAACTATGGCTTCTGTTCCATAACATGTGGCTCACCAGCTGTCGCAACACTACAGTTTTCATCAAGCCCTATGTAGCCCAGTAGCTACTAAAGATGTATAAAGAGCACGGCCAATGGGGCTCCACCGTTTTGGAAACTTCTATTAAAATCAAAGGGAGTTGTGCAAATTGCCAAATTTCAGCTTCCCTACCACCTACAAAAACAGGCTGGAGGGTATCAGGAAGCCATCTTTATACCCTTTAATGAGAAAACAGTGGAACCCTGACCTAAAGCCCGAACTTTTCTTCTAATTCTGGAAATGGTAGCACCCCCCCCCCCCCCCTCCAATAATTTGAACATGAATAATCGCAAAAGAACAAATAACATTTTTGGAAAATTTGATTTATTCCAAATCGATTCATTCATCTACGCCGGGCTGAGGATGAAGGTAAGTTTCTAATCTTCATCCTCAGCACTGTTTCAGTGCAGTTTGTAGTTAAATTCCTATACTAGTAAGGCTGATTGGTTCACTGGGGGCGGTAGTCCACCACAAATTGCCTTATTAGCATTGGGATTTAAGTACAAACTGCACAGAAACAGTGCAAAGGATGAAGGTAAGAAACTAACCTTCATCCTCAGCGCCCTGTGCCCAATAGGGATATATCAGCAGGTTAGATTTGTCTAACCTGCTGATAGTTTCCCTTTAAAGGGGTTATCCAGGCTTACAAACACAAATTTAACCCCTTCCAGAAAAAAACACCCCTCCCGCTTTCCTGTTTGGGTATGGGTTTTGCAGCTCAGTTCCATTGGATTAAATGGAACTGAACTTTAATATCACACACAACCTGAGTACAGTAATGGTGGTGTTCTTGCAGAAACTATTGCAGATCTTTTTTTTTTTAATCTGGGATAACTCTTTTACAAGGATCCTGTCACAAATTTTTTTCCTGTTCAACCTACAGGCACTGACGGGCATCCCCATCACAACCATCTAAAACAGCCGCAATCAGATTTTTTTTTTTGTCGAAGTCAACGGGGCGACCCCCAGCCCTGATCATAAGATCTCTCCTCATACTCAAATAGGGACACAACCCTGTAATCCAGTTCCAAACTAGATCTAGTCCAAATCTAGGGGGGAAAAAGAACAAAAAAAACATGGCTGCCTCCTTTGGAATACATTACCTCACCTGTCCACAGGTTGAATCTGGTCTCGCAGTTCAAATTCAGTCACTTTATCATAATCAATAAAAAGGTGTAGTGTTATTTTTTTTTTTAAGTAAAATAACAAAAACAAAAAAAAAACTCCACCAATTGGTATCGAACCTATTGTAAACCATATGCGAGTACAATAAATTTACCTTTAAAAAAAATTCAATCAACGCTGCCTATAGTCAACGAATACGAGTTCCGAACAGGAAAATAAGCAACGTACAAGCACCGCCGCGGCAGCCACCATAATAGCCGAATAAAAACCAGTCCATTTGTTTTAAAACCTGCGCCACTTAAGTGAGAGAACTTTAATTCCCGCAATTATTATTGACTTTTTGTTTGGAAATTAATGTGCTAGCCCGGCTTAATGACACAGAAGGAATAATCTCTCCGAAGAATATGTCTATTACCCGCACGACTAGGAGCAACAAATTCACAGACTGTGCTTTAAAGACACATAAAACACATCTCAGCGGTTTTCGCTAAGTACAGCGCCGTACAAAGAGCGCCGGCAGGCATACTTCTCTCACGCCCCGCATATATGACAGAAACTGTTAGTCCCGGCGTCCTCCTAGGGAAGTCGAAGGATTTGATCAATCAGCGTTTTAGCATTTGCATGCGAGCCTGGATGCTCAGTAATTATATGCCGTTCTGGTACTTACATTAATTAAAGCTGATTTCGCCGTGGCTGTAAAATGGTCATCGCCATCGTAAGCGTCCTATAAAGTCATCACCCTATATTCAAAGTGACATTTTATTTCCCAAGCATTTTCAGCTACGCTGATATATGGCTACTGTAAACGAGAGAGAGAGTCTTGGAGCAGGCGGTGGCGGCACACCAGGCGACTCCGGATTTTCTTCTCTTTTGTCCCCGTTTGCAGTTTTGTTTAAAAATAAGGGAATCGGTCATTTGCATGGTGGCTGCTTTGTAATTATCTCAAAGAACAACGAGAACAAATTAGATCCCATTGTCGAATGGAAATTTGCCCGAGCTTGATTAGAGGTCACGGGAAGACGTAAACTTTGGGGGAAAACATAGTTTATTTGAGCTAACAAACAATTAGCATTCGGTAATTGCCGGCAAAGACTTGACTTAATTTGTTTTAGCTGTTTTTAGAAGAGTCGTTCCGAGCCCATTGTAAAACATATTAAGTGGGGTCTGTGACTTTTTTGATTTTTTGGGGGGTGTCGTAGTTTACACAAAGATTGGTGTTGTTTGAAAGGTCAGAAAGCGAGCTGGGAGGGAGGCCTATAAAAAGTTTATGGGCCGGGGCTCTACTTGAATTGTTCATTGATGACTGGGGTGGTGTGAAGAAATAAACCTACAAGAGATGTAAACGTTTCTTAAAGAAAGAGTGTGCCATTTCGTAAAAGTTTCTAGAAAGTTCCAGGCTATGTTTAGCTGTTGGGATCTTAAGTCATTCTATGTGGCCGGCTTGCTGCAAGTTCTGTTTGAATATTTTAGTTATGTCCTGGTGGAGATTTACATGTATAAAATGAGCTTTAAAGGACAACTCTGGAGCTATTAAAAAAAACAAAAAAAAAAACAGCGACAAACACATTTTTTATACTTACCATCACTACTGGGTCCATCTCTGCTACAATCTACCGCTGATCACGGGTCCCCAGATTTCTGGCTGGGGTGGGGCGATAGGGAAGGGGAGCAGAAGGGTAATTAAAGCACATTACAAGATTAATGTTAAGTTAAGGCCCTGAATACTACAATTCTCCCTCCACCCTCTGTAGTTGTTACCCCATACTACTCTGCAAGTAGTCACCATACTTTATTTACCATGTACCCTCCCTCCCCCCACATTCAATGTCCTCTACTGTACATCTTCTTACCCCTCCTGCCTCCCCTCCAGTTTTTGTTGAGTAGGTGGGGGCGGATCATAACTGATTGGCACTGATTGGCTGATGCTCATCCACCCAGTGTCAGGGATCTGGTCAGCTGACTGTAACTATTTTTTTTTTTCTATGTAAGGCTTATATTTTAAGTCTACTCCAAAAAGCCTGCAAAATTAAGATGGGTCTTATTTTTAGTTAGGCCTTATTTTTTTGGCGAAATGCAGTACTTCTACTACTACTTCTACTACTACTACTACTACTACTACTACTATACTACTACTACTACTACCACTACTACTAGAAACATAGAAACATAGAAGATTGTCGGCAGAAAAAGACCACTGGCTGTATACAGCCCAGTATATATATATATATATATATATATATATATATATACAGCCCAGCATACGATTTGCTTTCCCCACCGCCTGGTTGCACTGGTGACTCATTTTAAGGCTGTCAGAAATCACTACCCCTGAATCCTTCTCTTCTGAAGTCTTTTCCAACACAATACTGCCGATGTGATACTCGGATAGAGGATTCCTCCTCCCCAAGTGCATTATTTTACATTTGGAAATGTTGAACTTCAATTTCCACTGTTTGGACCACTTATCTAGCAAAGCTAAACTATTTTCCATATTACTGACATCTCCAGGAATATCAACCCTATTGAACACTTTTGTGTCGTCAGCAAACAGACAAACTTTACCTACCAACCCTTCTCCTATGTCACTTACAAACATATTAAAAAGAATAGGACCCAGAACAGACCCTTGTGGCACACCACTTGTAACCAGTCTCTGCTCGGAATATTCACTATTAACAACCACCCTCTGATATCTATCCTTCAGCCAACCACAAATCCACTGAACTATCAAGGGATTAAGCCCAATTTTCTTCAACTTCTCTATCAGCTCTTTATGGGGAACTGTATCTGCGGCTTTGCTGAAGTCCAGATAGGCAATATCCACAGCACCACCTTCATCCAGCACTTTTGTGACATAATCAAAGAAATCAATGAGATTAGTCTGACATGATCGTCCCTCAGTAAAGCCATGCTGGTTTGGATCCATCAAATTGTTGATTCTTAGGTGATCCACTATCTTCTATTTTAGAAGAGTTTCCATCATTTTCACTACTACAGATGTCAGGCTCACTGGCCTGTAGTTACTGGGCTCTTCTCTATTCCCCTTCTTGTGGATTGGTATAACATTGGCTGTTCTCCAATCATCAGGGACATCTCCTGTTAGCAGGGATTGGTTATACAGATCTGTCAGGGGGGCAACAATTACAGATCTGAGTTCTTTAAGAACCCTGGGGTGGACGCCATCTGGACCCATCGCCTTCAGCTTTAAATGGGCAAGTTCCTCTGCAACTTCAGCCTCTGAAAATACTGGAGCTGAACCCATATAACTGGAGGCAATGCTGTGTCCAACCATCCTGTGATTGTGAAAGCCTCCTTCTAAAAACACTGAGCAAAAATAAGTATTCAAATAGTCAGCGACCGCCTTATCTCCATCAATAAACATATTCTCCCCATTACTTATTTTAGTAATGCTGCAGCCATTCTTCTTCTTCTTCCTGTCACTTATATATCTACTACTACTACTACACTACTACTACTACTACACTACTACTACAACAACATCAACTACTACTACCACTACTACTCCCTGCTACTTCTACTGCTCCCACTACTACTACTATTACCACTACTACTACTACACCAATAACATCAACTACTACTACTACTACCACCACTGCTGCTGCTACTACTGCTTCTACTACTACTGCTGCTACTACTACTACTACTACCACTACTACTCCCTGCTACTTCTACTGCTCCCACTACTACTACTATTACTACTACTACTACAACAACAACAACATCAACTACTACCACGGCTGCTGCTACTACTGCTTCTACTACTACTACTACTACTACTACTACTGCTACTACTACTACTATAACTAGTGCTGCTGCTACTACTGCTACTACAAAAACAACAACTACGACTACTACTACTATTACTATTACTACTGCTGCTGCTGCTCCTACTATTACTACTACTACTACTACTTCTTCCAACACCACTACTACTATTCCTGCCACCACTACTACTACCACCACTACTACTACTATTACTACTACTACTACAAAAAAACAACAACTTCTACTACTACTACGACTACTACTACTGCTACTACTGCTGCTACTACTACTACTTCTACTACTACAAAAAACAACTACTACTACTACTGCTGCTGCTACTTCTACTACTACTACTGCTGCTGCTGCTACTACTACTACTACTATTACTACTACTACTGCTGCTACTACTACTACTACTATTACTACTACTACTCCTACTGCTGCTACTACTGCTACCACCACCATCACCACTACTACTACTACTATTACTACTACTACTACTACTACTACTACTACTACTACCACCACTACTACTACTACTACAAAAAAACAACAACAACAACTACTACTACTACTACTACTACTACTACTATTACTACTACTGCTGCTACTACTACTACTACTATTACTACTACTACTCCTACTGCTGCTACTACTGCTACCACCACCATCACCACTACTACTACTACTACTATTATTACTACTACTACTACTACTACTACTACTACTACTACCACCACTACTACTACTACTACTACAAAAAACAACAACAACAACTACTACTACTACTACTACTACTACTACTACTACTGCTGCTGCTACTTCTTCTACTACTACTACTGCTGCTACTACTGCTACCACTGCTACTGCTGCTGCTGCTGCTACTACTACTACTACTACTACTACTACTACTACTACTACTACTACTACTATTGCTGCTGCTGCTACTTCTACTACTACTACTTTTACTACTACTGCTACTACTACTGCTACCACTGCTACCACCACTACTAACCCTCCACCGCCTTGTTCTTCATGTTTTCTATTGTACTATTGGGAGTTTTTAGACAGCACAATGGCAAGACTATGAGGGGAAATAGGCTACAATAGAGCATTATGTTACTAATGATGTAATATGTTGATACATACCAGCTGACCCTGGAACACACCAGTCCTGTATGTGTAGCTATCTACAAGGACCATGTGTTACAGAATAGTAACATTTAGCATATCCCCCTTATGATTATGATATATTAGTGAAATACAGTAACTCAATGAATCATCCTGATCTTGGTCTTTCACAATTCGGCCTTATATTGAAGTGTTGAACCAGTAAAGTGTAGGTTAACTTTTGCTGACCCAATGGTAATATCTACTCTCTAGGGATTCACATACCTCTAATATACCATTTATGATGGGATCTCTCCTGTATAAATCATAGGAAAGAATAACACAGGAGTAAGGAATTCAGATTTTCTCCAGCTTCCCTGCAGATCCAGACTCTTTTACTACAATTTATGTTTATTGCCCCATAGAGCCCAGAACAGAAGCTGTATCCCCTGCGGAGATCAGCTGATCGCTGGGGGTCTCTACAGCTTCTGATCCGTTTTCTTTCAGGAAACCATTTAATACAAAGGAATTATTAAGTGGACGGTGAAAGGTTAAAGCTTTAAAGAAAGATATGGACACTCTTGTACCAAACTTTCTACAATGATTCTCATAAAAATATAAAGAACTTTCCAAAGGTTATAAATAAATAAAGAATCTCCTGCTGTCTTATGTACGTAGATTCTATGAAGATCTATGCGTCTCTGTGGTTTCAGACTACAAACACAACCTGTAGTCACTCTCTCCAACTTCTTAATAGTCTACAGATAACAGAAATTGGGGCATGCCAGTAATGTATACTTACCTGTCCTGCTCCCTTGCCAGATCCTGTGCTGCCCGCACTGCACAGCTGTCAGTGTTTTCATAACATCCGATGGCGTTCCATTCCTGGTCAGCATAGACTCTATGTGGGAGTTGCATGTCATCGGATGTGTTCAAAACGGTGCCAGCTGCATATAGTGACAAGGGATTGGGGCAGGTAAGTATACTTTACTGACATGTCCCTTGCAGCCCCAGCAGCATGGCATTTTTCCAGGGCAAGCCCTTTATGGGTACTATTAATAAATGAGGAATCGCTCTGCTAGATCGGTGCTCGTTTTCTGAGCCTATTACACAGTCCGATAATCATTTAGCAAGGGCTGCACGGACATCATTAGTAATGTCTGTGCAGTCCTTGACCAAACAGTTAATATATCACACCTCTCCACACTCCAGGTCTTCTGTGCTCTGCATGCGTCCCAGCGTGTGCTGTAGCTTCAGAGTGGCCTATCTGAGCTGACAAGCCCCTCAGCTAATCAGTGGCCGGGACCTCCGCAGCTAGTGATTGGCTGAGCAGCCTATCAGCTCAGAGAGGCTGCGCTGAAGCTACGCTGGGACACATGCAGAGCGTGCAGGAGAAGACCGGGAGCGTGGAGAGGTAAATTATTAAAGGGGTTATCCAGCGCTAGAAAAACATGGCCACTTTCCCCCTACTGTTGTCTCCAGATTGGGCGGGGTTTAGAAACTCAGTTCCATTGAAGTAAATGGAGCTTAATTGCAAGCTGCACCTGAACTGGAGGCAGCAATAGGGGGAAAAGTGGCCATGTTTTTGTAGCGCTGGATAACCCCTTTAACTGTTCAATTATCAGCTGTTGGCCCGTGCATTGTTATCAGAAGTAGCAATGCGCACACGACGCTCGATGATTTCAGGTCAGGGCCTTAAGAAACGATCAGTCGATCATTTCATTGGCTGATCGCTGTCTCTATTACACAGAGTGATTATGGCTTGGTAATAGAGCCCTAAGTCTGATTTTTTTTTTTTTTTTTAAGTATTTCTTTATTGAAAAGAAGGGCAAGGGGGCACTCAGATCTGGCACTAAGGCACTAAGTCTGATTTTTGATTGTAAACTTTGAGTGTTAACCATTGAATCACAACAAATAATAATAATAATAATAATAATAATAATAATAATAATAATAATAATTATAATAATAATAATAATAATAATAAAAATAATTGAGCAAAACTGTTTAATATAAAACAAAGGAGTAAAACTTGCGGCCCTCCAGCTATTGAAAAACTACAATTCCCATCATGCCTGGGAAGCCAAGGCTTTAGCTATCCAGGCATGTTGGGAATTGTAGTTTTGCAACAGTTGGACACCTGTGATTTAGATTAAATATTTGCTTAATTATTATTATTATTATTATTATTATTATTATTATTATTATCATTATTATTGTATATTTAATACAGTAAAAATATAACCATGTTTCATCAATGAATCATATATATATATATATATATATATATATATATATATATATATATATATATATATATATATATATCTTCTCTCTAGCAAGCTATGTCATGGTGTATTTTTTTGTAAAAAATAAAATAAAATCTGAAGCACTTTGCTCAGTTGCCTGGAATTATCCAAGTTTATAGTTTATTGTCAGGGTGATCAATATTAACATTTAGGATAAAAGTAAGATAGTTTTGCTAATACCCACTCTGACAAATCACCTGTCATCCGCAGCGATTTCCCAGAATGGGCATTTTCCCGGTCGCAGCTTTGTTTCATGTGAAGACTGCTTCAGTCAAAACAGAAATGTCAGCAGTTGCTTGCAGCGTCACATTAAGGAGCCATGTTCTGAAGGCAGAATGCCTCACAATCAAGGCTGTTAATTATAATTATATTTATACAAACGAGGCTGGCAAGGCTGAGAGCCCCTCAGGGATCTGAATTCCAAGATCCATATCTACCACATAATCCCCCGACCTGGACACGTGTCACCACGGGAAGTGGAGTCATAACTTGTACTTGATCATTCTTAGCAGCTGGTGAAATAATGATTTTCAAAATGCAGAATGCACTTGAACAAGATTTGTTAAACATCTCACCCAGCGACACTTAAAATGGATCTAAAAATGTTTACCACCCCCTGCCGAGAATTAGAAAACATTGTAGCACTCTGTTCAACTTGTAGCGGCATTATGCTCTTTTTGTTGTTGATTTTTTTTTTTTTTTAAAGTTTGAACTGTAACAGTTTGTTCAACTTTTTTTTTTTTTTTTTTTTTTTTTTTTATCGAAATGCCCAAATAAGTTCAAAATTATATTTGGAACTCTGGATCTTATAGCCAAATCACAAAAAAACAGTCTACCACTAGGGGAAGCTTAAAGGAGAAGTATGGATATTTTTTTTTTTAATTAAAGTATTGTATTGCCCCCCAAAAGTTATACAAATCCCCAATATACACTTATTACAGGAAATGCTTATAAAGTGCTTTTTCCCCTGCACTTACTACTGCATCAAGGCTTTACTTTCTGGATAACATGGTGATGTCACTTCCTGGATAACATGGTGATGTCACTTCCTGGATAACATGGTGATGTCACTCCCTGGATAACATTGTGATGTCACTTCCTGGATAACATGATGATGTCACTTCCTGGATAACATGGTGATGTCACTTCCTGGATAACGTGGTGATGTCACTTCTTGGATAAAATGGTGATGTCACTACCTGGATAACATGGTGATGTCACTTCCTGAAAAACATGGTGATGTCACTTCCTGGATAAAATGGTGATGTAAAGACCTGACTCCCAGAGCTGTGTGGGCTGTGGCTGCTGGAGAGGATGATGGCAGAGGGATGCTCAGTGTCCCTCCAGTGCCCTGTGTCCCCCTGCCATCATCCTCTCCAGTAGCCGCAGCCCACACAGCTCTGGGAGTCAGGTCTTTACATCACCATTTTATCCAGGAAGTGACTTCACCATTTTACCCAGGAAGTGACATCACCTTTTTTTTTATCCAGGAAGTGACATCATCATTTTATCCAGGAAGTGAAATCACCATTTTATCTTGGAAGTGACATCACCATTTTATCCAGGAAGAGACATCACCATTTTACCCAGGAAGTGACATCATCATTTTTATCCAGGAAGTGACATCACCATTTTATCTAGGAAGTGACATCATCCTGTTATCCAGGAAGTGACATCACCATGTTATCCAGGAAGTGACATTACCATGTTATCCAGGAACCAACATCACAATGTTATCCAGGAAGTGACATTACCATGTTATCCAGGAACCAACATCACAATGTTATCCAGGAAGTGACATCTCCATGTTATCCAGGAAGTGACATCACCATGTTATCCAGGAAGTGACATCACCATGTTATCCAGGAAGTGACATCACCATGTTATCCAGGAACCAACATCACCATGTTATCTAGGAAGTGAAGCCTTGATGCAGTAGTAAGTGCAGGGAAAAAAAGCACTTTATATGCATTTCCTGTATATTGGTGATTTGTATAACCTTTAGGGGGAAATACAATACTTTAATAAAAAATTTCACTGACCTTCTCCTTTAAAGGGAATCTGTCAGCTGTGATTCACTTTCTTTTTTTTTTAATCAGATTATTTTTATTGACAATTTTTTCCACACACAAAAAGCGTGCCTTTTTTTGTTAAACATACAAACAAAACAAGCCCCCCATCCTCCCCCCACCCATCTTAAAGTACCAACCCCCCTCCCCCCCTCCCTCGAACCAACTTCCCTAATACAATGTGATAACAATAATTGTAGGAAGGCAGCAACATTGGTCAGGCTATACAAAGAAAAACTATTATCATAAAGCTTTTTTTTTTTTTAGATCAGAAAGTGCAACTCTCCACAATGTCATCCATTAAGGAACAATAAGGCACAGTATCATATTCAAAGACCTAAGTATGAGCCTCCCTATCTTAAGCCCAGTAGTCCAGTCAAGGCACCCACCGTCAGGAGAACCCAGTTATCTACCGTATATTGCCTCTTCTTCCTCCCCTTGTCTCATCACGGCGAGCAGTTGACGCAGCCCGGTCTGACAATGATAAGAGGGATTCCATTGGGTTACGTCTAAGATTTCTAGATGGTATACCAGGTGCATCAAGCCAGGGGCCCCATATACTCTCAAATTTCTTGGATGCCTTTCTTTTTTGATATACCCCTTTTTCCAACCGTATAACCTCATTAAGTCTGGCTACGAGTTCCGTGACGGTGGGCGCACTCGCCTGTATCCAGTGACGAGCAATTAATTTACTTGCCTGGTACAGAATTCTGCACATAGCCAACTCAATACCAGTAGGCTCATCCTCCTCTGGTATCAGACCCAGTATACATTTTAGGGGTTCCACTGGCACAGCAACTCCATATACCCTACGTATGAGGGCTACCACCTCCCTCCTGTGATTCACTTTCTAAATGGCTGACACTGTTAGATGCTGTTAGGACAAGACGACACATGGTTCCTTTCATATATCCAGCTGGGCTTTTAAGATGCAGAGAAATGCTTTTATTCTCTGGTACAAAGAGTAAAAGGGGCTTTCCCAAACTCCTGAATAGCACCTGGAGGTTGAGTCCCAAGCATGTGCAGGTATGGGAGGGAGAGTTAGGCGATGTTACAGCCTGGTGTACTTTAGGAGCTTGGGAAAGCCGCTTTGACTCTTCATTCTATAGAATAAAAATATTTTTTCTACATTCTGGAAGCACAGACAGATATATAAAAGATACCATGTGTCTCCCTGTCCTAACAGTTACCTAACAGTGTTAACAGATTGGAACAAGAATTGCAACTGACAAATTTCCTTAAAAAGGGGTTTCACAAGTTATTAAGGAGTACCTGTAATAATAATTAAAAAACAATGACATATCAGAGTGACCGGTCAAGGTCTGAGTGTTCAGGCCCGTACTGATCAGGAGAATGAGCTGGGAGCTCTCTCTCTGTGTTATGAGAAATGGATGGACGCATAATGTAAGCCTATGGGGCCAACCAGGTCAAAAAATAACAGAGCCGGGAGCGAACAGCACATGGGCATGTCAAATGTTTTTATTTTTATTCAATGGCCATTTAAAGTGGATATCCACAGAGCAGGAAAGATCCTACCTTTTCTGCTGTCTGGGGATCCACTTCCTTCATCTAGCTGTTTGTGCTGATAATTTCCATAGACATGAGGGGCGGTGGCGGAAGCATGTTGTAGGTGCTGCAGGCATTGCATGTGGGCAAGACAACATCCAACAGCTGCCCGATGTTGCTGAGATATTGGTGCCACTGGGCAGCTATTGATTAATACCAGCAACATTCTCCGGCCCGCTCTCGTATGTGGAAGCATTAGCGTGGACAGGCAGACAGAGAAAGCGAAGTGCTGGAGAGCAGAAAAGGTAGGACCTCCTGCTCTCCTGATTTGCCCTTTAAAGGGAACCTGTCACCAGGGATGCGGGCGCAGAGCCCGCCCGACCCCCCGCTGCAGCCCCGGATACTTACCCTTTCCTGCAAGTCCCGCTCCTGGAACCGGTCCCAGGATGAAGATATCCCTGTCGGAAGCGGTGTGCGCGCGCTGCAGAGGTGATTCCGATGGCCATAGAGAATGACAGCACTATTCATTCTCTATGGGCATCTGACTCATTTGATTAGCAGACATCGCGCGCTCAGCTTCGGGCGCCGATATCTCCATCCCGGGACCGGTTCCAGGAGGGGGACTTTCAGGAAAGGGTAAGTATCGGGGCTGCACCAAGGGGGTCGGGAGGGCTCTGTGCCCGCATCCCGGGTGACAGGTTCCCTTTAAGCTGAATAATTGAATACTGATTCATTTGTTCTCTTCTATCCACTGCATAGAGTATAACTTTAATAGTGTTATACCCCTTCGTTTACTGGATATGAACCCTTAAGCGACCCTCCAAGCTCCCCCATACTATGGCATATTGTGTCATAATACTGAGGCACTGGTAGTTTAGGTTCTCAGATGCCCCCAGGATTTACAGTAGAACTTAATAGTACAATAAGCAAACAGAGGTAAGAACAAATATATAAAGGCACGTATCAATGCGCGCAGATAGCAAGAAAAGGAACTCTCTTTGAGTGATGGGGATGGATGATGGCAAAAATCACTGATGAAGATGGCAGTGAATGGAAGCAAATGAGAAAAACTTGCTGACCTTAGCTGTCCCTGCAAATATCCCTAATGAAAATCCTAACCTGGCCAGAAAACATGCAAAGCATACACTATAATCCGCACCCTACTGCAAAAGTCAGGAATATTACACAGAGGCTATCCAATGGGAACTCCGAGGAGGTAGAACTGCAGAAGCAGGGGCAGAGCAATTGTCTACATCAATGATGAGACGGATGGTGCGTCTCAGATTTCCCAGCTATTCTGCCTTAATGGATTAACGCTAAAAAGCAGCAAAAAGCAGTGATGAGAATAAATAGCAGGTAGGCATTTCCTATAGGTCATGACAGGCCAGCCACCCCGGTATTAAACCTGCATGCATTAAGCTACTAATCTCCCGCTGGTGGTGGCTGCGCTCTGCCAGAATGGAATCATTTACCTCCCTGGCTTTGCAGCAATGGATTTAAAGCTCTGCACCAGAAAAACAGCACTTTGATGCCTGTAAAAATATATTATAAAATCAATCAGCCCATAATGTTGGACCTAAAAAAGAAATGGTGGTTAAATGTGGAAATTCGCTTTTAAATTAGAAAAGAAAAAAAAAAATATTCCTGAAAGATGTTAGGAAAGGAAGCCAAGAGTCTGCTTCATCTTAATATATTTTTATAGTGTTTGGAGCTCTGCTCATGTAGAGATCCAGATCCCTGACATGAGTGATATTATAAACTTCTGTCTGTCTTCAGTAACCACAAGAGGGAGCTCTAGAGCTTATAGTGTACAGTTTTATTACAGAAATCAATGTAAATACAGTAGACAGAAAGCTCCTAAGCTTACACATTAGTATCAGAAGGTAGTTTGTATTATTAAAGGAGAACTCCGGGCTGGGGTGATTTTTGGCTGAGTGCTGGGGAGGGGGAGCATGAAAGAAGTAACATGTTCTCCCCTTCCCCACTCCAGCTCTGGTGCCAATATCCCGCAGCTCTGGTCCCCCGGTCCCGGGGGCTTCTGAATCTGATTTGGGACCTGGGACATGACGTGTCAGGCCCGCTCATCCAGTCAGCGGCCCAGGCGGGACCAGTGCTTGCGTGGGAGAGGTGAGAACATATTACTTCTTTCATCCTCCCCCTCTCCGGCACTCTGCCAGAAATCAACCCAGCCCGGCGTTCTCCTTTAAAGTTGTAATCCAGCAAAAAAATAAAATAAATAAAGAATAAACAAAAGTTATATAAATTTGTAAAATACTTCTATTTAATTAAACATCTCAAGTTACTTATCAGCTGCTGTATGTCCTGCAGGAAGTGGTGTATTTTTTTCTGTCTGACACAGTGCTCTCTGCTGCCACCTCTGTCAGGGCATGTCAGGAACTGTCCAGAGCAGGAGAGGTTTTCTATGAGGTGCTCTGCTCTGGATTACCCCTTTAAGGACCTTTCCCCATTAACTCTTGTGCAATAAGTTCTGTTTGTTTTCTGTGTCTAAAAAGGTTTATTAGTTTCTGCATATTTGATCTTGATCTCTTCTTGTTTGCTGCCTGCCCTGACCTCTGCCACTGCCTGCCCTGACCTCTGCCACTGCCTGCCCTGACCTCTGCCGCTGCCTGCCCTGACCTCTGCCTGCCCACTGTTAAAAACTGAGCGCTGCCTGGCTCGACCTGTGCCCAATCTAATCTGTCTTTGATTCCTGCTTGCTGCCGTAGTACTGCTTTGATGACTCAGTGAGTCCATCCTATCTACATGGTAGCTGTTGCTAATGGTTGACAGTTTTGAACAAGACATTAAAGGAGAAGTCCGGCAAAATTTTTGATTAAAATATTGTATGGCCGCCCAAAAGTTATACAAATCACCAATATACACTTATTACGGGAAATGCTTACTACTACTACTTACTACTGCATCAAGTCTTCACTTCCTGGATAACATGTTGATGTCACTTCCTGGATAACATGGTGATGTCACTTCCTAGATAACATGGTGATGTCACTTCCTGGATAACATGGTGATGTCACTTCCTGGATAACATGGTGATGTCACTTCCTGGATAAAATGGTGATGTCACAACCCGACTCCCAGAGCTGTGCGGGCTGTGGCTGCTGGAGAGGATGATGGCAGAGGGATGCTCAGTGTCCCTCCAGTGCCCGGTGTGCCTCAGTGTCCTCCTGCCATCATCCTCTCCAGCAGCCACAGCCCCCACAGCACTGGGAGTCGGGTCTTGACATTACCATGTTATCCAGGAAGTGACATCACCATTTTATCCAAGAAGCGACATCACCATGTTATCCAGGAAGTAACATAACCATGTTATCCAGGAACCAACATCACAATGTTATCCAGGAAGTGACATCTCCATGTTATCCAGGAAGTGACATCACCATGTTATCCAGGAAGTGACATCACCATTTTATCCAAGAAGCGACATCACCATGTTATCCAGGAAGTAACATAACCATGTTATCCAGGAACCAACATCACAATGTTATCCAGGAAGTGACATCTCCATGTTATCCAGGAAGTGACATCACCATTTTATCCAAGAAGCGACATCACCATGTTATCCAGGAAGTAACATAACCATGTTATCCAGGAACCAACATCACAATGTTATCCAGGAAGTGACATCTCCATGTTATCCAGGAAGTGACATCACCATGTTATCCAGGAAGTGACATCACCATGTTATCCAGGAAGTGACATCATCATGTTATCCAGGAACCAACATCACAATGTTATCCAGGAAGTGACATCTCCATGTTATCCAGGAAGTGACATCACCATTTTATCCAAGAAGCGACATCACCATGTTATCCAGGAAGTAACATCACCATGTTATCCAAGAAGCGACATCACCATGTTATCCAGGAAGTAACATCACCATGTTATCCAGGAAGTGACATCACCATGTTATCCAGGAAGTGACATTAACATTTTATCCAGGAAGTGACATCAACATTTTTATCCAGGAAGTGACATCACCATGTTATCCAGGAAGTGACATCACCATGTTTTCCAGGAAGTGAAGCCTTGATGCAGTAGTAAGTGCAGGGAAAAAAAAACACTTTATGTACATTTCCTGTAATAAGTGTATATTTGTGATTTGTATAACTTTTGGGAGGGGGGGGGGGGGGGGGGGGGGTAATACAATTCTTTAATAAAATTTTTTGCCAGACTTCTCCTTTAATACCAAATGGAGTAGGTTGTTCTGAATCTTATCTTTTAACAGCTCCAGAATTTATGAACGACTAAATATACAGCAAAAAAATTACACAGGGTCATTATATAGATGGTTCTCACTGTATCCCTGTAGGAACGGCATCTTGCAGAATTATCCACGTCCCGAAACTCCATTGACGTGGATGACATTTTATTAATCATTTGCACTTGTAGATTAATTTTTGACTTATTAAACACAAGAAGCTGCAACCCCTTTAAGTGTCTCTAGCACCTCACCCTCCTCTTACCCCCCGGCTGATGACACCATTGAAATTTACATGAAAAATGAACATTCACCTTCCCAATCATAGAGCGCTGAGCATTTCTCAGTAGCCGGTGACACGTGATATACATGTGAAATCTCAAAGCTCAAATATTATATTCCGGATGTAGAAATGACGACTCCTGGACCTACTTAATGCGCAAATCCATCAACCAATTAAATGATACTCACAGCCCTGTAATAGAACCTAACATAATGTGATTGCCGCCGTACACCGCCACACTGGTGAGAAATATCAGGTTGTATTAAATATATTTTTAGCGTATGAATATAAATAGTTTTTCTCTAACGGCTAAGAGGAAAATAAAAAAAAAGGTGAATGTTTTCTATATTTTTCTTGATGAGAAATAAAAAACTATGAAATATTTCATTTTTTATGATGAATATTTTTATAATTAGGATGTACTAGAATTCCTAATATAGCTTTAGAATAGTCACAGCTTTTTCCCGATACAATCAGTGTGCAGGCAAAGGGGATTGTGGGAAAATGAGCATAGTAACAGCAGGGCCATAGTTTAGAAAAGGAACCAGGAAGTGATCAGATCTATGGGGGAGAAGAACTGCATTTTATAGTGTCACTGTTGTTTAATTTTTTATTTTTTTTGCAGAAATCAATAGTAATTTTTGTGATTGGGTTTATTAGCCGAAATAAAATTCATTTTTATCATGAAAAAGCACTTTGAAGCTCCCCCCCTGTCTTCATGGTTCTCTTATGGAGGGGTAGAGGGATATGAGGCACCAAAGCAGGACAACAAAGAGTTAATTTACAGCTACATCAACGGGCTATCACCTCTGAAGTCAGCACTGACCTCTCTGACCGATTCACACAGGTCCCGCTGTGTAATCCTTTGTTGTCTGCTCTCTGCTGGTGACTAATCTCCCTCCTCCCCCCTCCCCTCTCCATAGGTTACACAGGGCTCGACTGATGTAACAGAGTTGAGATATCCTGATAGTGAGCAGTGGATGAGAGAGATGAGGGAGGAGGGGGACCTGGGGAAAGTCTTTTTGAATGCAGATATTGGCAGATTTGCCTAATAAACCCAATTACAAAGTTTCTTAAAATGGCCTTGAATATTGATTTCTAAAAAAAATAAAAAAATTATATATATATATATATATATATATATATAAAAGAGTGACACTTTAAGGGGTTAAAGGGGTACTCTGGTGAAAATCTTTTTTCCTTTCAAATCAACTGGTCTTGAAAGTCTTAAGTCTTCCCATACTCATCAGCTGCTGTATGTCCTGCAGGAAGTGGTGTTTTATTTCAGTCTGACACAGTGCTCTCTGCTGCCACCTCTGTCCATGTCAGGAACTGTCCAGAGCAGCAGCAAATCCCCATAGAAAACCTCTCCTGCTCTGGGCAGCTCCTGACATGGACAGAGGTGGCAGCAGAGAGCACTGTGTCAGACTAAAAAGAAAACACCACTTCATGCAGCACATACAGCAGCACATAAGTATGGGAAGACAAGATTTTTAAATAGATGTAACTTTTTGAAACTAGTTGATTTAAAAGAATTTTTTCCCACAGGAGTACCCCTTTAGTGCTGTCACAGTATGTTGTTATATGTCTTTTCATTACAAGAAGAATCATTTTTTCTTATACGCCAGATTCTATATAAATGTTGTTCCACTATAGTAACACACCGGTTCAGAAACCTCATTTTTTTTTCCTACAATCATACACCAACGCATTCTAGCTTGTAAAATTTAATTTATTTCCAGAATCAGCTCTCTGCTGTCCCTTGCTGATATTATGCATGGGTATGCTCAGCCATTTCTTCCTCCGTACGTGGCTTCAGTCAGCTTTAAAATTTGATCATGCAAAGGAGTCGCCAATTGGGTTTCAGACCATTGACTTGTCCTTTACTCAACAGGAGCGAAGCCGTTTCACAAAGCTCTTCCCGATCCTGCGCCGATACATAAACCGTGCAGCCCCGTAAATCTCCGATTGGTGACATCTACTTTTAGCATCACGGATTTTACCTTTTATCGCTTAACATGTATCTTATCTTGTAGTTACACTTCATTGGTTTCCTGGATGATATCGCAAAAGGAAAGGAAAAAAAAAAAGGAAAAGAAAAAAGGCTAAAAGATTGTGAAGCGGCAGTTTCATAGATGGCGGTGATAGGACTTCTATTACATTTTATCTTCCAGGACGCAATGATAATCTACCCCAAACCATTCATGTCAATAATAAAAAGGACGATAATTGGGAAGAAACGTCGGCTCAATCTCAACGTTTTTATCAATTTTATTTTGTGTTTAAACTGTTTAGAATGTTTTACATTTCTTTATAGCAGGGGTCCTCAACTGGCGGACCGGGGAGGCCAGCTGTCTGGACCCCTGCTTTAGCTCAGTATACCTGTATACTGAGCCGCACTGCTCCCCCCTGCACAGTAAATATGAGCGCTTGTAACGAGAGCTCATAGTTATCATACAGGAGCAGCACTGACAGAGTGGGAGCCATTGGCTCCCTCCCTGTCAGTCATTCTTGTGGCCACGGCAGTCACAAGAGGCCGCTCTGTCCTGTCTCTGGATCCGACGCTCGAGTGACGTCACTGGAGCGCCGACACCAGGACAAGGGGAGAGTGACCTCCTGTGACTGCTGCAGTGCGGCCACAAGGGGGGACGAGAAGAGGAGATGCCCAGACCCAGGTGAGTATAAGTGCAGGGGTGCCATATACTACTGGGGGAGCACAGGGGGGCTTTATACTACTGAGGGAGCCCACAGAAGGGCTATATGCTACTGGGGAGCACAAAGCGAGGTTCTATATACTAATGGGTAAGTGCACAGAGGGGGCTCTATACTACTGGGGAGCATGAAGCGGGGGTCTATATACTACTGGGGAAGCACCCAGCGGGGGGCTACATACTACTCAGGAGCACAATGCAGGGTCAATATACTATTGGGGAAGTGCACAGGGGGGCTATATACTACTGGGGAGTGCACAGGGGGCTATATACTACTGGGGGAGCACACAGTGGTCTATATACTACTGGTGGAGTGCAATGGCAGGCTATATACTACTGGTAAGTGCCCAGGGGGCTATATACCACTGGGGGAGCACACAGTGGTCTATATACTAATGTTGGAGTGCACAGGCGGACTATATAGTACTGGGGAGTGCACAGGGGGCTATATACTACTGGGTGAGCGCACAGGGGGGCTATATACTACTGGAGGAGCACAAAGGGGGCTATATACTACTGGGGGAGCGCACAGGGGGCTATATACTAATGGGGAAGCGCATAGGGGGCTATATACTACTGGGGGAGTGCACAGGAGGGGCTATACACCACTGGGGTAGCGCACAGGGGTCTATATACTACTGGGGGAGTAACAGGGGGGCTATATACTACTGGGGGAACAACAGGGGGCCATATACTACTGTGGGAGTAACAGGGGAGCTATATACTACTAGGGGAACGCAACACGTTTACTGCTTAATGATTAAGCTCGGACCTTCACCAGACAATAGACCCCGGTAAATGAACCTTTACTAAAGCTTGTTGAGTAGCCCTGCTTTATACACAAGATTCAAGTTTGTTCTAACCTGAACTGTTGGCTTCTAACCAGCAACTTTAAAGGGCTTATCCCAGTTTACAAAAAAACATATCTGCCTTCTTCCAGAAACAGCACCACTCTTACCTTCAGTTTGGGTTTTGCAGCTCAGTCCCATTAAAGTTAATGGAGCTGAATTGTAATACCACACACACCCTGAAGACAGGGGTGGCGCTGTTGTGTGACATAGTGGCTGTGCTTTTACTAATCCTGGATACCCTTTTAAGAAACGACTGACTATTTGCTGCCTATGATAACCCCACAGACATTATCAGTATTACTCCTCTCACCTGTCAGTGGTTTTAACGTTATGTTAAAAAAAAGAAAAAAAGAAAAACGTGATAAGCAAAAAGAATTGCAAAGAAAAATCTAAAAAAGTCATAATTTGCATGATCAGAAAAGTGGAGAACATGTCTGGCAGTGCCTCAGTGGGTTCTCTCTCCATCGCCTCTGGCATTTTGTGTACTTTGCAGATGGTAACATGGAGCTAATGGTAATCTATGCTGCCGCTCCCATGTTCCTGTATGTGCACACTTTCATCCATACTATTAACATGGAACGCACCCAATAAAGTCTATGGAGAGGGTCTAGAATTGGATGCCTCCATGTGTGATCCATGTTTGATCTGTATTGCATCCGTATTTCAGAGTGAAATTCAATTTCCTGTCTATCAATATTTACTTATAGAGACGAGGATGTAATACTAAAGCAACAGTTATTAAAGGGCTTAGCCAGGAATAAAAAAAAAAATGTGGCCACTTTCTTCCAGAAACAGCACCACTCTTGTCCTCAGTTTGGGTGTGGTGTTTTGCAGCTCAGTCCCATTGAAGTGAATGGAGCTTAATTGTAATGCCACACACAACCTGAGGACCGGCGTGGAGCTGTTCCTGAAAAAATCTATCTATCTATCTATCTATCTATCTATCTATCTATCTATCTATCTATCTCCTATCTATCTATATATCTATCTATCTATCTATCTCCTATCTATCTATCTATCTATCTATCTATCTATCTATCTATCTCCTATCTATCTATCTATCTATCTATCTCCTATCTATCTATCTATCTATCTATCTATCTATCTATCTATCTATCTATCTATCTCCTATCTATCTATCTATCTATCTATCTCCTATCTATCTATCTATCTATCTATCTATCTCCTATCTATCTATCTATCTATCTATCTATCTATCTATCTATCTATCTCCTATCTATCTATCTATCTATATATCTATCTATCTCCTATCTATCTATCTATCTATCTATCTATCTCCTATCTATCTATCTATCTATCTATCTATCTCCTATCTATCTATCTATCTATCTATCTATCTATCTATCTATCTATCTATCTATTATCTATCTATCTATCTATCTCCTATCTATCTATCTATCTATCTATCTCCTATCTATCTATCTCCTATCTATCTATCTATCTATCTATCTATCTATCTATCTATCTATCTATCTCCTATCTATCTATCTATCTATCTATCTATCTATCTATCTATCTATCTATCTCATCTATTCTCTTAAAGGGGCATCCAAGATTAGAAAACAGCTGCTTTCTTTCAAAAACAGCGCTACTTTTATCTTCAGCATATGTGTGGTATTAGGCTGGGTTCACACTGAATTTTTGCAGTCCATTTTTCTCATTTATTTTATGCAAAAAAAACGAATAAAAAAAAACTGATAAAAAAGGACGCCTTTGTGTTCATCCCTTTGATACGTTTTTCCATTGACTTCCATAAAAAAAAAAAAAAAAAAAAAAAATTTCTTTTTTTTAGCATACACAAAAACGTGGTTGACCACTTTTTGTGTACGCAAATAAAAGGATACTTTTTGGATCGTTTTTTGATCCTTTTTTTTTTTTAAATGGAAGTCAATGGAAAAAAGTATCGAAATGGAAGCGCACACAAAGGCGTCCTTTTTTATCTGTAATTTCATCTTTTTTTTTTTTTTTTGCAGATGACAAAACAGACTGCAAAAATTCTCTGTAAACCCAGCCCTACAGTTATGTCAGCAGAAAAAAAAAACTTTGGATATGTTGTAGAAGTAATCAAAGGTTGTATCTGGCAGGGTAAAAACTTTTTAAAAAGTCACAAAAGTCGCAAATGATAAATTGCGAGTAAATCCCGGATTATGCAAAACAGGCAGATTAAAAAAAAAAAAAAAAAAAAAAGTTGTATCTAAAAAATATTCGCCCATCAAATACTGGTTCATAGATAGAGCTTGGGCCAAAATGGGTGAAAAATCCAACTATTTACCTAAAAATAGACGCTAAGCCATTAATAAATGTCCCCCAAAGATTCTGACTTTAAAAAAAAAAAAAAAAAAAAGTCAAATTGTAATACCACACAAAACCTGAGGACAGGGATGGCGCTGTTTTTGGCACAAAGCAGCTATGTTTGTCTAATTCTGTACCATCCCTTGCGACTATTTTCGAAGGAGTACATTGAGCTTTTATACTGTTTTGCATTTTATGTCACATTTGAAAAAAATGTTTTTAATTTTTTTTTTTTTAAATTAATGAGAATTTTATAACCTAGGTGAATTTAGTTTAATATCCTTATCTTTTCTCTGCACTTTAATTCTCCATTGGCACGGCATAATAGCGTTTTTTTTAGAGGTCTGGTCTCAGGAGGGGACAGCTCGCCGGGGCTCAGCACTCCCTTGTACGAAATATGCACTTGCTGCACTTTTAGATGTTTTTGCTATTTGCAATGGGAGTTTCTGAGGTTGTAATGAAACAAAATGACATCTCCGTCTTGCAATCCTCTTTACATACAATCTTTAGTGTATTTGTTTTTGTGTGTTTTATATATTATTGTGGGTATGCAGTTAAAGGGGTTGTTCACCATTTTTTTTGGTCTTTCAAATCAACTGGTGCCATAAAGTGCCAGAGATTTGTAATTCACTTCTATTAAAAAAATCTTAAGTCTTCCAGTACTTATCAGCTGCTGTATGTCCTGCACGAAGTGGTGTTTTCTTTCCTGTCTGACACAGTGCTCTCTGTTGCCTCCTCTGTCCATGTCAGGAACTGTCCAGAGCAGCAGCAAATCCCCATAGACAACCTCTCCTGCTGTCCAGACTGGAAAAAATACAACTTCATGCTGGGCATACAGCAGCTGATAAGTACTGGAATGCTTGAGATTTTTTTAATAGAAGTAAATTACAAATCTCTGGCACTTTATGGCAGCAGTTGATTTGAAAGAAATTTTTTTTGGGTGTACAACCCCTTTAACCCCTTAAGGACCGGGGCAATTTTGATTTTTGCGTTTTCATTTTTTCCTCCTTGTGCATAAAAGGCCATAGCAGTTGCATTTTTTCACCTAGAAACCCACATGAGCCCTTATTTTTTGCGCCACTAATTGTACTTTGCAATGACAGGCTGAATTTTTGCAAAAAGTACACTGCAAAAGCAGGAAAAAATTCAATGTGTGGTGAAAGTGAAACCCCCCCCACACATTTTGTGTTTTTAGTGGATATGTGTTTTTACGCCGTTCGTCCTGGGGTAAAACTGACTTGTTATATATGTTCCACAAGTCGTTACGATTAAAACGGTATATAACATGTATAACTTATATTGTATCTGATGGCCTGTAAAAAATTAAAACCATTGTTTACAAATATACGTCCCTTAAAACCTCTCCATTCCCAGGGTTATAGCGCTTTTATCCTTTGGTCTATGGGGCTGTGTCAGGTGTCATTTTTTTGCGCCATGATGTGTTCTTTCTATCGGTACCTTGATTGCGCATATACGACTTTTTGATCGCTTTTTATTAACATTTTTCTGGATTTGATGCGACCAAAAATGCGCAATTTTGCACTTTGGGATTTTTTAGCGCTTACGCAGTTTACCGTGCGAGATCAGGAATGTGATTAATTAATAGTTCGGGCGATTACGCACGCGGAGATACCAAACATGTTTATTTATTTATTTATTTATTTACTTTTATTAATAACCTGGGAAAAGGGGGGTGATTCAGACTTCTATTAGGGGAGGGGGCTTTTTATTGACAACATCACTTTTTTTTTTACTTTTACACTTATACTAGAAGCCCCCCTGGGGTTAGGGTTATTCTACCCTGGGGTTAGGGTTATTACCCCCCTAGGGGACTTCTAGTATAAGTGCTCTGATCTCTCATAGAGATCTCTGCAGCATAGATATGCTGCAGAGATCCATGAGATCTGCTGCAGCCGGAAGTAAACGGGTGCCGAGTCGGGGACGGCGCCATCTTGCGGTCCTGGGCTACAAGCGGCACCCAGGACCGCCGCGGTTCAGAGCGCGGCCACCTCGCGGCCCCGCTTTGAACGTCCTTAACGTCCGCAGGGCGTAAATATTGGTTCACCCTACATTTTTTCATCTGTTTTTCCATAAAACGAATGGGAAAAACCGATACATTTGCATGCAACCATTTTGATCCGTTTTTCCATTGTCTTCAATTAGGGTAGCTTCACACATACAGGATCCGCAACAAATTTGACTAAATAATTGAACACAGCATCAAATCTGCACCATCAAATCTGCTGCGGATCCTGTATGTGTGAACGCACCCTTATAAAACAAAAAGGATCAAAAAGCATCCTTTTTTTTTTTTTTTACGTACATAAAAAAATAAAAATTTTGTGTACGCTAAAAAATAAGTAATGCGTTTTGATCCTTTTTCTTTGTAATGGAAGTCAATATAGACTATGTTCACACAATGTCAAAACTAGAAAAAAGGCGTCTTCTTTTGCAATTAAAAATAACGTCCATTATTGTTTCAATTTAACTGACTGCAATACAATGCATTGAAGTTAATGGAAAGGCGGACGTCCAATGCACACAGCGTATGGAATAATGGAATTATTGCGGAATTATTTTCCGTACGTCTTTTGCAAACAGCGGCCGTTTTTTATTAGTTGCTCACACACAGTTTTTCTTTTGTCACCGTTCTTTCTCCGTTTTTACTATTGAATTCAATGGACTTTTCAATTAAGCCGTATCCAAAGTCCAATTAGTAACCAACACTAGCATAATGTACCAACACCCGTCATTGCAACAAGGGGAGGCCAGACAGCTAAATGACGTCCGTTAATTTAGCCTCAAAATGACGGATTTCATTTTAAACGGAGCAGAAAAAAACGTTGTATGAACATAGCCATACACAAATGTATCTGTTTTTACATCCAGATGAAAAAAAAGAAAAAAAAAACGTGTACGTGAACGAGTGTGAACCCTGCCTAAGTGGTTTATGCATTGCTGGTCACATACTTGTCTATGCAAAGTGTACAGATGCAGCATACCAATACGCTTTGGCTACATCTATATTAGTAATATATATATAAATAAATAAAAAAAAATAATAATAAAAAAAAAAAAAAAAAAAATATATATATATATATATATATATATATATATATATATATATATATATATTGGAATAATTTATATCATTGACATATAATCTTGTAGATATATCTATGAATGTTTTTATCCTACCATAAAGAAAACAAAAATCTCCTAAACATATATTTTAGTAGCAAGAGATAAACCATAGAAGCCTTAAATATTTATCTCCCTTTCATGATGCCAGGCCTAAGGGTCCTCTAGTACTTTCTTTCGAAACTCCAAATATAAAATATGTATTCACTTTGGTTGCTTATTTTTTCTTTATTGTTTGCTTGAGTGATCCACAGAAGCTGCCTGTCTGTGGTTATCCGGGACCCTGAAGGAATACTGGGGGCTTCGGAAAGGCGGATAATCTTTTACATTAAGTGATGTCTGTCTAAAAGAATTCAGTAGATGTTGGGTTGCTTATGTCATAAGGAATCTATGCATTTCCCACACTGGAGCAGTCATACGATCTACGGATTGTCTGAACGGGAAAGAGAAGACAGAACATTTTTACATTTTGGATTTTAACAAGCGAAATGAATGCCAGACCTGCACTTAAAATCCCACTTTCCATTAGTCTCTTAAAAGAGACATATAAAACATTGGACGTTTGATGTGGGTTTAGGGCCACGTTGCTCGAAATCCACAAAATTTCACATTACACTTAAACAAATGGAACACACATTTTGGAAAGATCCATAGATTTATAGCGAGCAAATAACAAAATCCGATTGACACAATGTTTGATTCTACATGAAGCCTCGGTTACACGGCGCAATCTTTTATTATGGATTAGTGGAATGATGGGGGATTTTTGGGAGATTATTTCAAAATATATTTCCCCCTTGCGCCAAAGACATTGGCTTCTAATTATTCCGAAAAACCCTAAACGCCTACTGTACTTACTTCTATTGGGGAACTAGAGAGTATATGGAGCGCTGTCTACTATATATCTGCTGGTAGGTTGACTGGACAGGTGGTGGATATTGGGATCCCGTATGGCTTCCATGTTCCATTTCCAGTGGTAGGTCTTGGCCACGAGTCACAGGAAAATTGCAGCTTAACAACTTATACCTGATCTCTGTTCCCCTATGGTCCCTAATGTCAGTGAGGTCGCACACGTAATGATGTGATTTTACCTCAACTTGTAACTCTAACCTAAAGCAACTCACAGATTATGGACATGTCCACACAGTGTCTTTTTGGGGGGGGCTGTTTGACAAGCCTTTTTTTTTTTTTTTTTTTTTATGGCTGTCATTTTGCACCTTTGCAAAATCATTTTGCACCTGTCCAAAAAAAGTCTGTCGAACGGCCAAAAAAAGATGTTGTTTGATCGTAGCCTAAGGCCTAATGCAAAAAGGTTCATAAAAGTGAATTTCCCCCTCTAAAAAAGTCCAGCAATCGTTGCTGGTAAATTTCCTTGCGAATCTCCCTTTTCCTGGTAACGGGTCTCGACTAGAGATGGCAGAACAGCGCTGATTTTTTGGTTCGTACGAACTCTAACCATCAGTATTTGACTTCCGCAGTCTTCCCGTTCTGTGGGGAAGGTGGATACAGCCCGAGTCCCGTCTGGAAAACAGAAATACAGCCTGGGCCATAGGTTATATTCCTGTTTTCCAGACGGGACTCGAGCTGTCTCCACCTTCCTTACGGAACGGGAAGACTGCGGAAGTCAAATAACGATGGTTCGGGTTCGTATGAACCTCAGCGTTTTTCGATCATCTCTTGTCTTGACACCCAGGAAATGTGAATGGCTGCTCAGTTAATCACTGGCTGAGATGGTTGAACAATATGGTCAGTGGTTAGCTAAATGGACGATGCCATGGGGAGAGCAGAAAGTAGAGATCAGTTGGGACTGGAAAGGCATCAGAAGGGCCACAGAGGGGGATCGGTGGGGAGAGCCATGCTAATTTATTTTTTAATCTATTCCTTTCAAAACACGTCACAAAGCCATGTCAAGAAGCCATGTAGAGAAGAGACACATGGCCAAGCACTCCTCTTCCTGGCTCTCTGCAATCTACATCTCATACGGTTGCATTGACTTATATTGGTGCTTGTCCCATTCAGTGAGATAGAGAATAAATGGAGCTTGGGGAAGAAGAACTCCTTGCTACAGTATATCTTGGTGGGAGTTTGGCTGGGTCAAGGAACGTCCGGTCTCAGAAAAGATCATCCCGGCCAGTACTGCAGTACCGGCCAGAAGTGCGCGCCATTAGTGCGCGCCCAAGTGAGAATTCCCCACTGCACACTATGGGACGTGCAGCCGGAGAATAGCGGCTGCAGAAAACTGACATGTCAGTTTACTACGGCGCCGCTAGGGATCCAGGCCGGAGTTTATATCCTGTGTATAAACTCTGGCCGGGATTTCCTCGGCCTGCAGCACAACGTAGGTTCCGTACCAATCACGGCCGTTGCAACAACAGCCGAGATTAGTACAGAACTTACGTTGAGTGAACGTGACTAATTAGGGTATACAAATTAAACTTTGGACCCACACTGCTCGGCTATATATGATATTTATATTTTTTAAATGGTAGGGGGTATCGGTTATCAATTTTAAATTGTTATTATTCTTTTATGTTTTTATTGCTCATGTGCATTAAAAGTTTTGGCCAGAGCAGGAGAGGTTTTCTGTGGGGATTTGCTCCTGCTGTGGACAGTTCCTGACATTGACAGAGGTGGCAGCAGAGAGCACTGTGTTAGTCTGGAAAGAATACACCACTTCATGCAGGACATACAACACCTGATAAGTACTGGAAGACTGGATTTTTTTTTTTTTAAATAATTTACAAATTACCCTTTTAATGTGATTTATAGGGTGCCACCATCCAACATGGTATGGCTCCATTTAATAGGATTTGAACTGCATGGCCGCTTCTCAAAGCCAAATTCTCAATGTTTTGGCTCTATTGTCATCATACATCTGGGTGTATAAGCTCTTCCCGGCAATGGTGGCAGGTAATCAAGTATATCGATGTCCTACCCTATCAATTAGTTTTGACCAGAAAACCTCTTTAGGTTGGGCATACACATTATGCATGTGTTCTATATATCGGACAAACCTGATGATTGTGTTTGGACTAGCCAACCATCTAATATGTTTGGTGGCCTCCTAATTCTCCCCTGACAACAGATGTTGGGGTGGAGATGGATTGGGCATGTTGGATTTCAATGGCCCATTATTTTTGTCTCAGTGATATAAGGGCCCTATTCCACGGGGCGACTATCGTTCGGATAATCGTTAACGATAAACAATCTCAAACGACCGCTATTGCAAATGACCTGAAATCGTTCACACAAATACACAGAACAATGATCGTTACTTATGATCGTGCTTGCGGTTGTCTTGTCGTCGCTATTGCGTTCGTCCCTACTGCAAAAGACCGAACAATGTCTTATTCCATGCGAACCATTTGCAAATGACCAACGATAAATCAATGATTTCTCGTTCATCGCAACTGTTATTCAACCGAATGATTATCGCTTAGTTACGAACGATTTAACTATTATCCAAACGATAATCGCTCAGTGGAATAGGGCCCTAAGAGGTGTCTGGCAGCGGCTTTCTCCAGTCTTTCCTTACAGAAAACATGTACACTCAGATGACCATGATCAGCTATACAGGCTAATGTTTTTGGATATGTCAGTGGGTCTATGGCCACCTTATGTAGGTTGTCAAGCAAACTGAGATGGTCCTGAAGAACGGGGATGATATCCCCTCTAATGGTGATAATTACAGCTTTTAGTCTGAATTACCGGCATGCACACAAGGTGATCTTTGCAAAAAAAAAAAAAAAAAATGCTGTCTCCCAAAATGCTAACTATCCTATCACCTCCATTACCATGTGGTCACTGTCTGCATACTCCTCGGGATAACATCAACGTCTTCTGGAAAGCATCACTTTGTTAATGGAGTGAGTGCCGTTGGCTTTATTCTAAGTGGTTTATGATGAATGACTTCTGAAAATGCCTCATAGTTAAGTGGGGATGGAAGATACTGAAAGGTGCATGGAGGCTGATCAATGGGCAGGGGAGGAAAAGAGAAGAAACATTTAGAGATAGAGCAGAAGAAATTATAGGGAAGGATACATGCAAGGCATTCCAGATCCAGGCCTTATTCATGAGGACTCTATTTCTTATTCCTAACATAATGGGAACCTTACCCTGCCAAAAAGTGATCACTTGTTTTCCCATGCGGCTAAGAAGTCGGCCATATTTCTCCATCATCTGGAATATTTGCCACCTGGCGTGAAGGCGCCCGGTCAAACAATGCTGTATGTAGGATTTGGTGATCTGGTGATCAGGACAAATACACTGGGCAGTCCATAGGTCTGGTGCTTGGCCAATGGGGAAATGGATGGAATGTTGGCTACAAAAGATCCAGCTTCCGGCATCCATTCCTATTAGGTTATTAATAGAGATGAGCAAATCTCTAATAATAATAATAATAATAATAATAATAATAATAATAATAATAATGTGCTTTACCTAGACTAGAGAGCAGAGGGATTATCCATTTTGCAACCTCAATGGGGTATTCCCATATGGATATTTATACGATGGCTACAGGATAGACCATAAATGTGTGACCCATTTGGGTGCCATCTTTGGGAGCCCGAAGGGTTGCTTAACCTGTCTGGATAAATGTGTTTATGCAACATTGCTAAAATGGTGTAGTGTTGTGAGATAGGAATACCTGTTTAAACAACACATCTCTTACTCATATCTATATCACTCCAGTTGCTGCTCCTCCTGTGGTCCCCACTGCTTTGTAATTACTGGGTAGAAATGGTGATGTGCCCATATACCTACATAACCGTTGCAGCCAATCACTGGCATCTCATGCCATCCATCTCTCAACCTGTCACTGTTTGGCCATCCCAAACCTACATCTCAAATCTAAAGGTGGCCATACACCTGTTGGGTGAACACTCACTTGATTGACCTTTTCCTCCCGTTCACCCCAATGAACACTCTAGTCAACCACGTAGGTGTTCTATGGACTTCTATGGTGGCAGTTCATCTCTCTTGAGAATAGAAGGATCATCCATTGGAATTTAACATGGCTAATGCTTCTTTATTTTGACATCTCCTGCCGGGAAACAGCGCACCCCAATAGGATAGTTGGCCTGTCCTTCTGAAAATGGTGGATTCAGGCAACTTTGCTGTGATGCATATGGGCACTGTGAGATGATATCGAATGATATTTTGTAATGAGTTGGCTATGGATAAAGCTCCAATATCAAACTCAAACATCAACAATTCATCTCCAAACATGGAATTCACCTTCAAGATAAGAAAGATGCTACAAAAAGACTCTTTTGATCATTCCACCCCTTAAAAAATACATCACAGGTTCTACTTTAATGACCCTGCCACAAATTGATTACCATTGAAGATGATGATGATGAACATGCCTCGAATGCCATCTATTCCCTATGATATGAGCAATACACCTTGAAGGGAATTCTTTCTAACAGACATGACTTAATGTGGAAAGATTACCCCCCCATCCCCCACGGGCTCTCTGGTATTCCTTCACGGTTTCACATAACCATAGATTGGCAGCTATTGTGGATCACTCAAGCAAACAAGAAGATAAAGTAAGGAACCGAAGTGAATACATATTTTATATTTTGAATTTCTAAAGAAAGTACGAAGGGACCCTCAGGCCTGGAATCATGAAAGGCAGATAAATATTTAAGGGTCGCTGTATTTTTATCGCTGTGGAGGGGAAAAAAAATATTCGGTGGCGTGACATTCTAATGCCCATTTTTTTTAGATTTGCATGTGAAAACATAGAAACCAAAGAGGCTTCTAGTCTCAATGAAACATCAGATTTTTCTGACTTCAGTACCATGTACATCCCAAAGGCAGGGCCAATCCATTCACTGGGGAGCCAAGGCAAGGAGAACCAATATGGCTCCAATTTTCACCACTTCAGAGTTGTCACTGAGCTTTCCAAGACAGGTTTTTTTTTAAATTTATTTTCTTATAGATATACTTCTTTTTAATTTATTATCCATATTTTTCAATGTTTATATACAATATTTATACATTTTATATATTGTATATTGTAGTTATATAATATTTATATTTTTATATATTTTTTTAATAATATTTATTTTTTATTGTTTCAAAAATACTTGCTGTCCGCAAATTCAAGGAGTTATCCAGGCTTAGAAAAACATGGCCGTTTTCTACCAGAAACATCACCTCTACTGTCCTCAGGCAGTGGGTTTGCTGCTCAGTTCCATTGGAGTGAATAGAGGTGAATTGTAATACCACAAACAACCTGGGGATAGGAGTGTAGCTGTTTTAAAAAGAAAGTAGCTGTGCTTTTTCTAACCCCTTTAAGGCTGGGTTCACACTACGTATATTTCAGTCAGTATTGTGGTCCTCATATTGCAATCAAAACCAGGAGTGGATTAAAAACACAGAAAGGCTCTGTTCACACAATGTTGAAATTGAGTGGATGGCCGCCATTTAATGGCAAATATTTGCTGTTATTTTAGAACAACGGCTGTTATATTGAAATAATGGCCGTTATTTACTGTTATATGGCGGCCATCCACTCAATTTCACCATTGTGTGAACAGAGCCTTTCTGTGTTTTTAATCCACTCCTGGTTTTGGTTGCAATATGAGGACCACAATACTGACTGAAATATACGTAGTGTGAACCCAGCCCTAAGAGGTATTCCTAACATAAAAAGTCCAACTGCTGGGAAGGCCACTGATCCCAAGAATCGAGGAAAATTACCCCTCTGAATGAATGGAGTGTGATGAGCATGTGTGACCAGTTCTATTTATTCTCTACGGGGGCTTCACAACATTGTTGAGAGCTGGACTGTGTAAGGAAACCTTCAGACTTCCACAACCAGTGTCGGGCTGGCCCACCAGATGACCGGAGGATCCTCAGGTGGGCCCCCAACTTTAGAACCTGCACTAATACTGACTGACATGTCTTTCCTTACTGGTTCTTCATTGGTGGGCCTCCATGATAATTTCCTTGGGCAGGCCCCAAATACCCCAGTCCGACACTATCCACAACAGATGAAGTTAGTTTAGGGTGGGACTGGGCTTGCTGGGTTTAAACTGTCCCATTCCTTTTGTCCTCAAAAAGATAAGCCTCTGCCAGAACAGTCTGTCAGCTGCCTCCATTCAGAGCCATTAATTAACACCCTGTACTTTTCAATGTTTGGAAACCCCAAGGAGAATGAATGGATGAATGGAGTGCTGGCTGCTCACTCACTTTGTCCTCCATTCACTCGGGGAATAATTGACCTCTATTCTTATAATCAATGGTTGTCCAAGCAGTCGCACCCCCACACACTGACCACTTTGTTACCCCCTATACACAAGATAGGAGATAACGGTTGATCTTTTAATCATCCCTTTAAAATATAACAAATGGGGATCATTTATGGTGAGTTCAGTGCGATCCCAACAGATCCTGTTAAAGTCATTGAGATCTCTTGAATGGACAGTCTCGTTTTGGTTTGTAGTAGCGAATAGAAATCTAGCCTAAAGACCGTATTACACGTAGCGATTATCGTGCAAAGATTCACTATAACGATCGTTCGCTAACGATTACTAGTGTTTTTTCAGCAAATGATTCTGAGGTTATTACATTCACTGATTACTGTTATAAACGATCGTTTTTACGCCGTTATATGGTCGTTAATTGTTCCTCAAGACACACAACCTGTTTTATCAGCGAACGACTTATTACACCAACAAATATGCGAACGATTGGCGGTCTACCAACGATAATTTTAAAAGACTAAAATGAAGCTTTTCCATTTGTTGCTTCAGCTTTGGGTGTTATTAGACGGACAGATAATCGCTCATTTCGATCGTTTAAGTGAATTTTTAAACGATAATCGTTTTGTGTAATAGGGCCTTAATGGAATAAGTGCAGTTTTCGTTTTAATTTTGCTTGGTTGAGTTGTTTTAAATTTCTCAATTAGTCAACCAAAATTCAAAATAAAACCAATTAAGTGTAAGTGTTCACACATTGTTTTTCTGCACTTTTTTTTTGTTTTGTTTTGTTTTGGGGGGGACAACATTAAACAAATTGGTTAATAAATCTGCAAATTTTAAAAAAATTTCTGCCAATTTTTTACTGACTAATGTCAATTTTATGATTTTGCCTAAAAAAAAAGATCATGCTAATAAATGTAATGGTTGATGAAATAACCAACACTATAAGAAAATTGAAGGGGCAAAAAGGTGAAATCAATTAAGGGCGTGATCCTAAGTTAATAGAACTGGACTTCAAAGGGTCGGTCCCATTGTGTCCGTCCTCTGGATACTTGGGTGTGTAAAACTAGACTATTAGTAGTTCTGGCACAAATAATAACCTCAATTAAGGGTTTTATTCTAAGAGGATTAGTTTATTCATTAGGAACACACTCTTTTTTATTATTATTTTTTTATTACATCAATATATCTAACTACGAAATTATATTTGGTATTATATGCTCGGCAACTAACAGAATGTTGCTATAAGACAGCACAGTAGATTTCCCTCACTATGTTGACCATTTCATCAATTATTATATTGTTTTGTGCTTCTCTCTAACATTTTGAGTATACAATATTGTGCGCTTAGTTATCTCTCCCAATCTCACCATACTCATAAACGTTTGGCTTTGCCAAGAGAGGGAAAGAGTAAGCCGCTGCCAGACTTCTCTAGTGACAGCTAACAGCTAAGTTCCCACACTGTTTTTTTTTTTTTTTTAAAGAACGGACGCTGATTGCAATGAAATCAGCGTCCGTTCTAGTCTGCAAAGGCGACATTGCAATGAATTCAATGCAATGCCGCCCACTGTGTTCCAACATCGTTACTTTAACGTCCGTTATTTAGAATGGATGTCAAAATAATGAACATGTCCGGAAACAATATCTGTTCATACAATGTAAAGTATGTCTGGCAGCCGTACTTTACATTGTAGTCAATGGTTAATTGAATTGTGGGCACATGCAATGGGTAGTGTTATACTGTGAACATAGCAAAACTCTCCAAAAGCAAAAGGCTCAGATAACTGAAATCCAGAATGCACTATCCTTTAGGCCATGTTCTCACTGCGTAAGACACCAGGTCACAGGTCACAGAACGGCCAGTGTCAGAGGAGATCACCCCGTCCGACTCTGCAGTGTCAGATGATCTTCACTGCTGCTGAATTCGCATCTGAATTCCCCACCACTCACAATGGAGCATGCGGCCGGAGCCGCAAGCTCCATTGTGTGCACTGACATGTCAGTTTCTTGCGGCGCCGCTAGGGATTCCGACCGGAGTGCCAGACTATGTGTATACACTCCGGCCGGGATTCCTTAGAAGGTAGCACTACGTAAGTTCCATAGTAATCACGGCCGTTGCTGCAAATCGGCAACAACGGCTGTGATTCTTACGTAACTTACGTAGTGAGAACATGGCCTGACTCTGCAAATTCAGCTCATCCTGTTGAAATAATCATCTTTTCTTGTAAATTGTCTTAACAAATCGGTGGGAATTCACTTGGCAGAACAAAGCAATTTGACAGCGCGATTTGCAACGAATCTTGATTCGCCAGATTTGCTTCACTCATCTCTATAAAGGACGTTACTTCATGCTAAGCTGATAGGCTATCTTTCCCAGCTCCGTGGCAATGATCCCCTTTGCTGCCCTAGTCTTGTATTTAAATATCCTAGGCAAGCTAGAGCAACTTGGTGGCACCTAAAATCCTTATACCCTATAAATAACAACAGGAAATTATTAGATCGGCGCAAAAACTAGAACGTCTTTGAAAAGTAAAATACGGCTTGACGTATCCTTTATAAGACCCCAATCCATGCAAATATTTTCCTATAGCCGCCATTTCCCATTACTCGCACTACTGGCTCTATAGCAAAGGTGACTTTGCCTGATGTAAATAGTACCGCTGAGTGTTCCTTATCTCCTTATAAGAGAGATCATCATCCTGATTAGACAGACTCTGTGTATGGAACATCTGAAATCTTACTCGTATCCATGGCAATATTACAATACTTAATTTCAGTTATTTTTTTGCTTGTGATATTTACTGCAAATCAAAATTATGATATGAGAATGAATAGACTGTGGCCGTATATCGATTGCTGCTATTTCTTCTTCTGTTATTACACATACAGGGGGAGATTTATTAAACATGGTGTAAAGTGAAACTGGCTCAGTTGCCCCTAGCAACCAATCAGATTCCACCTTACATTTTCCAAAGAGTCTGTGAGGAATGAAAGGTGGAATCTGATTGGTTGCTAGGGGCAACTGAGCCAGTCTCACTTTACACCATGTTTGATAAATCTCCCCCATTGTGTATAAGTGTCTTGTTCATTTGTAAAAACTTTTGACACAATAGAGAGACATGTCAAACGTTTTGGTCAGTCCAGGTCTGAATGTTCAGACCCGTACCGATCGAGAGAACGAGCAGAGATTAGACACGCTGTAGCGTGGTCCACTCCCGCTCTGTCTTATAAAAAAAGAGTAGGGCTCAAGTCTATGGAACCCATCTCTTTTTTCTGACACAGAGTAGGGAAAGGAAGAGCTGTAGTGTGGTTCTCTCTCTGCTCGTTCGCCCGATCGATACAGATTTGAACACTCAGACCTGGACTGATGAAAACTTTTGACCTCTTTCTATTAGGGATGATCGAACATCGGGAAATGTTAGGTTCGATCGAACTCGAACCTTCTCGAACCTTCAGCCTTTGATTCCCGATGCCTTCTCATTCCATGGGGACGGTGGAGCAAGCCCGAGTACCGCCTGGAAAACAGGGATACAGCCTATTACCTAGGTTGTATCCCTGTTTTCCAGGCGGTACTCGGGCTGTCTCCACCTTCCCCACAGAATGGGAAGACATGTAAAAGCCCATGTAAAAATGACAGCGATCAGCCGAGGGCAGGACAGGATCACAACAGCAGCGGTTAGTACGTACTGCTGGGTGATATGGAAACAGCATATCCATGCTGTCAGTTTCCATGGCTGCGTGAACGATGGCCACAAAAGCCAACATGGTGCCATGTAAAGGCAATGCAAACGAGTGCCGATCTGTGTTCATTTGCTGCTCCCATCGCCGAGAAATCAATTTGTCTAAAAGGACCCTAATGGTGGTTTAATACGGAGCGATAATTCGCCCGATCGCACGATTTTGAATGAACAATGTTTTTTTTTTTTACGATCAGCGTTTAGACGGAACGATACATCGTACGGTAAAATCGTTATGAGACAGTTTTGCGATCGCTTAAGCCTATCTCACACATAGGTGAAATCGTTGAAAGAATGATTGCACGGAACGATCTGCAAATTTTTGGCGAACGATCGACTACGATTTGAGAACGCGTTGAAAGATCAAAATGAATGATTTCTCGCTCGTCGCTTGATCGTTCACTGCGTTTAAAATATCGCTACAAACAGCATGCAATTGAGTCTAACAGAAGGTGCCCAGTGGCAGAGATGGAAAGCAGGACAGCATACTCATAAAGACAACTGGACAGTATATCCTGTGGTTCTGGCTAAGGCTGGGTTCCCATTGCGTTTTTGCCATCCGTTTAACGTATCCGTTTCTAATTGGTTACTTTTAACGGACAGAAAAACGTAGTCGACACTACTTTTGTGTCCGTAAAAGAAAAAAAAAACACATTTTTTTTTTATAATGGAAGTCAATGGAAAAACGATCATGACACACAATTGCATCCGTTTTTTTCCATAAAACATATACGTTAAGTGGATTGCTAAAACGCAGTGTGAACCCAGCCTAATAGTGTTTTTTACTTAACTGGAATTGCAAAAAACAAAACAGAACTGCAGGTAGGCCTAACTTCTTCCAAGCCAGAAGGGACGCATTTGAACGTTTTTCAAATTGTACTGCCCCCTTTCTTTTACCCTATAGGGGCAACACCTAATCATCTACAGTGATTGCCTCTGGTACTAAAGGGTCGGAGGAGTGCGTGGACTCATATTTCCTATGGACCTCAGTATAAAAACATCACTCTGCACCGTCTTTACTTAGTGGCCTTCACAGTTTTAACTCTCTTAGTCTCCACTCTCAGCTTCATTGGTCTTCAGTACGACCAATGTATCGAGAGCTCAGAGGTCTTGCCAAAACTTTGCTCATCACACACCAAAACTACCGTACCCTCGTAGGCACATGATCATCCTCAACATTCTGGGTATTAACAAAACCTCTGGACCTAGATACAGTGATTCCAATCCCAAAGAGTATGTTTAGGGACTTTGAAAATCAAAGAATCATTTATGTCCTGCCCCCCCCCCCCCTCATTTGACCTTGTTAACCCCCTTTTCTAGATGCTTGATGGATAAGTCTGATTAGTTATGTGTAGATATGTAATCACAGTGGAGCCTTGTACTCCCAGTCATGTTAAAGAGCCTGGATGACAACCCTTGCTGTGAATAATGGTCGCCATATTGGCGTCACCAGAAATAAATACAACTAAAATACTTTTTTTTTGCTATTTATCAGGAGAGGACAGTATTTACTGTATTTTTTTTTTACGGTAGGTGGGAATTTTCTTTGATTTGTTATCTATCATAGCCAGCTACATGTAACAACACCAATATCTGATCAGTCCCTGTGACTGATGAGCTCTTTGGCGTATTCTGATATATGGGGACTGGGGCTCTAATACAAGCTCATTTGCAGGTTAACTATGTTTGCAGAATCCTTCTCTTCACATTAATACGGTGTAATTGGCAATGGGAATTAGAGCAAGGTAGAGTCCCATGGTGCTCGCTGTGCAATGCTGACATTTTGTTTTAGTATCCTCCATATGCCTACAATTCCCGGGGATGTATAAATAGTCTGTGACTGTGTATTAGTCTCTGTATCATGTAATTACAATTTGGACCTTAACTCCCCCCAAAAAATTATCAACCCACGTTGGTCCGAGAAGATCCCTAAATCACCATCAGACTGACTGCGCAGGAAGCAAGGGCTGAAATCAAAGCTGGTCACAGCCAATTTCCCATCCCTAATCTTCTCTCCTTATATTTCCTCACTGCAGTGTGATGGAGATTTTTCTCCGCTCTATCCTCCTGTTCACAAATCTCCCGAGAACAGACTCCTGCCGTGTTTTTATTCCCGGATTTGTAATTCTCCAAGATCTCTTTACTAAACCCGGCTGTTCTTTTTTTGGCATTTTACTCTCTTTCGACTTCACTTCTTGTGTCGTTCCGCTGGTTCTTCGGCGGTCGGGTGACATCAGAGGTGCCACGGTTGTGAGTGATTTAGTGGAGGATATTACGAGAAAGCAGATAGCGTTTACATGGTATCCAGAAGCTTCAATGGTCTACAGAGCGTTTCCCATTGAAGCCAATAAATATGAACACTTCAGTTGTCTTCTGTCAAGTTGTGAAGTTGTTGAAAATCCCATTAAATAATTTTTAGCAATAGGCATTCCCAGTTCTTGAATAGCAAAGTATCAGAAGAAGCATCCTTTACATATAAAGTTATATTATGGAAATGAAGGATCCAAAGGGCATCCAACATACCCTACTGACTTGTGGGGGTCTTTAAGACTTTTGTTTAAAGTGTCAATGTCATTACAAAAAAACTTTTAACATGTCATAGAGACTAGAGATGATTGAACATGGGAAAATCTTAGGTTCCATAGCACTCAAACTTTGCAGAACCTTCCACTTTTGATTCCCGATGCCTTCCCAGTCCGTGGGGAAGGAGGAGACAGCCCGGGGACCGCCTGGAATTCTTGGATTCAGCCTATTACCTAGGAATTCCAGGCGGTACCCGGGTGTCTCCTCTTTCCCCACGGACCGGGAAGGCATCGGGAATCAAATGCGGAAGGTTCGGCAAGGTTCGAGTTCTATAGAACCTAAGATTTTCCCATGTTCGATCATCTCTTCAAGAGACATGTCAAAAGTTTTGATTGGTCTGGGTCTAAGTGTTTGGGAGAATGGGTGGGGAGAAGATGCATTGCAGTTAGAAAAAAGAGTGGCACTTATGATGGAGCTCTATGGAGACCAACTCTTTCTTCTAACTGAGAGCGGGAAGAGGACGCACTGCAGCTTGTTCTCCCGATCACTCAGACCATGACCGATCAAACCTTTTGACATGTCTCTATGACACTTTAGGTGGCACTTGAAGAGGCTATCCTAGAAACCCGTCTGTTTAAACATCCTGTTACCGATACCTGTTATCCTGTTTTGGTCTGGTGATATGACCAATCCTGCATTACACAGACGCCCCATTCATTTGAATGGATACTGTATAACAATTAGTTTCTCTAATAAAGGACTGGACATTACGGGCCCCTTTACCAAACCTGACACTGTCCCAATCAGCAAGATCTGTGTCCGTTTTGAGCGCTCAGTCATGCGCACCATTGCAATTCATTGTTATCTGCCGCACAACCCCTGTTAAGACAGATAATGGTGATTTTATTGGTCACACTAAAAATTCAATCAGCCAACAAAATAGCTCATCGCTGATCCCTGTCCCTTTCCTTTTTTTTTAAATGTATTTTAATAATTGAAGTCAATGGAAAAATGTTTTTAATAAAACAGATGAAAAAAAAAAAAAAACAGACTGCAAAACTATAATGTGAACCCAGCGTAAGGGGAAAACAATTCTCTAAAATATCTCTAAAAATAAAACTTAACTTCTCTAACAGTGATTACTAAACGATTGAGTGTACGGTACCAAGAAGCTGGATAGAAGGTAACAATAATAATAAACAATTGGGAAAAAAAAAAGATTACTTGCGTTACATGTCACATGATGACAAATGAAAAGTTAAGGTATGCTCACTTTTTATTTTGGCCATATTCGTTGACTGCCATCATTTTGAGCCAAAATCACAGCAGTACATGATGATCACATTATTTATTTATTTATTTTTATAATAGAAGTCAATGGCAAAACAAATGCACACAGTTGCATCCATTTTTTTTCCATCCATTTTTCATACGTCTTTTTTGCAAAAAACGGATTGCAAAAACGTAGTGTGAACCCAGCCTTATATCCAAAAATTTGGAGGTACATATCCCATCTACTAGACCCATCTGATCCAGAGATGACGCCACCAATGTCCCTATCCCTACAGGCCATGGAGATTTGGCTATACATGCATGGCTACTCTCCGTGGAAATGAGTGGGTGCCATAAACCTCTCATTTAGGACAACGCCTTTAAGCCCTAGTCCACCATCCTCTAGTACACATTATAGTCATCTGATTTAGCTTCATTTTCCTTGACTTCTTAGGCTAATGGTTGACCCCATATATAATAATAGTGAAGGCGTCTGAGGCAGTAACTCAGGGTTTTATTGTGTTCCTTTGTTTGTTTTATCTATTAGTGATGAGTTATTCTCTTTATCCTATTCATTAGCTCCTCTTTTTTTATAAGCAGGATGCATGGCTCTTTTCATTACCATTATGGCGCTTCTCAGTAATTGTGGGACGGGTATTCTGTAAGCTTTGACTAATGACATGATCACATCAATAGGATGAAAGCTGTAAAACCCGCACAATTGAATTACCCTCACTTTTTCCCTCTTGTTTGTTAGTGTGTTGTTTGTCACCTCTGCCACTGAAAAAAACAATACCCCCCCGAACTGAACTAAAATTAGGATCCACCTGCAAGACAGTAATGTAATTTAACACGACCAAATTACAAGGACAATTTATAGATTCCAGAGCAATTACCCTATTTAAGTTAAGTACGCTTATAAATCCTAATAATGTTGTATATTTCTCAGGAAATTGTAATCTCCTAGAGGTGTTTCTGAATGATGCCATGTTGTACAAAAACTTAGGCTATCCCATCCCCACCCCATAGAGAAGTCTATAGTTAGCCTGCATGTCCCTCAACTTTCAAAGGCTTATAACCACTAGGGTTGAGTCAGATTGCTCTATCAAGCAAAGTGCTCGACCGACATCAGGGTGCTCGACAGACATCAGGGTGCTTGACTGAGCATCAGGGTGCTTGACTGAACATCGAGGTGCTTGCTCAATCAAGCACCTGGGATAGCTCCGGTTACTGTCAATTGACGACATACCGCCGGAGTTCTAATATGTCTTGCAGTAACATTGCATTTTTTCTACTATTTTTTGTACATTCTCGTTTACACATCCCTTGAAGGTGAATGAGTCACCCTTCTCTCTGCCGAGCAGGGGATACCTGGTTAAATGCTCGAGTCTCCCTTTAATTTCAATGGGGTTTGTTACTCAAGTCAAACATATTTCAATTGAATGTTAGACTTGAGTAATGAACCCTATTGAAATTAAATGGGTACTCCGGTGTGGGGGGGGGGGCTTTTTTGGGATCTGGCTGGGGAGGAGGTGGCTGAGGGAAACGACGTCCACTCACATCCCCGGTTCCAGCGGTGGGTCCCGTATCACGGCGCTCCGGTCCCCAGTGTCCGGCCGATCCTTGGTGTCTGACGCGGGCTCGAGACGTCACGTCAGTCAGTCACAGTCTCAAGCCCGCTCAGCCAGTCAGTGACAGAGGCGGGATCTGAGCAGACTTGAAACGGATCCTGCCTCTGTCACTGACTGGCTGAGCGGGCTTGAGACGTCCGGCCGCTTGGAAGCGGCCGGACACTGGGGACCAGAGCTCCGCGATATGGGACCCGCTGCTGGAACCGGGGAGGTGAGTGGACGTCGTTTCCCTCAGCCACCTCTTTCCCGGCCAGATCCCAAAATAGCCCCCCTGCTGGAGTACCCCTTTAATGGGAGTAGTCAAGCATTTTAGTGCTCGCTCACTAATATATGCAATGGTAAATTATTATTTTGTAGGTTTAAAGGAATACTCTATTATCAGAAAATTGCAATTAAATAAAACTATCACCCCAAGGCTATGTTCACACAAAATACATTTTGTATAAATCACGGCCGTTGTTGCAATTTGCAACAACGGACGTGATTTCTACAAAACATACGTTGTATTGGCATAAATAGAATCCCGGCCGGAGTGTATACACATAGTATATGCTCCGGCCGGGATCCCATCCAGCCGCATGAAAAACTGACATATCAGTTTTCTGAGGGCGCTATTCATTTAATTCAGTTAACGATTAATGACCCAACGAGAAATCGTTGATCGTTTAATAAGACCCGGACCTATTTTTATCGTTGCTCGTTTGCAAATCGTTCGCATTGAATAAGATGTCGTTCGGTCGTTCGCAGTAGTGACAAACGCAGTAGGGCCGACAAGACGACCGCAAGAACGATCATAAGTAATGTTTATCGTTACATGTAAATGGGTGAATGATTTCAGGTCTTTCGCAATCGTCATTTGGATCGTTTATCGTTAAATGCCGAACGCTCAGGTCCGGATGAACTCGAGCATGCTCGAGGTTCGCTCATCTTTAATTACCAGTGATCAACTCATAAGGTTAACAGCATCTGGGGCATATCAGCAGGTTCATTGAGCATAACCTGCTGATAGTGCCAGTTTAAGTCCACCATTAACCCCTTAAACACCATGATCAATAGCAATTGTGTTGTTAAGGTTGTCAGTGGCAGAAGTGGTGCTGACCGTTTGAAGCAGTGTTCAGCGGTCCACATCTTTTCCCCTGACAGCTGAAAGCATTGACAAGTATAAGCAATCTAATGATTGTCTAGGGCAATGTAAAAAAAAAAAAAAAGATACAAAGCCCCTCCCTTAATAAAAGTTGAAATAAAACCCACTCCCCTTTTTCCATTATACAAATAAAAATATGTAATAAAAAAAAATAAATGGTATTGTAGCGTCTAGAATTGTCCAAACTGTTCAAATATAATGATATTGTTCCTGGGGTTAGGATTTAAAAGTATAAGATACTCAACTATTTATTAACAATTTTTACACAATCCTGCACTAATCAAAAAATTATTCACACTGTTTATCAGTTCGCCAGCTGAATTTCATTAAAGTGTTTCTAAAAAGATTTCAAAACAGTCAATTTAAAAAAGAAAAAAAAAGGGTAAAATAAAAAAGACATATCCACTTCCTCTGCAATAAAAAGGAACAGATATTAACCGCATTGTTTTTTTAAGCCTGTAATGGCCTTAGAACCTAAGTATTCATCCAGACCCCATAGCAACAGCTGCGATGAGCTCAGGACTCTCCTCACACATATGTTGCTCTTCTTATACTTCACAAAGGACGGGATATGAGAAAATTGCTGTGAAAATAATTTTGGCTTATGAAAAAAAAAAAAAAAAAGGATCTAGCCCGAGTTCTCCATGACCCATGGTCTCCTAACGAGTATGAAACTAAGGGGTCAATAAACTTAACATCAACATTTATTGAGCTCAATGTTTGGTGACTGGGGATTAGTGAATTTCGGGACATTTCGATGGGATTTGATTCGGATTAGACAGCTGGTTTGAATATACAGAGTACCCGGCCCAGCAGGTGGAGTGAGTGTGAGCAGCAATATGTCCCTAGCCCAGCAAATAATAACTGGCGAGGCATAAAGCGTATGTACTGTTCATGGCATCCTACCCTTTAAACTGCTACAAAAAGTGACTAAAAGTAAAGAAACAGGGACTTCTCAATTTGACAGGAGTCCCTGCTCCTTTACACTAAACAGCCCTGGAGATATACACTATTATCAATGCTTCACCAGGAAACTGGTGTAAAAATGTTTTGCGAAGCACCCTCACTTTCTTTGCTCAAAAAACAGCAACATTACTTGCTTAAAAAATTGGAATGTTTCACCAAAACCTACTCAAAAACACTGATAAATTCTGATAGGCTTATATACTTGTAGCCGATTTTTTATTCTGCTGTGGGTATGTAAAGCCTTGTCCCAGTTAGCCCGGCCTGTCCGGCTAACACTTTACCCGCCCTTGCTCCTGCTTGCTGCTCAGGCTCCCAGCTCTATGACATCCTGCTCATCCAATCAGTGGGTGTGGTGGGGCAGCACACTGATTGGCTGAGTGGGACAAAGGGAGCCAGGAGCCTGCAGGTAAAGTATTAGCCGGGCATGGCCTTTACATACTCACAGCGGAATGAAAAATCCTACAGCAAATGACAGGACACAGGAACTTGCTGCATGAAATCCGCTGCATTCCTGTGTGTGAAACTGTTCTACTGCTGGTTTCACGCATGGCAGCTTTTTTGGAAAATTGCCATTGCAGTTTTTGTTGCAAAGCCAGAATTACATTAAAATTGGATGGAAAATATAAAGAGGGGACTTGGACTCACTTTCCTTTTGGATCTGGCTTTGGCACAAAAACAGTGGCCATGTGTGAAACCAGCATAACACTAACCTGGGCAAATGTATATACGATATTACCCCTTCCCTACAGCCGGGGCAAATTTTAGTTTGTTTCTGGACCCATAGAGTCTCTCCTCTTAAAATGCAACTGAAAATTTCAGTCAAAAGAAAAAAGGAGTTGTAGTCAGCTCACCTCTATGAATGTATGCTGGACACAGTCTAGTCGTAGTATTCTTAGAATGTGTAAATAGTAACTGTTCCGGCACTCCGATGGTAGTTAGAATCTGAATACTTTATTTCATGACAAACATTAAAACATGCTGCACGATAACACCAACGTGTTTTGCGCGCATGCACGCTTATTCCTGGTATATCGACCAGGACTAAGTGCGCATGTGCGTGAAACGCATTGGTGTGGACTTGCAACATGTTTTAATGTTTGTCATGAAAGAAAGTATACAGTTTTTAACTTCTATCGGAGTGCCGGAACAGTTACTATTTACACTTCTCTGAAAATTTCAGTGATTGGCTGAGAGGGCTGTCACTCCTGAGACAAAAGTGACAGCCTGCTCAGTCAGTTATGACTTACTGAGATAGGACAGCATGGCAGCCAATCAATGGCCTATCTCAGTGATTGGTTGAGTGGGCTAGAGGCAGCTGGAGACACCAAAGTCTCATAGGAGGACACAGGGGGAGCACAGACAGGTTAGAATACCCCTTTTTTTTAAATGTTTTTACGTGTATTAAATTGTGCAGCCGCCATCCATCTTTAGAAACTTGTTATGAACTTTGCAAAAAGTTTGGCTCAGAACTTTTTGCCGAACCAAACTTTTTGGAATGTTCGTAAAGAATCTTGGTTTGTATGATTTGTGTTGCTCATATTTTGGTATTATTTATATCTCCAAGTGTGTCCTGACAGTCTCTGGCTCCCAGGGCATGCTGGGACTTATATTATATCACAACAATTGAACAGTTACTAGTTGAAGAGGTTTTTTTTAAAGTTTTTTTTTTGGGTGTGTGTATTTAGTGTTGGTAGGCAGTTCAATACTTCAGTCTCATTCCTACAATTGACATTTACATCCGTCATTCACGGAGAATGATTTATCACACATATATCACACATGTAACGTAATGACAAGGATGAAGGGCCATGTGCGTATTGATTAATGGACACGTTAAACAGATTACATGGATTTCTGCTGTTTGACTTAACAGGATTGTTGAATCAAGGTGTTTCTGTGGACATTGCTTATCTGGGATTTGGAAAATCATTTGACACTGCCTAACAAAGGAAAGCAAAGTTAAGGAAGTTCAATGCATATAGGTATCGGCTCATCATGGATTAACAATCAGGTGTTAAAGTCAACAGATTGCAGATCTATTATAGCCCAGATATGAGCGTATAATCTCGGGATTTTCACCAGTGCAACCAAGGTTCATGGATAGGTTGGGGGGTGTTTTTTAACTAGCGGTGGATGGAACAGATTAGCTGATGGGTTTGGAATTTTGAGAGATTTACTAACAAAAATGTGTAATAAAGTAAATTGTAGAATGGACAATACAACACTAGGAAGTCCAGTCCAGTAGGAAAAAGAGCTAGCACTCACCATTTGCTGAAAACATAGTCTATTTTATTCAGAGCTGAAGTGAACTCTGAATAAAATGGACTATGTTTTCAGCAAATGGTGAGTGCTAGCTCTTTTTCCTACTGGACGGGAATTGCTATACCTTGCTGTTAGCTTTATGCACCACCTAGCTGTATTTTTTGCCTACACGTCCTCTATTTACAGTCCTAACCCGCATAGTCTCTGAAGCCATATATGAACTTTGGTGCTCACTCTCATTTTTACTGGATTGTTTACAACACTAGGAAGGTTCATTGTAAAAGGAACAGCAATCAGCCAATGAAGGAGCAACTTTTCTTATTGTGACCTTCACAGAGAATGTGTTCCCCCATGGTGCTTAGGGTTACTTTTTTAACCTCTTAATGACGGAGCCAATTTTCGCTTTTACGTTTTCGTTTTTTCCTCCTTTTTTTAAAAAGGCCTGCAATGACAGGCTGAATTTTTGCATAAAGTACACTGCGAAACCAGCAAAAAATTCAATGAGTGGTGAAATTAAACAAAAAACGCATTTTTTTTATTTAGTTTTTTTTTGTTTTTACGCCATTTGCCCTGGGGTAAAACTGACTTGCATGTTCGTCAAGTCGTTACGATTACAACGATATATAACATGTGTAACTTTTATATTATCTGATGGCCTGTAAAAAATTCAAACCATTGTTAACACATATACGTTCCTTAAAATCGCTCCATTCCCAGGCTTATAGCGCTTTTATCTTTTGGTCTATGGGGCTTTGTCAGGGGTCATTTTTTGCGCCATGATGTTTACTTTCTATCAGTACCTTTATTACGCATATACGACTTTTTAATCGCTTTTTATAAAAAATTTTGATGCAACTAAAAATGCGCAATTTTGCACTTTGGGATTTTTTTGCGCTTACGCCGTTTACCGTGCGAGATCAGGAATGTGATTAATTAATAGTTCGAGCGATTACGCATGCGGCGATAGCAAACATATTTATTTATTTACTTTTATTTATAACCTGGGAAAAGGGGGGGGATTCAGACTTTTATTAGGGGAGGGGGCTTTTTACTAATAACAATACAATTTTTTTACACTTAGAAGCCCCCCTGAGGTTAGGGTTATTCCCCCTGGGGTTAGGGTTATTCCGCCTGGGGGACTTCTAGTATAAGTGCATTGATCTCTCATTGAGATCTTTGCTGTATACTAAGGCTACGTTCACACAGAGCAAAAGGGGCGGATTACGCGAGGAAATATTTCCGCCTGAAATCAACTGATGCTGAATTCCGAGCAGAATATAAGCAGAATGTAAGCAGAATCCCTGCGTATTCAGCTAGGAAAGTGTTCAGCTCGTAATCAGCTCTTGACAAATTCAGCGCGGAATACTCGAGTAATCCGCGCTGAATCCGCATGCATTCAGCGCTGAAATTCAGCGAGTATTTGCCGAGTAAACTAGACTATACCAGAATATATACTAGAATCCCCCCCCCTTTTTTTCCCCATTTCTGCGCTGATTCAGCACGTAATTTCCGCTTGTATTACGCTTGTATTCCGCGCTGAATACGCGCGTATTCAGCGCTGAAACAGAAAATCAGAGCCCCATTGGTTTGTATAGGCTTCCGCTAGTGGAAGAATGAACATGTTCATTCTTCTGGCGGAAAGCGGATTAGGTCAGTGCGGAAATTCCACCGTGTGAACTGCAGAGCAGAATTTCCATTCAACACAATGGAAATTAGCTCTGCACCTATTTTAACGGCTGAAATTTCAGCACTGATTCAGCACAGAAATTCAGCTGCTTTTGCTCTGTGTGAACGAGCCCTTATACAGCAAAGATCAATGAGATCGGCACTTGGATGCTTTCGGTTGCTGCAGCTGAAAGCATCCGAATGTCGAGTCGGGATCAGCGCCATTTTGGAGCTGACACCCGGCCGGTAAAGATGTGTGGATCGCTCCTCCGGAACGTTGTCCCGGAGGAGCGATCCACCCCACTAGACACCAGGGAAGTGCTGCATCCGGTAATCGGATGCAGCTGTCATCTTTGACAGCTGTATCTGATTACTGTATTAGCTCTGAACACCTCTTGTGGACGCATGACCTAGAGGTTAAAGGGTAACTCCGACATTTTTTTTTTCTTTCAAACCAAGTGGTGTCCAAAACTTTTGTAATTTACTTCTATTTAAAAATCTTAAGTCTTCCAGTACTTATCAGCTGCTGTATGCCCTGCAGGAAGTGGTGTATTCTTTCCAGTCTGACATAGTGCTCTCTGCTGCCACCTTTGTCCATGTCAGGAACTGTCCAGAGCAGTAGCAAATCCCCGTAGAAAACCTCTCCTGTTTGGACAGTTCCTGACATGGACAGAGGTGGCAGCAGAGAGCCCTTTGTCAGACCACTTCCTGCATGATACACAGCAGCTGATACACTAAAAGGTACTTAAATAGTACATTACAAATCTATATAACTAAAGAAAAAAAATTGCTGGAGTTCCCTTTTAAGTTTCTAAAAACTTTTCTTGGTCTCCATATTTCTTATCTCTTGTGTAGGTTATTTAAATTATAATTGTCACATTAAAAGCTGCTAATGTGTTCATATCAGTATTCTGGGCTGTGGACCCATATCACTTATAATCTTTATGATTCATTATAGTCTCCCAATTTGTCCATAAAAAAATCTTGGCTGTCTGTGATTTTTGGATGATTTATCCAGAAAAAGAAAATCAATAAAAATTAGATTGGCAGCCATGATGAGGCTGGAGCCTGTGTTAGCCTTGGAGGTGATCTTTGCTAAAATTGAAAGTGACCATCGTCAGATAAATGCTCAGCATATACCAGCTGTCAGTAAAGAGACATCCAGACGTCTTATGCTGCGTTTACACAGAACGATTATCGTTCGAATTTTCGCAATAACAATTGCATTTGAGCGATAATTGTTCCGTGTAAACACAGCAAACGATCAAGCGATGAGCGAAAAATCGTTCATTTTGATCTTTCAACATGTTCTCAAAATTCGCAGATCGTTTCGTGTAAACAGTCTTTCAAAGATTCACCCTATGTAAAAGATGGGCTTAAGCGATCTTAAAAACGATCGCATTAACGATTTTTCTTACGAATTTTCTTTGGATTTTTCTAGCGATTTATTCATCTAAACACTGATCGTTATAAAAACCAAATCGTTGCTTCAAAATCGTTAAACTATCGATTGGGCGAATTATCGCTCCGTGTAAACGTAGCATTATGGTACTTTTACACGGAGCGATAATTCGCCCGATCGCACGATTAACGATTTTGAATGAACAATGTTTTTTTTATAACGATGAGCGTTTAGACGGAACGATCCATCGTACGGAAAATTCGCTATGCGATCGTTTTGCGAACGTTTAAGCCTATCTCACATAAGGGAAATCGTTGAAAGAATGTTTACACTGAACGATCTGCGAATTTTTTGCGAACGATCAACGATGATTTAAGAACATGTTGAAAGATCAAACTCGTCGTTCGATCGTTTGCAGCGTTTACACGTACGATTATCGTTCGAATTCGACCGTTATCGTGCAAAAACGAACGATAATCGTCCCGTGAAAAGGACCATTAGAGGCCTCTTCTAACCACCAAAGAAATTGTAAAATCTGTCAGTAAAGAGGGATTCCAAGTTGTAAAAAAAAAAAAAAAAATGACACCTGAACCTGTATTGATTAGAGATGAGCGAACCAGGTTCGGGTTCGAGTCGATCCGAACCCGAACGTTCGGTATTTGATTAGCTGGGGCTGCTGAACTTGGATAAAGCTCTAAGGTTGTCTGGAAAACATGGATACAGCCAATGACTATATCCATGTTTTCCACATATCCTTAGGGCTTTATCCAACTTCAGCAACCACCGCTAATCAAATGCCGAAAGTTCGGGTTCGGATCCTCGAGGTTCGCTCATCTCTAGTATTGATGTTATGGACAAAAAAAATAGCTTCAAGGAGACGACCAAGCTGGTATAAGAAGCCTCAGAGAAAAAGGAGGTATACAAAGTTACTCTACTCAGAACAACGTTTGCTCTTTATTGCCACTTATTAGAAGTAGCTTTTCTATCATTGCTCGACCCCTTAACTTGATCCAAGTTGTAAAACATAAGTATATATTAATCGCCTGATTCAAATATTGGCTTTAAAGGGCTACTCTGGCACTTATACATTGCTGATGCTGAGGTCATAGAAAATAAAATAAAATAACTATACTTACCTCCCCCGTTCCTTCCCTGCTCTCTTTCTTCCTCCGCTCCTATCTTCTGAATGTTTCTGAGATAAGAAAATGGAGCAGATCAGCCGTGGATCACAGGTTTCAGCAGTGGTGCAGTGAATGTATTAAGTGTAGGAAGCATTACAGGCAGTAGCATTGCTTACCTGAAGGAAACCACAGACATCCCTATGTTTAGCCCAGCAAATATTGGAGAGGTTGTCCAGGCTTACAAACATAGCCACTTCCTCCAGAAACAGCACCACTCTTGTCCTCAGTTTGGGTGTGGTATTGCAGTTCAGTTCCATTGAAGTGATAAGAGTTGAATTGCAATTCCGCACACAACCTGAACACAGAAGTGGTGCTGTTTTGTTTTTGTTTTTTAAGAAAGTAGCAGTTTTTTTCCCCTTCTCATCCTGGATAACTCCTTTAACTGAGTGGCAGACATACAATGAATTTGTCAGTGTTTAGGAATAGGAATAGGCTAGGTTCACACTATGAAAAAATTACAGCCGTCTTTCACAACAACGGCCGTCATTGTGCAAATAATGTTTGCTATTTTTTAAATAATGAATGTTGTTTGCACAATGATGACTATTGTTATGAAAGATGGATGTAATTGTTACATAGATTGAATCCAGCAACATGGTGTCTGTTGTATTCCCATAATGCCTAAACAGCCAATACCAAAACTGTACAGGCATGATAAAAATTGTAGTTTTGCAACAGTTGGACGGCTAAATGACTCCATCCCTGCAATAGAGGTAGCAGCAGCTGTATGGGGTGGGATCTGGGAGCTGCCAAGAGACATCTGATAGGTGATGATGTCATCCTGTCATTTACAGGAAGTCAGCTGACCCAGGAAAAACCACTTCCTCTGACACATTAATCACTGTGATCTTTTTGTAGGTCAGATGGGTGATCACATGACCCAGTTACAGTGATCACACCAATGTATGCAGCTATGCTGGAACAAAGCTTAGGTTAGGTTCACACTGCGTTTTCAGCATCCGTTTAACGGATCCGTTTTTTTTAACGTCCAGAAAAATAGGGTCAGCAACGTTTTTTGGTCCGTCAAAAAAAACGGATCCGTTTTTTTTATAATGGAAGTCAATGGAAAAACGGATGCACAGAAATGAATCCGTTTTTTGCAATCCGTTTTTCATGCGTTTTTTGCAAAAAACGGATGCGTTAAACGGATGCTGAAAACGCAGTGTGAACCTAGCCTTATAGAACTAGTGATGGTAAGTGAAAGGTAAAAAAAAAAAAAAAAAAAAAAAAAATCAGACTGCTTTTTTAAATGCAAACAGCCTAGAAATCATTGCAAGACATCAGGCAATTTACCGAGGACGATCTGATGAGATCTACGAGGTGCATGTTTTACAAGAGCAGACAACAGAATTTCATTGAAGTTTGAACAGATAAGAGGCTGCCTGATAGAGATCGAGAGCGAGAAAGTGAAAGTCTTGGTTTTCTAGTGTTTTCTGTAAAGATTTAATTATTTTAGTTTCAAACAGATTTGTTTAAATATTCAAGTTGTTGGTAAATATTGTGTTTTTGTTTCTGAATAAATAACGTCTCACTACTTAATTCTAACTGAAACAAACAAAATCAACTGATTCATCGTCTTCTCTGTATGAGCAGTAAGGCTGGGTTCACACTACGGTTTTGCAATCTGTTTTTTTTTTTTTTCATCTGTTTTTTTTTCAAAAACAAAATAGATGAAAAAAACGGATATGTGTCGTGTGCATCTGTGTTGTTCCGTTTTTCTAATGACTTCCGTTATAAAAAAAACGGATTAAAACGCATCCTTTTTTTTTTTAACGTACACAAAAATGTTGCTAACCTTATTTTATTGTACGTCAAAACACAGATGTGTTTTGATCCGTTTTTTTATAATAGTCAATGGAAAAATGGATCAAAACGGATGCACACAAATCCAATCCGTTTTTCCATCCATTTTTGCAAAAACGGAGGAAAAAAAATGGATTGCAAAAAGTAGTGTGAACCCAGCCTAAGGCAATGTTCACATAGCGTGAGACACTGGCCGTTCCATGACCTGGCCGGGTCGCGGAACGGCCGGTGTCAGAGAAGATCATCCCATTCCAGACCAGAGTACTGCAGTAATGGCCTGATGATCTTCACTGCCACTAAATTCGGATACGGGCGCATCAGTGTGCACCCGCATCCGAATTCCCCGCTGCACACAATGGAGCGCACGCTCCATTGTGTGCACTGACATGTTTTCTGCAGCCGCTATTCATTGAATAGCGGCCACAGAAAACTGACAGGTCATTTTTGGGCGGCGGCGCTAAGGATCTAAGGATGTATACTATGTGTATGTATACATGTACTATGTGTACACACTCTGGCCAGGATTCCCTTTGCCTGCAGCACTACGTAAGTTCCGTAGTAATCACAGAACTTACGTAATGTGAACATAGCCTAAAGTGTCGTCATCTCTGGAGCATCTAAAATTTCCAAAGTTTTTTGCGATACTATTTTCCCATCTGATCTTCGGATCATAACTATACAGTAAATACATATCCTACTCTTCTCTCTGCCATTACCCATAAATCCTTTATACTGTTTTAGTGCAGCAATTTCCATCCAGAAAAACCAACGACAAAAAAAAAGAGAAAGAACCCGACCGGTTATCATAAGAGTTTTTAATGATTCTCCTGAAGAGAGTATTCTTATTCCCGGGGTCTCAGTAGGCTTCTATAAATGAAATACGGCTTGGATGATATATGAGTCGAGCCTCGAAATACCACAACATTCAAAACAACTCCATAAGTTTTGGGTGGGGGGAATGGTTAAGTCAGCTCTCCTGATACCACTCATCGGAGGCCTGGAATAAAATGTAATGCCCCCCCCCCCCCTTATGTCTTTCAAGCCATAAAACATCTACTAAAAATCTAAATATGTAATTGTATATAATATGCTAAATTAAATCTTAGATCGCATGACTATAGAATAACGTCGACTCTCCATCCTAGCAACGGCCGGGCCGCTGTTGTTGGCTCACGTTTTATGGTCGCTTAGTTAGACCTTAATTTTCTACCCAGTTCACGAACAATGTCAACTTTTGTCCGTCTAAGTTGATTGTCTATTGTCCAAACAGATCATGTTTTCCCTCAATATTCGGAAACTCTAGAGTTTAATATCTATAAACTGAATTGTAGACTCGGAGCTACAGGCGGCGGACACTATGGTTTAATTCGCTGCAGGATCTCTGGGGAACTTTACATCAAGCCAGCTGCGTAGTATCAGCTAATGGTGAAACACGACACCATTTTCCTTCTAAGTCCTCGCTAATCCCTTGGGCTGACATGTTTTTGGGCTGCATCACTGTGAAATTGCCTCAAATCCTCCTTAAAAATAAGAATTATAGGAAAGACAAGCTCTGTTGACAAAAGGGCTGAAATAAATACTCAATAATGTGCCAAAGAATCACTTTTTCATCTCTGGCAGGCCAGCTCAATCCCTTCTGTCACGTCACAAACCAGCACAGAAGTTATTCATTCCCTCCGTCTGCTGGGCAGAAGGTTTTCGTTTTTTTTTCTTCGGTAGAATTTAGTTTCACAATTTTGTGAAAAGTCATTGAGGACAAAAAAAAATGACCTTATATCAGTGTTTTCTTGTATGGCCTTAAAGGGGATCTCCAGCAGGATAAAAAAATAAATAATAAATAACAACAACAATACCCACCAAATGACTGCCCTGCTGCTGTGCCCAGGCCCCCTCTGATATCTTTTTCCTGGACCCAATTCCCTTGTGTTGAGATGGAGATCGGAGAGATAGGAGCCGCACTTCTTAGTTGATGTAGCGGGTGCTGCAGGATGTAAGTCCCTTGGCAGGAGGGATCCCCAGATACAACACAAAAGTCCCCAGCACTCCAGCATAGGTGAAAAAAGTGGTTTATTACAAAAAGGTACAAAAAATACAAAGATGCAACATTTCAGTTCTCTCTCAGAACCGTTCTCAAGCATGCTTGATCACTTAAGCCTATCTCGCACATAGGTAAAATCGGTGAACGACTGTTTACATGGAACGATCTGCGAATTTTTAGAACATGTAAGATCAAAATGAACGATTTCTCGCTCGTCGCTTGATCGTTCGCTGCGTTTACACGTGCGTTTATCGCTATCGTGCAAATTCGCACTATAATCGCTCCGTGTAAACTCAGCATTATACTATCTATCTATTATCTATCTATTATCTATCTCTCTATTATCTATCATCTATCTATCTATCTATCTATCTATCTATCTATCTATCTATCTATCTATCTCCTATCTATCTATCTATCTATCTATCTATCTATCTATCTATCTCCTATCTATCTATCTATCTATCTATCTATCTATCTATCTATCTATCATCTATCTATCTATCTATCTATCTATTTATCTAAAATCTTCCTATTAGGGATGGTCCGAACCTGCCGAGGTTCCAGTTCGTATGAACCTGAACGCTCGGCATCAGATTCCCGCTGTCTGCCCGCTCCATGCAGCGGGTGGATACAGCGGGAGGACTGCCTGGAAAACTGGGATACAGCCTATGGTTATGGCTGTATCCCAGTTTTCCAGACGGTCCTCCCGCTGTATCCACCCTCACCACGGAGCGGCCAGACAGCGGGAATCATTTCCGAGAGTTCGGGTTCTTACGAACCCGAACTGAACCAGGTTCGGACCATTCCTACCTTTTATCTAAAATCTATACATTTTTTCGCTCTCTCTCTCATCTATCTATCTATCTATCTATCTATCTATCTATCTATCTAACTATCTATCTGTCTATCTATCTATCTAGATAATGGTCTTGGAGTAGACAGAAACGTTGCATCCCTGTTTGTGTTTCTTGCTACAAGCAATAAATACCACTTCTTTTTCACCTGACGCTGGTGTGCTACGGATTTTCTTTTGTATCTATCTATCTATCTATCTATCTATCTATCTATCTATCTATCTATCTCCTATCTATCTCCTATCTATCTATCTATCTATCTATCTATCTATCTATCTATCTATCTATCTCCTATCTATCTATCTATCTATCTATCTATCTATCTATCTATCTATCTATCTATCTATCTCCTATCTATCTATCTAGGGTGGAGAGAGGAGCCGCACTTCCTCACAGGTGTAGCTGGTGCAGTTGGATGCAAATCCCTTGGCAGGGGGGATCCCCAAGTATCACACGAAAATCCAAAGCACTTCGGCATAAGATGAAAAAAGGTGGTGGTTTATTACAAAATGTGCAAAAACACAGGATGCAACGTTTCAGTTCTCTCACAGAACCATTTTCAAGCATGAGAGTTCTGTGAGAGAACTGAAACGTTGCATCCTGTGTTTTTGCACATTTTTGTAATAAACCACTACCTTTTTTCATCTTATGCCGGAGTGCTTTGGATTTTTGTGTGATATCTATCTATCTATCTATCTATCTATCTATCTATCTATCTCCTATCTATCTATCTATCTATTATCTATCTCCTATCTCCTATCTATCTATCTATCTATCCCCTATCTATCTATCTATCTATCTATCTATCTATTATCTATCTCCTATCTATCTATCTATCTCCTATCTATCTATCTATCTATCTATCTATCTACCTATCTCCTATCTATCTATCTATCTATCTATCTATCTATCTCCTATCTATCTATCTATCTCCTATCTATCTATCTATCTATCTATCTATCTATCTATCTATCTATCTCCTATCTATCTATCTATCTATCTATCTATCTATCTATCTATCTATCTCCTATCTATCTACAGTATCTATCTATCTATCTATCTATCTATCTATCTATCTATCTATCTATCTCCTATCTATCTACAGTATCTATCTATCTATCTATCTATCTATCTATCTATCTCCTATCTATCTCCTATCTATCTATCTATCTCCTATCTATCTATCTATCTATCTATCTCCTATCTATCTATCTCCTATCTATCTATCTATCTATCTATCTATCTATCTATCTATCTATCTCCTATCTATCTATTATCTATCTATCTATCTATCTATCTATCTATCTATCTATCTATCTCCTATCTATCTACAGTATCTATCTATCTATCTATCTATCTATCTATCTCCTATCTATCTCCTATCTATCTATCTATCTCCTATCTATCTATCTATCTATCTATCTCCTATCTATCTATCTCCTATCTATCTATCTATCTATCTATCTATCTATCTATCTATCTATCTATCTATCTATCTATCTCCTATCTATCTCCTATCTATCTATCTCCTATCTATCTATCTATCTATCTATCTATCTATCTATCTATCTATCTATCTATCTATCTATCTATCTATCTATCTGTCTTTCTGTCTATCTCATTATCCTTACAATTTGAATTATCTTTGCACTTTGCATCTATTAAATCGCCTTCCCATTGCCAGCTCGTGTTTTCTCCAATCTATGGTAAATGGACATTAAACCTAGAATAAAAGACACTGATTTTCCTGTCTAGGTAAAGAGCAAGAACGGCTCCATGGGCATCCTCCCAGGATAGTGCACTCAGCAGAATGAAATTACAATAACAAACACTTCTCCCATCCAACATTCGGATGCGGCAATGTATGTTCACCAAGGCATAGAGCCAGCTCTGTATACACACCGCAGAATGAAATCACACTAACAACCGGATTTATTGTGCCAAAGTCAGAGCAGCCGACATCGCTCTTGCATGAAGATACATTGTGGAATCAGAAAATCTAATTGTTTTGGCACTTTCTAGTGCGATTAAGGTTTCATCTTTCTGTGCACGTTATGTTGGTTACACAAGGTAACCACACTTTGACAGTGCCATGAAAGAAAAACAAGAATTCTTGACAACAGCCTACTGATAGCTATGCAGTTTATGTGGTTTTTAACAAACTTTAGGGATTGGAGAGTCCATATGTGACCTGGGTCGAATGATTTTTTTTTTTTTTTTTTTGCTCAGTTTCCCAACTTGGGTTGATTAGAGGTAGAAACAGGGGGCAAACATGTGGAGTAACATACTGCTCTACTCCTCAAGGCAGCATCACTGATGCATTGATCAATGTATGGCACTCAACTGATTGACTCTATGAGTATCAGAACTGGAGATGAGTGAACTGAACTTCACGAACCCAGATTTGTTGCGAACTTTGCTAAAAGTTTGGCTCATTACAGAACCAAATTTTTGCAAAGTTTGTAATGTACCCAGTCCAAGATGGCGGACGCTGCTGTTATATAGAAAACATAAAAGAGCCTATGCTTACCTGTCTGTGCTCCCCAATATCCTCCTATGGGTCTCCGTTGTCCACCGATGATCGCAGCCGCATCCACTTCCAAGATAAATTTATTTCGGGAGTGACAGTCCACTTAGTGACTGAGACAGGACGGTACCACAGCCAGTGATAGGCTGAGCAGGCTGTCACTCCCGAGGCGAGTTTGTCTTGGAAGTAGTGGACACCCAGGGAGCGCAGACAGGTAAGTATTGATGAGAAAACTTGCTGAACCTAACTAAAACAGTTAAACACCTGCAATTGTTTAGCTGTTTTAGTGCAATCTATTTAAGTTTTGGTTAGGACGAACCAAAATTTGTGATAAAGTTCAGCGAACCTGCCAAATTGAACTTGCAAAAAATTTGCCCATCTCTAGACTATGTTCACACTACGTAAAATAACGGCCGTTGTCCGCGCCGCAAAACTACGGCCTTTGTTTTGAGGTTTCCTATAATGACTGCAATGCAATGTAACTACGGCCGTCGAATTCCAGCTACGTATCAGATTACGGCCGTTGTTTATACGGCCCCGTGAAAAATGAACATGTCAATTATTTCCGGCTGGTAATACTGAAACAACGGCCGTGGATTTCAATGCGGCCGCGAACGTTAACCTTATATCTGCCAAATTAAACTTGATTTTGTTGTAAAAAAAAATTCTGAGTGGTTTCTCGGGCTGGGCGCAGTATTTAAAGTAAATGACCTGTTTCATCCCATTTATAAACATGCTAGGAATCAAAATTAAACAACGGCCGTAGTTTCACGACTAGCCCGTACGATCGTAACTCTATGGCCGATGAAAACAAGCCATAGCCCTAATCAGATCCCATAACTGGAGCACGAAATAGTCATCTCTACTGACAACTTGGTCTAAACCGGGATCGGTTGTGTGTTTGAAGCTGTGGTTGCTTTTACACATAAACCCTCAGTCACATATTTTTGACATTGATATGTCTGTTATTTCTAGCTTTTCTAGTTCCATGCAATCTCCATGTTGCCAAGGCGATTGATGACTGATTAATCAGTGATGGTTCATTGATATACTTATAATAATCTCTAGTCATCCCCACCACTGTCAATTATTGGTTTCCTTTTATTTCCTAGTTCCTAAATTAAATGATTCCGGTCATTCTAATTAATTTTTTTTTTGAAAATTTTTGTCTATACCTTAAAGCCTTGGTTTTATTTCTGAGGTTTTCTTTTCTGTTGCTTGTGTTAGGGTCAGTTTTGTCAATAGGGATATGTACAGGGGCACTGAGGATCAGTGATGTCTCTGGTATTATCGGTCATTTTTCAGATATCGATCTAGGAAAACATTCTGGAGAATCTAGTTGGGGTCAGTTTTTCTAGTTTGTTACTGTTTATTACTAGTGTTGAGTGAGCATTAAAACGCTCAAGTCCTTGTTACTCGAGTCAAGCATTTTTCAACGCTTGAGTACCGACTTAAGTAAGTAACCCTATTGAACTCAATGGAAGACTTAATCATTTAACCCCCTACTCGGAAGAGCAGAGGGTGCCTGGCAAACCTATTGCATTTTTCATTGTCAGTTTTTGCATATTTCATCCCTTAAAGGGATGTTTAAACAAAATATACAAAAATTTACATGAAAAAATTAAATAGGTTTTAACACTTCGATTGTATGACGCCAATTGCCAGCATACTGTTGGAGTTCTAATGTGTCTTGCAGAAACATATTACATTTTTTCGTTCTAATTTTTATATATGTTTTAAAACATCCCTTCAAGGGATAAAATATTTCTAAAAAATAGAGCAAAAAATGGCCACCTTTACCTGAGCATCGCAATGCTTAATCTAGCACTTACAATAACAACCTCTGTGTGCTTCAATATTGATTTAGAGGGGTGCAAAGCAAATATATCCAGAGGCACCTGTGAATATGCAAGGGGAAGGGTACAAGGGGGTTTAACTATTGCTAGAAGTACACCCCATTGTTCTCAATAGACACACATTTTAAAGCCAAATGGCTTATTTCATGGGTAGAATCTATGGTGCCAAGTGTCTGTGCCTACAGGCACCTGATGTAAATCCAATTCTGTATATGGGGGTATATAATGGCCTCCATAGACTTTTATAAGTGCTATATCATGGCTCTAGAGCTTGGAACTGACGGAAGGACCCATTCATACCATATGAAAGAGTGGAGACAGGGCACTCTTAGAGTGTTCGCTAAGCCAATAATGCCTCTTAGTATGGATAGTGGGAGCATTTGCCATTACCGGAGGCATCACATGTGAATCTCAGCTAAACAGATCTGTGTCTCCGCAGTAAACTGTGCCGGATATTTATTAGTTTGTTGCCTTTTGTCTGCCGAGATTTACGACGTTCCACGTTACTCATCTTCTGGCTGTCTTTTTGGGCAGTATGAACAGATATATGTTTCACGTGAAATTACATTTATCACTAATAAGGAACATATTCCTCATGTTGCTTTGATGAAAGCAATAACCAACTGCAGACACAATAAACTCCGCAGGAGTTCCCAATAAGACAGCTTGATGTATTATTGTAAATCCGCACTATGATAATAAAACGAGGATTTCAGTGATATTGCAAAAACATTACAAAAAAACGAGATGAACAAATGATTTAAACTGGAGACCAAATGTTGGTCTTCTTTTTCCTGATGAAAAATATAAATGTTTTTGTAGGCTAAATATAGCGGTTGCGAGATGCTACGATGTCAGTCGACATACATATTATGTTGGCTTCGGCTTCAGGCTTGTTTTTAGCCCTGTCAAGAAATCCAAGAGATGGTTAACCTCCCGTTTTAGCCTTATAATTCCCTATAATGCACATTCACCACCGCTATTCCTGCAGTGTCATCTGTTTCATCTCAGCTCTGCTGCATTTATACTTTTTATTACTGTATCTGGGTCATGTGACCTCTAATCAGCCCCTGTCTTGACTTTCAGATTGCAAATTGCATTCTCTTCCTTTCAACTTTGCTGCCAATCCCATGATGCATCAGCACAGCATCACATGGGCAGCAAGAGCCAGTGCCATCTCTGCCTGCTGGGAGGACAATGTAATAATCCACATCCTTATAATATGCTAAGAGGCTATATGTATACAGTCAGGGAGACTGATATTTCATCAAATACATTAGAAGACTATGTTTTACACCATGTTTAGGACTATATTTTAAATAACATCCGCAATTACTGAATTATAATTGAAGCCAATGGAATAAAGGCTGCCCAATACACATTGGGGAGGGGGGGGGGGGGGGGGAGAGACTTGTACGCAGGTCTTAAATTGGGTCCGGCCCCCTTATCCCCAGCCCTAACCTGCTCCCAGCTTACCAGATCTGTGCACATTTGGTTAGTGATTAAAGGGGTTGTCCAGCACTACAAAAACATGGCCACTTTTTCCCCTCTCTTGTCTCCAGATCGGGTGGGGTTTCAAACTCAGTTCCATTGAAGTTAATGGAGCTTAATTGCAAGCCACACATGAACTGGAGACAAGAGAGGGGGAAAAGTAGCCATGTTTTTATAGCGCTGGATAACCCCTTTAATAAATGCCACACCCTTCCCCTAAAGCCCCCCCGCCGCCTGCCAATCGGGCAAGTGGGGCATACGCCAGGTAGAAGGGAGAATCTGTGCCTACTTCCTAGCATACGCTCCGGCTATAAGCTTCGTAAATGTCCCCCATAGTGTATTGATTAAAGGTTATTATTTGCGTTCAAATTATTATTCATGACAATTATTCACGGGCGATATTTTGAGGGGAAAAAAACGTACAGAAAAAATGTACAGAAAAAAAAAAGGGTGGGATTGGAGCTGTATAATCCTAATCAGTAAGTGATTGGAGTTTCTGTCTCACTAGAGTTCATGATGAACAGTCCCTGTACCTTTATCATACAGGAGGTTCTGCTGGACTGAATTGTGACTCCACAGAGAGCACAGAAGCACATGTAATTTCCAAGGGGGTCATGGTGAGATCACATGATCGAATAAAGGAGTGAATCCCAGGAATTTTCAGATTTTAAGAAACAATTAAATAAGTTACTATCTGAATTAAATATTGGCTGACTAGCTGCATAGTGAAAAATAATAAAAAAAAAAATGTTGAAATGCTCCTTTAGGCCATGTTCACATTTAGTATAACACTGGCCGTTTTGTGACCCGGCCGGATCACAGAACAGCCGGTGTTACTGAAGATCATCCCGGCCGGTACTGCAGTATAGGCTGGATGATCTTCACTTCTGCTGAATTCGGATGCGGGCGCACCTGTGTTCGTCTGCATCCAAATTCACCTCTGCAGACAATGGAGCGTGCGGCCGGAGCCACACGCTCCATTGCGTGAAGTGACAGGTTCTCTGTGGCCGCTGGGATTCCATTCATTACAATATAACGTGTGCTTTGTATCAATCATAGCCGTTGTTGCAAATTGCAGCAATGACCATTCATTACAAAACATATGTTGTGTGAACATGACCCAAGTAACAAATATGATCCAAGGGTGGATATTAAGGACCCCCCTTCCCATACTTATTACAAAAAAGTTGGCCAACCCCATCGATTATCAACAGGACCGACCAACTGTCTAATGTGGATGGGGATCTCCTGACTGAGAATAGTTTTGGGCATGTTTGTACAACGTTTACCCGTTATAACGTATTAAAGGAGCTCAACTTAGCTGTTAGGAGTGTGACTATAAAAATTTTGTTGACTAATTCTAATGACAACCAGTAGAAGTAGGAATGCAGCTCTGGAGTATAACATTGTAACTTGGGATCAGTCAATGGGAGCTCATAGTTGGAACTGTAATGGGGTATAGCTCCAGCATAGATTTGAAAACTCATGAAATCTCTTGATTGTCTAATTTCAAAGTGATATTTACTGCGTTGCGATAAGATGCCGTTTCCATTTTTTATACTTGAAAACTGGCAGGAAACACATGAAATGTAACATCTTTCCTCATTAGATTATGTCGCTCTTATTACCTATTGCATTATAACACTTCACCGTCTTGCAAAGTATAATTGTTAAACTACAAAGCAAAAGAGACAGGTGGTAAAATGGTAAATTAAGTGCGCCTCCTATTACTGTAAATCACTCTCCAAGAGAAGCTAAAATACCAGTATTAGTGTGAATGATAGGAATTGCACCCTGGTAAGGCATTTATATATTATCTTGATGTCTGATGGAACCTACTTAGGAGAATGTTCAGTTAGTTGCAGAAAATTATCCTCTCATCACTTGACAAATGCATTGTTTTATTTCCTTGTTTTACACAGTATACACAGTATTTGGGTGGGTGGATTCTTATTCTAGTCTCTTGTTATCAGCGAGTCCTGAGGCTGACTGCTAGCAGAAATTGTAACAAATATCTATAACCTTAAAGGGGTATTTCGGTCAGGTAAAATACACGTTGAATCAACTCCCCACCTGGAGACTAACAATTGGTTCCATACTTGTTATTATCGTTACAATCTCCTTCCCCATGTTCTGAGCTGCTGCTTTCTGCTGAAAGCACAAAAAAGTTGTGTGTGAGCTGTTCTCTGCTCTGACCACGTCCATGGACGTCTGTCCCTACGCTCTGTAGTGCCGGGAGGGTTAATCACAGTGAGGTCATCAGCAACTTGACCTCAGATTAACCACCCCCGGCAGACACAACCGGATAGGGACACCGTTTAAGTGAGCTGTCTCGGAAGGGAGAGGGAAATTCAGAGCAGAGATGAAGTGAATAGCTAAAACACTGGTTTCTGTGTGTTCAGCAGAAAGCAGCAGCTCAGAACTGGGGGAAGGAGATGGAAAAGATAATAAAAAGTATGGAACAAATTGTTAGTCTCCAGGAGGGGGGATGATCAGGGGTGAATTTACTTTACCATAGGCCCCGGGCTGTTCACCATGCCTGGGCCCCCCCACCGCACTGTAACTATGGAAGGACTAGCGTAGTGTTCGTAATATAGGATAGATAATGTCATGATACCCTGAATTTTGCAAAATTGGTGCGATTTTTTGCAAATCGTGGCAGAACTGTATCCAGGAGATATTACACCACTAAAAGTATAAGTCTTTTTGGGTGGCCATTGGCCCCCCAGGAGCTCAGGGCCCCGGGCTACCGCCCAAAACGGACCTATTACGATCCGTTATTGGTGATGATTCAACATGTATTTTACGTTACTGGAATACCCCTTTAAACCCAGGAGGACTACATTTCGTACTATATGAGACCTTTGTTATGTGGCATATTAAGCTCCTCCCATTCATCTGGCCCCACCCACTTTTAGAGCTGTTGGAATTCTTAGCTCATATTAGAGTGAATAATGTTCATAGCCTCAACCATGAAGTTTACACCCCCACTTTGCGGTATATAACCCTTAAAACATGATGATTACAGGTAGCTCTGCTACTGGGAGGAAATGAAGAAACAAGTGCCCAGTGATATCCAATCAACCAATCAATCATCAACCCTCCGCCCCAGTACAGAACTAGGAACCCACTTTTAGCCCATTTGACGAGTTTCTTAAACCAGAGAACCAATACTTAATTTCAATACCTTTAACCCCTTAATTCACAATAACGTACTGGTATATAATGGTGAGGTATGGAGCAGGCCCAGCTGCCACTAATAGCTGACACCAAGTGACCTCTGCTGCCAGCTATTAAAGTGGTTATCCAGGATTAGGGAATACTAAAACAGCACCACCCCTGTCCTCAGGTTGTCTGTGGTATTACAATTTATCTCCATTCACTTCAATGGAACTGAAATGCAAAACCCCACACTCAAACTGAGGGCTAAAGAGGTGCTGTTTCTTGGATAACCTGGATAAACCATTTAATTGTTATTAATAAAAAAAACATACAACTGGCCCTGCATCATATTGCTCTGTGAGATATGATATTTATTAGAGTTATGGCTTTTTGAATGCAGGAAGGAACAAATAAAAACCCTAAAATAACCATTGTACAATACCTGCTAATCCATTCCAATCAATGGCGTTTACCTCTTATCAGACTCCAAGTTCTTACGGGCATCGTCCTCTCTCCTTTTGTCTCATTAATACTCACTTTAGCTGTATTTGTAAGGTCAACCATTCATTTGATGTGTAATACTTCATTACCACTCATGGCTAGAAGCAGTACCCTGAGCAAGAACAGCCGATTGACGGAGGTCGGAAGTCAAACGTGTATCAATCAGCTGGTTTCCATTCTGCAAAGGAAACTCGTCTTCTTAAAGAATAATGCACAAATTTTTGTATGTTTATTATTTGTTTTTTTATTTTTTTAGAATTTCCCCAGGGGCAACAATATTAGAGAGACATGCTTGTATCTCCTCTATAGACAATGCAAGTATTCATGCTAAATGTCAGCTCCAATGAATGGGAGTTAAAGGGAAAGTATCAGCAGGTTAGAAGATTTCTGTTTCTGCGATATTAAAAGTTTAATCCATATGCAAACCTGCTGTTTTGGTGCACTGGGGTGGGACTACTTCCCCTGGCCTGCCCGTCCCTTCTAATGAAGATTGGCAGAGTGGGCCGTGGCAGACTGGAGGCCCCCGGTGAACTAAAAAAAAAAACGTTTGTGAATAGATTAAACTGTTTACATTGTGGAAACGGTGGCGAGGATGAATGTAAGAAACTTACCTTCATCCTCAGCTCCCTGTGTCCTATAGGGAGATATCATCAAGTTAGATATATCTAACCTGCTAATAGTTACCCTTTAAGGGGCAGAGTTTCCATAAATCAGTACCATCTACAGGAAGCCACCCCCCCCATAGGTGGCATTAGGGTCCTATTACACGGGCCGATCTAGATCGGCAATCGTTTACTGGACATATTAGACGGCCCGATTATCGTTTAACAACGGCTGCAGGGACATTGTTACCGATGTCCTTGCAGCCCTTGCTTTTACTTTATACATTACCTATCCAGGCTGCAGGGCTCCTCTTGCGCTCTTCTTTTCCCCGGGTCCCGCGCGCTCCAGCTTCAGAGCGGCCTTTCTCAGCTGACAGGCCGCTCAGCCAATCACTGGCCACGGCGGTCACGGCCAGTGATTGGCTGATCGGCCTGTCAGCTCAGACAGGCTGCTCTGAAGCTGGAGCGCGCGGGACCCGGAGAGATGAAGACCGCAAGAGGAGCCCTGCAGCCTGGATAGGTAATGTAAATCGACAGTCGCCGACCCGCTACCCTTACAGAGTTTGCTCGAAGGGAGTAACTTTGCATTCTTTTTTTTCCCCAGGGAGCATTGCATAGCTTACAAGACATAGCTTATGCTAGCTGGGTGGTCTCCTTGAAGATACCCATTACCCCCTATGAGTCTCTAGGAAGTCTTCTTTCCCCGAACCCCTGGTGGCCAGGCACCTGCATACAGAGTTTTATCTGTGTATATAGTATTATATGTTATCCTGCAATATCTAACCCTCCAGCAATATAACATGGCTTTAATTTATGATGAAATCTGTATATAATAATGAGATGACTCTGCTGAGCATGTCCTAATCTACACAGCAAAGCTGAAAGTAATTCCCATTGATTGTGCTCCAGTGTACAGTCTGAAAACTGTGCATTCTGTATATGTATGTATTAATTCTTCGCATTAGAATTTATTTCTGTAGCTAGGCGCAAAAATCACCATCAAATTGCTTAAAAATATATTAAAAATCAACTGAATAATACGTCTTTTTTTTCCAATGTCACATTCCCTTTAAGAAAGTTGACTGTAAATACATAAAGTAAATCGCATTATAAAGATATGATAAATCCGGATTCCACATGCCACTTTCCTTCTCACTTTTCTCCCCAAAAGATTTGTCATACCGGGCTCTATTTCAGGCAATATAAAGTTTCAAAAAGATCTCACATTCTGGAGCTCCCAGGCATATCGCCAGAAGAGGAGCAGAATTAGCATACATTAGATTTAATGCAGCTGCTCGCACAAATAACTTGAGTTTACCGCATTAACACAAGTTACAAAGCTGCATACTCAAGACATGATGAGCAGCTTAGGGAGGTATCTGCAGTTCCAGCCATGTAATTCTACGATACGGCAGGTTGCCTGGCTGAAAATTCAGGTTTAGAAAAGAAAATAGCACATTGCACTAAATAACTCATCGAGAACGGTTCACAGTATAGCCAACATTCTTCAGCCAACATCATAAGATACTGTTACTAGGCTCATACCAGCGCTTCACATATTTCAATGTCATTGAACTGTAGGTAAAACGCTATAGATGATGCTTGCATTTCAAGTACAAAATGTAATTAACATTCCTGGTGATGGAAGGACCACTAAGTGGAGCGAGAAGGCTGGAGGTGCTCAATGGGAAAGCTGGACGACTCTGGAGTTGTGGCATATAAGCTACGTGAGGGAGGCTGAGGGAGATGTGGTTGGGGTGTTATTGCTACAGACGCATTAAATAGTGGAATATAAATAGAATAAAAAAAAATATATATTTCATCCGAATGTTTATTAAAAACACCTTAAAATACTGGGATAATATGATAGGTTTGATCAATATGACTGGAGATGAGTGGATCACTTTGGAAAATATTAAAAATTCATTACACATTTTCCAAAAATTTGAAGATAAACAAGAATCCAAATTTTTTTTTTTTTTTTTTTTTTTTTTATGTGATTTGCTTCCAGCAATTCATACAAGAACAGGAACACCTGTCAAGGACATGTGCACTTGCTCCAATATGCATTGAGCAGTGAGGTGTACACTGTGTACCCTGCCATTCATCACCCCCGTTAGTGTAATAGTGGTCATCTCCACCAGTGAGGCAGACCTGTCACAACATCAGCATCCACTGGTCGCAGTAACTTACCAATAATTACTCTTATTATTACAAGAGGCCCAAGCACAAAGGCATACTATTTATGGTTCACCACTTAGCACATACAGGAGCAAGGACCTCTATCTTTGACAGGAGTCTCTACCACTGTATTTAATTTCTTATGCCAAAAGGTAGGGCACCATGGGAGGTTCGTACATGAGCAGGGACACCTGTCAGAGACAGGAATCCCTGCTCCTGTACGCTGGTTTAGAGATAAGCAGTCTTGCTCTGTCCCATGCTGCTTATTCTTCCAGTATATTAAACAAGTATACTCGAGTGCTCGACTCGAGTACCAAACCCCATTCAAATCAATTGGAGACTCAAGCATTTAACCAGATACCTTATGCTCAGCAGGGCACAGGAAGCCTGGCTCACCCATTGCATTTTTATTTATATTATTATTATTATTATTATTATTATTATTATTATTATTATTATTATTATTCTAATATTGTTTATTTTATCCCTTGAAGGGATGTGCAAACAAAATATACAACAATTAGGTTTTGGAGCTCCTGGTATCATAATGAATGATAATGCTGAGAGCTAAGAAACTGTTTAAATATTTCCAATACTGTACTGGCACGCTGTGTCAGTACAGTAGCACAAAAGTTTAAATAGCACCCCAACAAACACAAGGTGGTCAAACACCCCAATGCACGATCAACCACTATGCTCGACCGAACATGTTTGCTCAAGACTAATCATAATCAAATCAGTCAAAGTAAAGTCTTCTGCAGTTCGCTCATCTCTATTGGTGACATTTTCAAAGATTTTGAACTGTGACGCTTACATACCACTGTTTAGAAAGCAATATAATTATAAAAAAAAAATACAATAAAAAATTGCATGGCAACTTCAAAAATATCCAATCCTGGCCAAAAAAATTGGGATAAATGCCTTGCTAAATCACAGCCGCTCCTGGTTAGCTGCTTGTGACATGCAGCTCTGGTTTCAACTGCGACAAAAAGCAACAGCTGCATTAAGTTTGTATATTTTCGGCATGTTTTTGCAGATTTACTCCGGATATTTTACTTACCTACAGTCTCCAAAAACATGCTGAAATGTTCGTTGGCTTCCCTTCCCTTGTGCCTGTTTGAGATAAAGAAATCGCCTTTGAGCCTTATTGGATACAGCAAGTGATGTGATTTTTTTTTCTTTTTACTGTTCCATTTTACTTTTACGTGATAGTAATGGTGTTATGTCACACAATGTAACTAGTATTCAATATCTTGATGGCCGCAATGTTATAACGTGTATGAAAAAAACCAATGGCAGAAATTATGCAAACTGATCAGCGGCTCTGTGCTTCATATCATCGAGACGCCCTGAGAATTCATGTTATGAGATCAGCCTTGTATGGAGAGAGAGACAGTGTCCAGTGCTCCGGGGAAAGTGGTTTCTATGGTGATAGAATGTTCATTCCCTCCAACATCTGAAATAAGACTCGGAATTTGGTGACATTCTCTGTAGTGGCCGAGAAGATGATACTAAGGAAGAGGAAAGTGAAATGCCAAACCACAAACAGACCAAAGACCTAGAAATTCTCGCGAGAAAAAGTGGTTGGGCTCTTAGATTTTTGACTTTTTGATATTTTTGTTTGACAGGGGAAGTTATAATTATTTTCAATTTTTATTTTCCTAAAATTTAAGTTGAGGCCTATTTGGGGAGGGATTTACTGCTCCGTACATACACTTAGTGGGAAAACTAGGCTTTTCTAAATGGAAATTTCTTTATGGCATATTTGAAGTGAATTAGTACATTGCTTTTTTGTTTTTTTACATGGATAGACAGGTTAGACCGGTGCCGGCACTGAAATGCTGGTGCTGTGCTCCTTTTTTTCCCCCAGAAATGCTGCCTGGTTCCTGTGCATGGCGCCAGTTTATTGCCGAGCACCGGCCAAGCACGAAACACTAGGGGTGGGCTGGACCCCCGTGTGACAATCTCCCCTCCCCTCTGTGACATGACTCCATTGATTCTAATGTAGCCACATTGCAGAGGGGAGGGGTTTTGTAACACTGTGTGCGGGCCCACCCCCAGTGCTTGATGCCTGGCTGGGGGTTGACAATAGACCGGCACTGTGCGCGGGACCAGGCAGCAGTTTAAAAAAACTGCGGCATCGACATCCACGCTCCGGTGTATTCATGTAAAAAACTAAAAAATTACATACTATTGGTACATTCGCTTTAAATTTTGGGTGTATTAGTGTACTTTTTTTATTTTATTTATTATGTTTTTTTTTCATAGCAAGTCATAAGATTCTTTCAGCGTGGGATTTAAGAATTTGTATTGGAGACCTGGGGGGAACAGTGTTAGAAAATGCCATCATGCAGACATGAGCGATGGCAGTTTTGGAGGGTTTATTTGACAATTTCCCCCAAATATAGAAGTCAATAGGAGGATAAAAAACCTACTCTGAGCATCCTGAATTTTTTTTAATAAATTGCCAATAAGCCTAAAAACACTAAGGGGTAAAAAACAAACCTCCATTAAGAAAATCGCCATATGGATGTGGTGCTTCATATTCCTTTATTGACTCCAAGCTAACATAGACTTCTAAAGGTGGGAAAAAACTATGAAGATATTTCCGCCAGTATTCTTCTATAGAAATCCCTTAATTACTTGATGAAAGAATCAAAACTTTTAATGGGAAAAAAAAAAAAAAAAAATGCATGCCTATAATAATACATAAAGCCTACACTAATACAGAAAAAAGAGAAGAAAAAAGGGCAAAAGCTGGTAATAATTGCTGACAGTCTTTAGGCATTCTTTGTGGTGTTTGTTAAGGTTCCTGTCCTAACATCATGTGTCGAGAGAGAGTCTGGAGGCCTTTATACATACTGTACCGTCGGCCAGTGTTAACCCCCTATTACACGGACCGATCAGCGCTTGCTTGCTCCTTGTTCCCTGCTCGCTGTCGGCGCATGTAATAGCGGGTAAGTGCGGTGAGCCATGGGGAGCTGCAGGAGGGGCTGCCTGGATGATCTTTAGTTCAGGAAGCCAATAGGAAATATCAGCGGTCTGCTGACGCCACTAATGTTGTGGTGGCAGCAGATCGTTGCCATCGTTGTCATTTGTCTTTCAACATCAACCAATATTGTGCATGTCAACTGATAGTTGGCTGATAATTGGCCAAATACCACCGATAATCGCTTCGTGTAATATGGCCTTCATTATAGTGGTGGTTTGGCCAACTTTTCAGTTGCATGGGACCTTTAGGGCTTTGCTAGTTCTAGTTATAACCAGACATAACTTGTCCAACTTGCTGTCAATGAAGGAAGACTTTTAACTGCATATTTCCTAATTTTCGTCTATTGGGTCTAGTTAGACCCAGCATCTTTCTCTGTAACGGCGATCCTGGCCACCGTCCTATACACATGGCTATGCATGTAAAGCCAAAGTGTGCAGCAGCTGTAATAAACTACTACAGCACAGATAAAAGCCCAGGTCCATGCATGGTGTGCCTCTAATATTATAGCCCAGATCAGTAAAAATTAAACAGCAGTCTCAGTGGTCACTATGGCCTGTGCCATAGTAGGGACGACATCAACGCCATGGACTCAACCCTATTCAACAGTGTTAGCTCTGCTTCCAAAGGGAGCAACTGTGATCAGAGTCTCTGGCCAGTTTAGAAGCTCAAGTCTAGTTATGTGTAGTAGAGCCGAGAAAGTGCGCTCAGAGACGCTACTGTTCCATTTAGCTTCCATTAGGATACATTAAGCATAAACATTTCCATTTACAAGAAAATCTTTAAAAGAAAATGTTTAAACTTAAATGTCTAAATATAACAGGCGGTGCGTCTCTCCGAACCGAGGACAAGATGTATCTCTCGTGGCAGGAGTTTACTCCACAAAGGAGTCAAATTTTTCAGAGGATGTTCAAATACGCCACAGTAATGTGCAAGCCGACAGAATGAACACTCGTGCAATGGTCTGATAAAATAAATAAATAAATAAAACTTAGATTTAGGCATAATATGAAAGAGCTAAAAAAACCAAGCTAACGCCTAATAGTATGGAGAGGCCCAACTGGATATTTACTGCAGAATAAACAAAATAAGACAAAAAATAAATAAATTCCTAAAAAACATAAAATAATGATAGTAATAATTTCAGTCAATAAATAGTCTAAATATATATATATATATATATATATATATATATATATATAATTTATTTTTTTTTAATTATTATTTTTTTTTTTTACTATTAATGCCATTTCAGTTTTAATGAAATAAACAATAATAGGCCAAAGGCTGTATCCATGCTTTCACACTTTCACAGACTCCCTAGTGCTGCATCCAACTTCTTGAGCCATCTGTCTTAGAATGTCGAACGATCGGTCATAAACATGCTCGAGTTGCGCTCATCTCTACTCTTTCTAGAACATGGGTCTCCAAACTGCGGCCCTCCAGCTGTTGAAATACTACATTTCCCATCATGCATGGACAGCCAAGTCCAAAGCTTTAGCTGTCTGGGCATGATGGGAATTGTTGTTTTTGCAAGAGATGGAGAGCCACCAGTTTGGAGACCCATACTCTAGAAGGATAAGATTCTCATCCCATTGTTTTCAAAATGAATTCTGTAATAATATTTGTCCTTAGATAGCCTAGACAAAAACCTTTGACCCTAGATCCAAACCACAAACTGCAAACCACTTAGATCACAGGTGTCAAACAAGGGGACCTCTTGCTATTGCAAAACTACAATTGCCATCCTGCCAGGACAGCCAAAGCTTAAATGGGGTTATCCAGCGCTACAAAAACATGCCCATTTTTCCCCCTCTCTTGTCTCTAGGTTGGGTGGGGTTTGGAACTTACTTCCATTGAAGTAAATGGAGCTTAATTGCAAACCGCACCTGAACTGGAGACAAGAGAGGGGGAAAAGTCAGGGCAGCCGCCCCGGGCACAGAGACCGGGGGGGGGGGGGGGCGCCATCACAGGGAGCAGAGAGAGAAGGATCACAGTGGATGAGGCAGCCTGGAAGCCTCCTGCCCTCTGTCAGTGTGAGGAGGCAGGGGGCAATTTTAACTTGATCGGCAGAGGTATTTCCCATACTGTATTGTCTCCTGGCTGCTGTTTAGCTATAATTTGTGCAAAATCACTGCATTTTTACCAAGATTTTGTGCAAATCCCGGCTAAACAGCAGCCAGGAGACAGTACAGAAAAGTTACTGTAGATGGTGAAGGACCTTGACATGTGACTATGATGTCACCACAGGTCCTGTATGTACACTGCACTATGGAGGAGGAAGACAGCAGGGAGCAGAGACAGCGGTGCCTCCCCAGGTACAGACAGCAGGAAGTGGTGACAATGGCGCCTCCTCAGGTACAGACAGCAGGGAGCAGAGACAATGGCACTTCCTTAGATACAGACAGCAGGGAGTGGAGACAACGGCGCCTCCTCACTTAGAGATAGCAGGGAGCGGAGACAACGGCGCCTCCTCAGGTACAGACAGCAGGGAGTGGAGGCAACGGCGCCTTCTCAGGTACAGACAGCAGGGAGTAGAGACAACGGCGCCTCCTCAGGTACACACAACAGGGAGCAGAGACAACGGCGCCTTCTCAGGTACAGACAGCAGGGAGCAGAGACAACGGCGCCTCCTTACTTACAGATAGCAGGGAGCGGAGACAACGGCGCCTCCTCAGGTACAGACAGCAGGGAGTGGAGACAACGGCGCCTTCTCAGGTACAGACAGCAGGGAGCGGAGACAACGGCGCCTCCTCAGGTACAGACAGCAGGGAGTAGAGACAACGGCGCCTCCTCAGGTACACACAACAGGGAACGGAGACAACGGTGCCTCTGTTAAGGTACAAAATTTTAAATGGGAAAAATGGAAGTACTTTAAAGCGCTGGATAACCCCTTTAAGCACACAGTGTATAAAGTGATGGCCATTGTCTGCTCGGACTTAAAAATATTGATCATGTCAATTGTTTTTTAGTTGTGCACACAGTTCTTGTTTTTCCCCCATCCTTTCACCATTTTTACCATTAGATTCAATGGACTTTTCATTTAAAGACACACCCAAAGGCCAATCAGTCCACCTGACCTAGAATAATGTACTAACAGCCATCAGTGTAATGACGGGCGGCCGAACAGTGAAATGACGGACATCATTTTTTCTTTTCAAAAATGAAGAGCAAAACACGTTGTGTAAACATAGCCATTGGGTGACCAAAGACATGACCCAATAGATTGCTTGTGAACTTATTTCTATATATACTCTAATGTTAAATCAGCAAATCCCCTAGTAGAACTAAATACATAATTTTTTTTTAAATGCATAAAGTTTCATTAAAAAAAGTTTTCAGTAAAAGTGGTTTTATGTTCCAAAAATAAATATACAAATAAGGTATCTCTTTATAGAAAAGCTGTATATTATAAACCTTATGTACTGTACACCACACAATGCCCCCACCCCATCCCCATGTTCTACACTGTACTACCACTACTACTACCACCACCACCACCACCACCACTACTACTACCACCACCACCACCACCACTACTATTACTACTACTACCACCACCACCACCACCACCACCACCGCTACTACTACCCCCACCACCACCACCACCACCACTACTACCACCACCACTACTACTATTACTACTACTACCACCACCACCACCACTACAACTACCACCACTACTACTACCACCACCACCACCACCACTACTACTACTACTACAACTACTACTCTACTACTACGACTACTACTACTACCACCACTATTACTACTACCACTATTACTAATACCACTACTACACCACTGCTGCTGGTGCTACTACTACCACTACTACAACTACTACTACTACTACTCCTCTTACTACTCCCATCACCACCACCACTACTACTACTATTACTACTACTACCACCACCACCACTACAACTACCACTACTACTACCACTACCACCACTACTACTACTACCACCACCACCACCACCACCACCACTACTACTACTACAACAACTACTCTACTACTACTACCACTACTACTACTACTACTACTACCACTATTACTACTACTATTACTAATACTACTACTACACCACTACTGCCGCTGGTGCAACTACCACTACTACAACTACTACTACTACTACTACTATTACCATTACTGCACCACTGCTGCTACTACTACCATCACCACCGCTACTACTACTACTACTACTACTACTTCTCTTACTACTACCATCACCACCACCACCACTACTACTACTACTACAGCTACTACTACTACTACTACTACTACCACCACCACTACTACTACTACCACCTCCACCACCACCACCACTACTACTACTGCTCCTGCTACTACTACTACTACTACTACTACTACTACTACTACTACTACTACTACCACCACCACCCCTATTACTACTACTACTACTATTATTAATACCACTACTACACCACTGCTGCTGGTGCTACTACTACTACTACTACTACTACTACTACTACTACCATTACTGCCGCTGGTGCTACTACCACTACTACTACAACAACTACTACTACTACTACTACTACTACTACTACTACTACTACTACTACTACTACTACTACTACTATTACCATTACTGCACCACTGCTGCTACTACTACCATCACCACCACCACTACTACTACTTCTCTTACTACTACCATCACCATCACCACCACCACCACTACTACTACTACTACTACTACTACTACTACTACCACCACCACCACCACTACTACTACTACTACTACTTCTCTTACTACTACTACTACCATCACCACCACTACTACTACTACTATTACCACTACCACTACTGCTGCTGCTGCTACTACTACTACTACTACTACCACCACTACTACCACTACAACCACCACCACTACTACTACTACTACTCTTACTACCACTACTACTACTACCACCACCACCACAACCACCACTACTACTACTATTACCATTACTACACCACTGCTACTCCTCCTCCTACTACTACTACTATTACTCCTCCTATTACTACTACTACTACCACCACCACCACCACCACTACTACTACTACTACTACTACTAATACTACTAATACTACTACTACTACTAATACTACTAATACTACTACTACCACCACCACCACCACCACTATTACTACCACTACTACTACTACTTCTACTACTACTACTACTACTACTACTAATACTACTACTACCACCACCACCACTATTACTACTACTACTACTCCTACCACTACTACTACTACTACCCTACACAGCTGCAGTCTCCTGCTTCCAATATATTATATACTGTACTACTAATACTTTTACTGTAATTTGTTCTATAATTGTTCTGTTTTTGTCTTCTATAATAATAATGCCGAATATTTATTAAACACTAAGAAGAATGTACATTTGTCCTGTATTATATACTGTAGCTATTAATACCTTGTCAACGTACAGTCAAATACCTCATTATTTCTTAATTATTAATTCTCTGATATGGCATCCTATACTGTACACTGACTTCTTGTATAGTCTTCATTCATATTGATGTTTTTAAATAACATTTATTTTCATTTTATTTTTCTAATCAATAAAACTACAGCTTGTAACAACAATGTTTTAGGCCATATATTGTGATTCTTACAATTTTTTTTTTTTACATATTTTACATTTTTAACTTTTTTTTTTCTTGTATCAAAAAGCATTTTTAATTACAGTCATCAAACAAAAAAAAATATCTTAGCAGCCCAAATACAATCACAATGAGCTCTAAGCAACCTGCATTAAAACATGAAGGATAATCACTTAAAGGGGTACTCCAGAGAATGTGGTGGTGGGGGTGTTTAAATCAACTGGTGTCAGAAATTAATGCCGGTATGTAAATTACTTCTATTTAATAATCTGCAGTCTTCCAGTACCTATCAGCTGCTGTATGTCCTGCAGGAAGTGGTGTATTATTTCCAGTCTGACACAGTGCTCTCTGCTGCCACCTCTGTCCATAACTGTTCAGAGCAGTAACAAATCTACATAGAAAACCTCTAGGATATCATTCAATTGGGTAAACCAGTTAAACTGCATAGACTGGGCCAAAGTGCACATGAAAAATTATCACCGATTGTGGGAACCGGGAAGCGTTTTAAAACATGGACCTTGCTGAGAGCAGGATCTCTGCGCCGATGCCGATGAGCTAATGTAAAAAAAAAAATTCAGTAAGCGAATTGGTAGATTCATTTTAAAGACATGGACAAAGGTGGCAGCAGAGAGCGCTGTGTCAGACTGGAGAGAATACACCACTTCCTGCACGACATACAGCAGCTGATAAATATTTTTGAATAAAAGTAATTAACCAATCTATATAACTTTCTGACACCAGCTGATTTGAAAATATTTGTGTCTCTTAAAAACCTCACAAGGAAAAAGAACCATAATATTATATTAAAGACACAAACTTTTTAATTTTCTCTTTTTTTGCCCTTCTTACCTTTCATTTATTGTACTGTATACATTAGGATTTAAAAAAAAACGGCCATTGTTTTAAAATAATGGCAAAAACTTGCCATTAAAGGGAAACTCTGGATAAGAAAAACTTGTTTTCTATTAAAAGTACATTAAAAGTTATATAGATGTGTCTATAAAATGTATTACCGTATCTGTACGGTTCTGTCACACTGGGAGCTGATAGAAATCAAGGAAGTGAAGAAAAATGGCCTCTGTGCAAATCCACATTGTCTCCTGCTCCCTCTGCTCTCCCCCCTTAGGAGACAAATATTCCAGGCCTCTGTCTCACATTGTGTGTTTGCTGAGCACAGGCTGATGATGCAGACAGGGGGCAGGGCGTGATGTCACAGGAGGCTTGGCTGGCTCAACCAATCCCCTGAGTGATCCACCATCTCTGACTGGCCAGAAGCAGCTGCTCCACTAATTTTACTGATTGTGATGGGTGGGGGACTGTGATGATCAGCTGAGGCAAAGCATTGCATTCTGGGAACTACTCAACCAGGAAGGACAGAAACACAATACAGAGCAAAAACCTCCCAAACAAATGGATTTTTGGTAGTTTCAAAACTGGGATAGAAAGGTAAGTCATGCTATATGCTTCTGGAGAAGTTTCATTTTTTTAACCTCTACCTGGAGTTCCCCTTTAAATGACGGCCATCCACTAATTTCAGCAAAGTGTGAACATAGCTTTTCTGTGTTTTCAATCTACCCCTGGTTTTGGATGCAAAATACTGAGTAAAAATACTGTGTGTAAAAATAGCCTAAGGCTATGTTCACACAACATTTTTTGAGGCGGAAAAAACCCGAAAGTTTTTATTTAAATATGTTTACAGACAAATGTAATGTTTATTATTTACAACTCTAATTATCATGAAACAGTCTTTTTTTTCTTTTTTTCTTAAAAAGTTGTGTCAGCGTAGCCTAAGGCTATGTTCCTACACAGTAAAATAATGCCAAAATACAACCGCATTTTCAATGTGATAATTCACTCCCTTGAAATCAATGAAAAAGTGTCCGGCAGTGCAAAGACAGTATAGAATAGCAACTGTAATCAATTACAACTGTCAGGCTATGTTCACACGCAGTATTTCAGTTAGTCTTTTGGTCAGTATTTTTTCAAACAAAATCAGACCTAGAAGTGACAGGGCACAATTGGAATGAAAAGATTTGATCCGATTTCAATCCACTCCTGTTTTTTTCAGAGTTTTTCTCTGTCAGTTCCTGATTTTGGCTAAAAATACTGACCAAAAAAAAAAGGCAAAAATACTGACCATAATACCATGCATGGCTAGGCTCACACTATGTAAAAATAACATCCGCTTTTTACTGTGCAAAAAAACATTTGTTATTTAAAAATAAGCAGCCTTATTTGTGCAATGACAGCCGTTGTTATAAAAGACGGACGTTATTTTTACATAGTGTGAACCTTACCTACGAATATAGCCTCAAAATAATATACACACTCATTATTTGTTTTGTTCTTTTTGCATTTTTTTTTTCCTGTTCACACACTGATTTATTTTCACTCAAATTTACAGCCGTATTTTTTTTTTTTATCTTTACCGTGTGTGAACACAACCTTACAGTACTTTTTTTTTTTTTTGTATTTTTTTCCTAGTTCATTCGAATCAACATCATACATAGCGGAAACATCTCTGACCTCGCTTCTAATGATTTGTTGTATCTTTTATAGATTGATGATTTTTACATTAGTACAAAATGGTCGCGGTCTCTATTTTTACTCGTGAATATGCTTTGCCCATATAACTAGATGCCTGATCAAAGGTTTCCAAGTCTCATCTGCGCTGAATTGATCATTTTTTTCTCCTCCGTCTCGGAGCAGCTGTATAGAACAGAAGGTCTCCGGTGACCCCGGGTCAGTATGAAGTGTGCATTACATATATGTAACAAGTTTCTCTAAATATACGGAATATCTCGAAATAGCAACTGGTGTCCAAAGGTTCTGAAGCCCTCGCCGTACATGTAAGCTGTGCTGCCAAGACTGCGGAAGATGACCTGTGCTTGTAAGCTCCTAATAGCTGGTACGAAAAATAATTACATTTGTGCCTGGCAGCAAAAAAGAAATTTCACATAGAACTCGCTATATAAATAGTTGTCAGGGATATAAGACCGCAATTTATTTCCCAAGACAACATAAATACCATGTAAGTAAAATAGTTTTGACTAGCGGGAGTTTTTTTTTTTTTTTTTTTTTTTTTCTAGTTGGAATGGATTGTTGAAAATATTTGTGTAAATATGTAAATGTCGAAGTGGAGTCAAGTCGAGGGCCCTGCACTATTAAAGTAGAATGTAGATATTTTGTATATGATAATAAATACTTAGAGTCTGCCCTTGAATGACGTTGCTTTTTCACCCGATTATTTATGAATATTTGTACTTGCAAAGGCTTCAGTGTCTCACACTGTAAATAACAAAGGCACAGACAGTACTGCCTCCCTGTCTCTTACTGTAAATGAGGAAGGAACAAATTGTATTTCCTCCCTGTCTCTTACTAAACATTATGTAGGCACAGAGAGTGCTACCCCCTGTCTCTCACTATACATTATGTAGACATAGATAGTACTGCCCACTGTCTCTCACTATACATTATGTAGGCACAGATAGTGCTGCCCCCTGTTTCTCACTATACATTATGTAGGCACAGCTAGTGCTGCCCCCTGTCTCTCACTATACATTATGTAGACACAGATAGTACTGCCCCCCCCTGTCTCTCACTATACATTATGTAGGCACAGAGAGTGCTGCCCCCTGTTTCTCACTATACATTATGTAGGCACAGCTAGTGCTGCCCCCTGTCTCTCACTATACATTATGTAGACACAGATAGTACTGCCCCCCCTGTCTCTCACTATACATTATGTAGGCACAGAGAGTGCTGCCCCCTGTTTCTCCCTATACATTATGTAGGCACAGAGAGTGCTGCCCCCTGTCTTTCACTATACATTATGTAGACACAGATAGTACTGCCCCCTGTCTCTCACTATACATTATGTAGGCACAGCTAGTACTGCCCCCCTGTCTTTCACTATACATTATGTAGACACAGATAGTACTGCCCCCCTGTCTCTCACTATACATTATGTAGGCACAGCTAGTGCTGCGCTCTGTCTCTCACTATACATTATGTAGGAACAGATAGTACTGCCCCCTGTCTCTCACTATACATTATGTAGGCACAGAGAGTGCTGCCCCCTGTGTCTCACTATACATTATGTAGGCACAGAGAGTGCTGCCCCTGTTTCTCACTATACATTATGTAGGCACAGATAGTACTGCACCCCTGTCTCTCACTATACATTATTTAGGCAAAGATAGTACTGCACCCCTGTCTCTCACTATACATTATGTAGGCACACCTAGTGCTGCACTCTGTCTCTCACTATACATTATGTAGGCAAAGATAGTACCGCCACCTTGTCTCTCACTATACATTATGTAGGTACAGAGAGTGCTGCCGCCTGTCTCTTACTATACATTATGTAGGCACAGCTAGTGCTGCCCCCTGCCTCTCACTGTAAATGATATGGGCACAGATAGTACAATTTACTTGTCTCTTATTGTAAATGATGTAGGAAAAAATAATACAACTTCCCTGTCTCTCACTGTTAATGATGTAGGCGCAGATAGTGCTACCTTCTTGTCTCTCACTGTAAAGGATATAAGCACAGATAGTACTGCCTCCTTGTCTCTAAGGTTCCTATTACGGGTCCTATTACACCAACATATTATCTGACAGATTTTTGTAAGCCAAAACCAGGAGGGGATTTTAAAAGAGGAGAAATCTCAGTCTTTCCTTTGTTACCTGTTCTCTGTTTATAGTCCATTCCTGGCTTTGGCTCAAAAAAATCTGTCTGTCCTTGTCACTGATATAGATACAGTAAAAGCCTTATTACACTAAACAATTATCTACACTACTTGGCCGATATTCATTTAGTTTAAAGGGTTATCCAGGGCTACAAAAACATGTAGCGCTTTCTTCCAGACATAGCGCCACTCTTGTCTCCAGTTTGGGTGTAGGTTTTGCTGCTCAGTTCTATTGAAGTGAATGGAGCTTAATTTCAAACCGCACCTGAACTGGACACAAGAATTGTGTTGTCTCTGAAAGAAAGTGGCCTTATTTTGTAGCATTGAATAACCCCTTTAATGGTGTGTGTTAAAAGGCCAAGATCAGCGGACAGATCGTGGTCTTTAAACACGTTGAAAGATAACAATTTGTGAAGCAACAATCCGCAGCTTCAATGGGGCCCTGTAATGATCTAACAATCGTTTGGAAGACCCCTCCAGCTTCTCCCGGCTCACTCTCTATGCATGTAATAGGAAAGAGGGGGAAGTGAGCGCTGAGCTAACAGGTCGGCACTCGCTTCCCCTGGAATATTGTCCTGTGTAATACGGCCTTAGGCTATGTTCACACTGCGTACGATTCCGGCCACATTTCATACGCCGCGGTACATGTGCGGCTGAAACTACAACCGCAAACATACGCCCGTAGTAGAGTTATGCTTCCCTAGCTTGTTTCGAAGCGATCTGAGGCAGGTCATTTACTTGGAAATCTTCGCCCAGCCCAATAAAACTCACAGAACCTTTTGGATCGAAAAATCAAGTTCAATTTGGCTGAAATAAGGACTTCGTACGGGACCGCATGGAAATCCACGGCCGTGAGTTTCAACATTTCCGTCCTCAAACAATGGTCTTGATCATTTTTCAAGGCGCCGTATACGATCCGGTCGTAAGTTCATATGTAGTGTGCACTGTGCGGCCGTATATCATATACTTTCAAGCGAACGCATCAACCTCAAAACTATGTGCGTATATATTCGCGGTTCGCACTACGGCCGGAAAGATACGTAGTGTGAACATAGCCTTAAAGTAAAGTAAAGGTATTGCCAATTATGGGTGTTGAAGATCCTTTTGGATGGTTGATCTTCCTATAGAGCAGGGGTGGGGAACCTTTTCCATGTCGAGGGCCAGTCGGGCATTTATAAAATCATTCGAGGGCCGCATACCGTGCGCGGCAGTTAGTAGCGGGGGTTTGCAGCACCCAGGGCAAGGCAAGGTATTGTTCGCCTAGTGCCCCTGCTATTGTAGTTAACCCCCAGCCATGTCCCTGGTAGCCTAGTTAACCCCCCCAGCCATGTCCCTGGTAGCCTAGTTATCACCCCCATCAGGCATGTCCCTGGTAGCCTAGTTAACCCCCATCAGTCATGCCCCTGGTAGCCTAGTTAACCCCCATCAGTCATGTCCCTGGTGGACTAGTTAACCCCCATCAGGCATGTCCCTGGTAGCCTAGTTAACCCCCATCAGTCATGCCCCTGGTAGCCTAGTTAACCCCCATCAGTCATGTCCCTGGTGGACTAGTTAACCCCCATCAGTCATGTCCCTGGTAGCCTAGTTAACCCGCATCAGTCTTGTCCCTGGTGGACTAGTTAACCCCCATCAGGCATGTCCCTGGTAGCCTAGTTAACCCCCATCAGGCATGTCCCTGGTAGCCTAGTAAACCCCCATCAGTCTTGTCCCTGGTAGCCTAGTTACCCCCCATCAGGCATGTCCCTGGTAGCCTAGTTAACCCCCATCAGGCATGTCCCTGGTGGCCTAGTTAACCCCCATCAGGCATGTCCCTGGTAGCCTAATTAACCCACATCAGTCATGTCCCTGGTAGCCTAGTTAACCCCCCATCAGGCCTGTCCCTGGTAGCCTAGTTAACCCCCATTAGTCATGTCCCTGGTGGCCTAGTTAACCCCCAACAGTCATGTCCCTGGTGGCCTAGCTAACCCCCATCAGGCCTGTCCCTGGTGGACCAGTTAACCCCCATCAGGCATGTCCCTGGTAGCCTAGTTAACCCACATCAGTCATGTCCCTGGTAGCCTAGTTAACCCTCATCAGGCATGTCCCTGGTGGCCTATTTAACCCCCATCAGGCATATCCCTGATAGCCTAGTTAACCCACATCAGTCATGTCCCTGGTAGCCTAGTTAATCCCTATCAGTCATGTCCCTGGTAGCCTAGTTAATCCCTCAGTCATGTCCCTGGTAGCCTAGTTAACCCCCCATCAGGCATGTCCCTGGTAGCCTAGTTAACCCCCCATCAGGCCTGTCCCTGGTGGCCTAGTTAACCCCCATTAGTCATGTCCCTGGTGGCCTAGTTAACCCCCAACAGTCATGTCCCTGGTGGCCTAGTTAACCCCCAACAGTCATGTCCCTGGTAGCCTAGTTAACCCCCAACAGTCATGTCCCTGGTAGCCTAGTTAACCCCTAACAGTCATGTCCCTGGTGGACCAGTTAACCCCCAACAGTCATGTCCCTGGTGGACCAGTTAACCCCCAACAGTCTTGTCCCTGGTGGACCAGTTAACCCCCAACAGTCTTGTCCCTGGTGGCCTAGTTATCCCCCCCCCCCCAACAGTCATGTCCCTGGTGGACCAGTTAACCTCCAACAGTCATATGCCTGGTGGACCAGTAAACACCCAACAGTCATGTCCCTGGTGGACCAGTTAACCCCAACAGTCTTGTCCCTAGTAGCCTAGTTATCCCCCCCCCCCCCATCAGTCATGTCCCTGGTAGCCTAGTTATCCCCCCCCATCAGTCATGTCCCTGGTAGCCTAGTTATCCCCCCCCCCATCAGTCATGTCCCTGGTAGCCTAGTTATCCCCCCCCCCCATCAGTCATGTCCCTGGTAGCCTAGTTATCCCCCCCCACATCAGTCATGTCCCTGGTAGCCTAGTTATCCCCCCCCCCCATCAGTCATGTCCCTGGTAGCCTAGTTATCCCCCCCCATCAGGCATGTCCCTGGTAGCCTATTTAACCCCCAAATAAAAAAAAATAAACATCCCTCTCACCTTTCCTCCGTTCCCACGCTGTCCAGGTCCTCTTCTCTCCCAGGTCCTCTGTGCCGGTCTTCTCCTGCAGGCGGCGCGCGATGAAATGACGTCATCGCGCACGGCCCGCAGGAGACTGAAGACACGCGCCGCTTTGGAGGAGGAAGGAGCCGACACAGACAGCACGGCAGCTGTCACAGAGGATGCTGTGTGCGCCGGCTCCTTCCTCCTCCAAAGCAGCGCGTGTCACAGGGGAGCCGCGGGCCGCATCGGGAGGTCTCAGGGGCCGGATGCGGCCCGCGGGCCGGAGGTTCCCCACCCCTGCTATAGAGTGTGCTGGGTAGAGTGCCGAAAATACTGATCAATGCGCGTGGAATTGTCTGATTTACTAAAATATAACTATATTGTTACTGCACGGTGAGCGGTGTAAATGAAAAAAGTAAAAAAAAAAAACAGGATTGCTGATTTTTTAAAATTATATATCAGAAAAAAAGTATAGAAAGTGATCAAAAATTCCTATTTACATCAATATGATACCAATAAAAGCCAAAGATCATGGCACAATATATGAGCCTCCAACCAGCCACGTAGGTGAAAGCAAAAAAAAAAAAAAAAAGGTATGGGTAGAAATGAGCAAGGTGGGACAAGATTTGGGTTCGTATGACCCGAGCCATCAGCATTTACTGTTTTCCCATTTGGTGGGGAAGGTAGAGACAGCCCGAGTCCCGTCTGAAAACCAGGAATACAGACTATGACCAAGGCTGTATTCCTGGTTTCCAGATGGGACTCAGGCTGTCTCCACCTTCCCCATAGAATAGGAAGACTGCAGGAGTAAAACGCCAATAGTTTGGGCTCATACAAACCCAAACCTCATCTTGGCTCACTCATCTCTAGTTATGGCTCTAAAAAGGCGATGAAGGAAGGGCTGTTTTAGTGTGACCTGTGCATTAACGACCTTTGATCATGAAGGGGTTAAAGACAGTAAAATGGAAAAAAATAAATCAGCAAAAATTCTGAAAAAAAAAGGTAATTTTTCGGGTGTAATTTTTTCAGATGCTTTTGAATCTTATTTACTCTATTTTTTTTTTTTTTTTGCCCTAATATTCCCACATAAGCCACTTTGTGTCACGCCATACTGTTCACTTCAATCAGTCCTATTCCCTCTGTACACTTTTTTTTTTTTTAGGCTGGGCAACAAATCAGCAGATGATTTATTTTCTCGGGTTACTCCGTTCATCTTTTGCATGACTGGAGTTAAAAGACTGGAAATAATTTTCGAGCCTAGGAAAAGATGGCTTAGCAAAGACACAAGTGTAGCGTATTATGTGACAGGGATCTTACGCCTTACGCTTTATGTTTTCTATTATTTAATACTGGAGACGACTCTATGAAGGAGTCACGGAGTTTGGGGGAAGTAGGCCCCGGGGCCACCCCAATTCAATGGCTCATCCTTGGATGCTGAGACTAATAAGGCCTTGAAAGACCCTGTGGTTAGAGCTGTTTACTAAACATGTAGAGCTAATTCTTCCAATCTGCGGTGGATCACGGGAAGAGGAGCCTTTCATGAGTTGCTGTTGTTTACCTCCGACTATAAATAAATCTAAATAATGAGCAGACATTGTGCCTTGGTTAATTATAGCGGAGGGTAGCATGTTCTTCAAACACAAGGATCTGCTATTATTAATCATGTTGCTTATATACAGCCCTATAGAACATACATGGGAAATGCAAAAATTAGAATTTAGAAGAAAAAAAAAAGTAATTTTAATTTTTTTATTTTTACGGAGCCATTACTATGGCGAAGGAAGCCATGAATGCCTCATTAAATGTGAAATAAACCTCTTTATGTTATATGTTTCGAGGATGACAGCTGAGACGTGGCATTGTAATATTATAAGGGTGCACGGGGTTAATGAACACAGTACGCTATTCTTCTAAGTTCTACTCATGGCATATTATGCTATCAAAGCCTTTTATATTCGTTTTTTCAGCGTAACCTTGCTTTTTACCCCCCTGACAATGAATTGTTTGCTTTAATGTGATTTAACCCCTTTAAGACCTTTGATAAGCCACTTTACAGAGGCTCTGAGGTTGTTGCATGTAGAGCAGGCTCAGGAGTTGCAACGATTTAAAGTAATACTGTCACCCCACCCCCTTACTTTATGTGTGGTTCACCGGACCATCCACAAGCTTAGTTGTTGCAAGTTTGATGACTACCTGTATTTCATTTCAACTGAGGATAACCACACCTAGGAGGGGCTTCATGGCAATTTGGCCCCCCAGAAGGGAGAAGGGATGACACTTTTTTTCTTTTTTTAAAAATGTGCCCAGGCATGGGTTGTGTGAAAATAATAAAGTATACTTACCTCCCTGGCTCCTGCACCGCCCGTATCATACAGCTTAGTCCCACTGCTAAGCTACCTCTTGGTCCTTAGACCCCGTTAAATCCGCTGATTGGCTGGGCAGATCTGCAATGTCACAGTCCCAGCATCTGCAAGCGGTCAAACAGTGATGGTGGCGCAAGAGCAAGGGAGGTAAGTATGCTTTATCATTTACCCACAACCCATCCCCAGGCATACCGGAAAAAAAAGTCCCTGGCCTTGTTGCAATTAGTGATTGTGGTATACAGACAGTGAACTGACAGCTTTTTAGTGCACCGTCACAATTGAGGGAGGGTTGATCAGTTACCATTGCGGCTGCACGATGTCTGATGGCATCTGTGCCTGCCATGGTAAATCTGCTTGTACAGTCTGTCTTAAGGTGGCCATATACCTTCAACAACTGAGGGCCAAAGATGGATGGTGGTGGATGATGGTGGATAGTTGCCTTTGAAACTCCTCTCTATTCCCTGCAGGTCTCTGTTGTCTGGAAATTGAATTCTGACCTCTCTGCCGGTCCTTCTGTCCTCCATTTTTGCTTGCAGTTCTCGCACCATTCTGCTATCTCCGGTTTGACCTGCATCTGCCTGACCATTCTTCATTGTGTTGGTCTGTTCTCTCATTGCGGCCTAGATCAAGAGTGGCAGGTAGGCATGGACAGTCTTGGGGTGCCTAGCGCTAGGGATTACACTCTCTATCTCTCCCTGTATTCCGTCCAGGTCCCTTACAGCTATATAACTTTGTCATTTACTTCTATTCAAAAAAATCTCAAGCCATTAAGTACTTATCATCTGCTGTATGTCCTGCAGAAAGTGGTGTATTCTTTCCAGTCTGGCACAGATATCTCTGCTGCCACCTCTGTCCATGTCAGGAACTGTCCAGAGCAGCAGCTAATCCCCATAGAAATCCTTTCCTGCTCTGGACATTTCCTGACATGGACAGAGATGGCAGCAGAGAGCACTGTGTCAGACTGGAGAGAATACACCACTTCCTAAAGGACATACAGCAGATGATAAGTACTTGATGGCTGTCAAACCTACAAAAGATAAGAAACCTAAGAAAGAGTTTAATTTTACATATTTTTTTTAGTAATTGCAGAAACAAAATCTCCCCTATCAGACTACCTGTCTGGGCCAAAAAAAAAAAAAAAAACCTGGACTATTTTAAGGTATGCATTTACAATATAAACATATGTTTCTATACTTCGTATATATATATATATATATATATATATATATATATATATATATATATATATAATATCTCACAGAACATCTATTCCTCCCTGAAGGACATGAGTTGTCCTCAAGTTTGGAGAAAATGTGAAATCAATGTCATAGAATTTGTAATCTTCTTGGGGTCAGACATAGATCCATAACTTGAGTCTGTTCATTTCAATAAATATAGTCTGGCTAAGAAACAACATCATGTACATAAAGTCTCATTTTAGCAGCGAAACAATATTTAAAGGAGTAATCTACTTTTAAGGTTGCCATTTTCTTAGAGGGGTCCTTGCAGATAAGCAGCAAGGGTGTTAAAGAAAATCTGTAGCTGACCCCCAAAAATTAGATGTCACTATCATTAAATAGCCTAATGCAGGATTACATGAAATGTATTGATCCGTCCTTCTGTTCCTGAGATATGGGGGTTTATATGACTGACAACTGAGTTAACAATCAAATGGGGGAGGGGGTACACATAGCACCTCTTTTCAGTGCATTGGGCAGTGGAGTAGGGTACTGGGAAGTGGAGCAGGGTGCTGGGCAGTGGAGTAGGGTATTGGGCAGTGGAGCAGGGTGCTGGGCAGTGGAGCAGGGTATTGGGCAGTGGAGCAGGGTGCTGGGCAGTGGAGCAGGGTATTGGGCAGTGGAGCAGGGTGCTGGGCAGTGGAGCAGGGTATTGGGCAGTGGAGCAGGGTGCTGGGCAGTGGAGTAGAATCTTTGGCAGTGGGGCAGGGTATTGGGTAGGGGAACAGGGTATTTGGCAGTAGAGCAGGGTATTGAGCAGTAGAGCAGGGTATTGGACAATGGAGCAGGGTACTGGGCAGTGGAGTAGGGTATTGGTCAGGGGAGCATGGTGCAGAGCAGTGGAGCAGGGTATTGGGTAGGGGAACAGGGTCTTGGGCAGCAGAGCAGGGCATTGAGCAGTAGAGCAGGGTACTGGGCAGTGGAGCAGGGTACTAGGCAGTGGAGCAGGGTATTGGGCAATGGAGCAGAGTATTGAGCAGTGGAGCAGGGTATTGAGCAGTGGAGTACTAGGCAGTAAAGCAGGGTATTGGGCAGTAGAGCAAGGTATTGGGCAGTTGAGCAGGGTACTGGGCAGAGGAGCATGGAACTGGGCAGTGGAGTAGGGTATTGGGCAGTGGAGTAGGGTATTGGGCAGTAGAGCAGGGTACTGGGCAGAGGAGTAGGGCACTGGGCAGAGGAGTAGGGCACTGGGCAGAGGAGTAGGGCACTGGGCAGTGGAGTAGGGTACTGGACAGTGGAGTAGGGTATTGGGCACTGGAGCAAAGTATTAGGCAGTGAAGTATGGTATTGGGCAGTGGAGTAGGGTATTGGGCAGTGGAGTAGGGTACTGGGCAGTGGAGCATAGTGCTGGGCAGTGGAGTACGGTACTAAGCAGTGGAGTAGGGTATTGGGAAATGGAGCATGGTATTGGGCAGTGGAGTAGGGTATTAGGCAGTGGAGCAGGGTACTGGGCAGTGGAGCAGGGTACTGGACAGTAGAGCAGGGTATTGGGCAGTGGAGCAGGGTATTGGGCAGTGGAGCGGGGTATTGGGCAGTAGAATAGGGTATTAGGCAGTGGAGTAGGGTATTGGGCAGTGGAGCAGGGTACTGGGCAGTGGAGTAGGGTACTGGGCAGTGGAGTAGGGTATTGGGCAGTGGAGCAGGGTACTGGGCAGTGGAGCAGGGTATTGGGCAGTGGAGAAGGGTATTGGGCAGTGGAGCAGGGTATTGGGCAGTGGAGTAGTGTACTGGGCAGTGGAGTAGGGTATTGGGCAGTGGATTAGGGTATTGGGCAGTGGAGTAGTGTACTGGGCAGTGGAGTAGGGTATTGGGCAGTGGATTAGGGTATTGGGCGGTGGAATATGGTACTGGGAAGTGGAGTAGGGTATTGGGCAGTGGAGCAGGGTATTGGGCAGTGGAGTAGGGTACTGGGCAGTGGATCAGGGTATTTGGCAGTGGAGTAGGGTATTGGGCAGTGGAGTAGGGTATTTGATAGTGGAGTAGGGTACTGGGAAGTGGAGTAGGGTATTGGGCAGTGGAGTAGGGTACTGGGCAGTGGAGTAGGGTACTGGGCAGTGGAGTAGGGTACTGGGCAGTGGAGCAGGGTATTTGGCAGTGGAGTAGGGTATTGGGCAGTGGAGTAGGGTATTGGGCAGTGGACTAGGGTATTGGGCAGTGGACTAGGGTACTGGGCAGTGGAGTAGGGTATTGGGCAGTGGAGTAGGGTACTGGGCAGTGGATCAGGGTATTTGGCAGTGGAGTAGGGTATTGGGCAGTGGAGTAGGGTATTTGACAGTGGAGTAGGGTACTGGGAAGTGGAGTAGGGTATTGGGCAGTGGAGCAGGGTATTTGGCAGTGGAGTAGGGTATTGGGCAGTGGAGTAGAGTACTGGGCAGTGGAGTAGAGTACTGGGCAGTGGAGCAGGGTATTTGGCAGTGGAGTAGGGTATTGGGCAGTGGAGTAGGGTACTGGGCAGTGGAGTAGGGTACTGGGCAGTGGAGCAGGGTACTGGGCAGTGGAGCAGGGTATTTGGCAGTGGAGTAGGGTATTGGGCAGTGGAGTAGGGTACTGGGCAGTGGAGTAGGGTATTGGGCAGTGGAGCAGGGTACTGGGCAGTGGAGCAGAGTATTGGACACAGAAAATTAGAGCTTTTCTGCTTCAAAAACATTGCATTTTTTCCCCTGTGTGAACATACCCTGACTGTGCCCCCATGAGTTCTCTGCTTCCCCACTGTAACTAAACGCCAGTCAATAAAGTTGCAATTAAAGTTGTCTCTGAGCTTTCCCAGACTATTGAATAGAAAATCTGACTATTTATACAGTAATACAGAAGCGAGTGAGATATTATTGTATAATCTGGCAGGATATCTGCAGTGGAAGAAAGGATTGTGAGCTGCATGATGGGAGGGTGAGAACCCTAAAGGGGCTGCCATGTGTGAAGAACATATGGGCTCCTTGCTCTCCTATAGACTACAGACCTTATGTATTTATAACAATAGATTAATGGATAGATGATAGATAGATAGATAGATAGATAGATAGATAGATAGATAGATAGATAGGAGATAGATAGATAGATAGATAGATAATAGATAGATAGATAGATAGATAGATAGATAGATAGATAGATAGATAGATAGGAGATAGATAGATTGGAGATAGATAGATAGATAGATAGATAGATAGATAGATAGATAGGAGATAGATAAATAGATAGATAGGAGATAGATAGATAGATAGGAGATAGATAGATAGGAGATAGATAGGAGATAGATAGATAGATAGATAGATAGATAGATAGATAGATAGATAGATAGATAGATGATAGATAGGAGATAGATGATAGATAGATGATAGATAGATAGATAGATAGATAGATAGATAGATAGATAGGAGATAGATAGATAGATAATAGATAGATAGATAGATAGATAGATAGAGATAGATAGATAATAGATAGATAGATAGATAGATAGATAGATAATAGATAGATAGATAGATAGATAGATAGATAGATTTTTATAGTAAGGGGAAAAACTCCAAAGCTCCAGTGTTTCTGTACCGTTCTCCTCAGTATTAGCTGCTGTTTCCTTGTAAGATAAGGTGAACATCTCATAATGAGCAAACTGGGACAAATTCACAAAAAAACATAAATTCCTGGCAGCAGCGGCTAATTGTGGTGTCAGTAAGCGGCTGAGAGTCGGATGATGTCATCACCTTCTCGCTGCTCCACCATTAACTTCATATCAGCTCACAAGCATAGTTTTGTCACATTGTAACCCAGTGCTGCACAGTAGCAGGAATAGTATACAGTGTGTAGTGCGCCCGGCCGGCTCTGCTGCTGCTGACGGACAGGATGCGGCCCCTGCCGGAGTCTCCAGGCCGGAGGCAGCTGTGATCCGCACCATCACCAGCGTCCGCTGACACCCATGTGCTCGGGTGGCGGCTATCTCAGATCACAAGTGAGATGTATAGAGGAATATAATTAGAGAATTAATAGCCGCAGCTGATACATAAATGGATGGATTTCGAGGAGAAATTGCCGCCTCTGCAGTTTTTTAATGAGCGTATTCTAAAAACAAACCTGATTTACGAAAAACAATTGTCCTCCTGTGATCGCGGAAAGGTCACGTCTGAGAACTATGTGTGAGTTGTGTTCACCCCGGATCCTGCACAGGACTAACAATAGATCTTACCTCTGCGCTTTGTTACGCTTGTGATTACAAACCTTTAGTTCAGCAATTAATCACAGTTTCCATGTTCTACAGGGAGAGAGACAGCGATGTTACAACTCCGAACTTATAATTGTCTAAAACGATGCAAACATTTTTTTTATCTATGTATTATTCTGTGTCTGAAATCCCAATGTACTGCAATTCTGAATGATCTCCTGATAATCTATCTATCTCCTATCTATCTATCTATCTATCTATCTATCTATCTATCTATCTATCTCCTATCTATCTATCTATCTATCTATCTATCTATCTATCTATCTATCTCCAATCTATCTATCTCCTATCTATCTATCTATCTATCTATCTATCTATCTATCTATCTCCTATCTATCTATCTATCTATCTATCTATCTATCTATCTATCTCCTATCTATCTATCTATCTATCTCCTATCTATCTATCTATCTATCTATCTATCTCCTATCTATCTATCTATCTATCTATCTATCTATCTCCAATCTATCTATCTCCTATCTATCTATCTATCTATCTATCTATCTATCTATCTATCTCCTATCTATCTATCTATCTATCTATCTATCTATCTATCTATCTATCTCCTATCTATCTATCTATCTCCTATCTATCTATCTATCTATCTATCTATCTATCTATCTCCTATCTATCTTCTATCTATCTATCTATCTATCTATCTATCTATCTATCTATCTATCTCCTATCTATCTCCTATCTATCTATCTATCTATCTATCTATCTATCTATCTATCTCCTATCTACCTATCTACCTATCTATTTATCTATCTATCTATCTATCTATCTATCTATCTAGCTACTGTATCTATCTATCTATCTATCTATCTATCTATCTATCTATCTATCTATCTCCTATCTATCTATCTATCTATCTATCTATCTATCTATCTATTATCTATCTATCTATCTATCTATCTATCTATCTATCTATCTATCCCCTATCTATCTGTTGCAGTGAAATGATAGAATCAGGGATTTAATCAAATCCCAGGAAATGATGAAATGACCGCGCTGTTCCATCATTTTCCTAGGGAATTGATCAAATCACTGACCCCTTTCCGGGAAATGATGAAAGGAAATATATGGTTTCCGCCTGCAACATAGAATTTGCTTACCGTATCGCCTCTCTGCTCCCTCCCGGCCTGTCCGCAGGGCCATATTTGCCACTAGGCACCCGCAGGGAACAGATTTTTTTAATTTCACTTTTATTTTAACCCCCTCCACCGCCATAGGCACCAGCCCACGGGTGCCTAGTCCGCGTCTGTGGGGTTATTGATCGCCGGGGTCCGGGGTGAGCTTCCCCCCTCCCAATGCAGATCCGGGGTCCGCAGGTCGCCGGGGTCCGGGGTGAGCTTCCGGCACACACAGCCTGACAGAGGCCGGAAGCTCACAGCTGCAGCCCCGCAGTCCTGGACTTCTTCCCTGCTCGGCGGCGGTCACGTGATGTGACGTCATCGTGGAGCAGGGAAGAAGTCCGGGATCGCGGGGCTGCAGCTGTGAGCAGTGTACCAGAAGCTCACCCCGGACCCCGGCGCTGCATTGGGAGGGGGGAAGCTCACCCCAGACCCCGGTGATCAATACCCCCGTCCCAAACCTGCATTTGGGGGGGAACCAGCCTGCCTCTGCTCCTCCTGCCCTCCAGCTGCCCCGGCCGCTCTGTCTCCCCCCCAGCCTCTCCCAGCTGCAATCTCAGCTGCTCCCCTGCCCACCTACTGCTCCCATTGACCCCCAGCCTCTCCCCCTGACCCCCAGCCTCTCCCCCTGACCCCCAGCCTCTCCCCCTGACCCCCAGCCTGACCCCCAGCCTCAAGTAGTCCCGAACTAAGACATCTCCAGCCTCCTTCCTACCTCCATCTTGTCTGTTTGATAAGAAGAGCGGGCAACAAGCAGAGCGGCACCCAAGTGCCAGGGTATATACCATGCATGCAAAGTGCCTAGGGCAGCATGAACCCTAAATACAGGCCTGCATGTCCGCTCTGCTCCCTGTCCGCCTCCGTCACCTCTCTGCTCATAGTTTCCGATAGTTTCCCCTGCTGTGTGCCTTCTGCTCCCTCGGCCCGTCCACTCCGCTCCCCGTCCGCCCCGATCTATCTATCTATCTATCTATCTATCTATCTATCTATCTATCTATCTATCTATCTATCTATCTATCTATCTATCATCCATCATTTATCTATCTATCTATTATCTATCTATTATCTATCTATCTATCTATCTATCTATCTATCTATCTATCTATCTATTATCTATCTATCTTCTATCTATCTATCTATCTATCTATCTATCTCCTATCTATCTATTTATCTATCTTCTATCATTTTACTTTCCGCAGGCACCAGGACAAACTATAACGTTCCACCTCTGCTTCCCCAATCTTTATGAATCCTTCCCCATATCTACTGTAAAACATCTTTCCATCCATCTAACAATCCATATCACTGCCCTATAGACTGTATGGATCTACCTTTTAATTCATTATAGAGAATTATAAAGAAATAACTAAAAGACAAATAAAGCAATGTGTCCAATATAATTTACACTCCATACAGTTATACATAGTAGTTTATATGGGAGATAAAATCCTTCCTTCGGGATATACTGTAAATATTTGCAACAATCTCCTAATATTACATGGGACGTCTTATAAAACCAGTTGAGTTTGTTTAAAAAAAAAAAAAAGGTTATTATGGAAACCAATTAGACGGCAGCTGTTGCGTGTTGCTTTTTTAAGGCCCTATAAACTTCAAGACGCGCCAATTGGAGTCACACCTATAAATACTGGAGCGGGACTTGTACAGGAGAGCGAGGAGTGGGATTAAACACGGCCGGGCCGGGAGGGAGTCTCCCCATGTAATAAGTAGTAAGCTTTTCATCTTCACCATTGAATTCTTATGATTTATTCATAGGTCCTCATAAGAAACGCCAAACAGATTATCATGTTTATATCACTGTTCCGCTGAGAGATAAATTGTTTAATAGTTGAACTGGCAGGGTCACTGGGAACAAAGCCGCCTGCTGGGCCGCCGCCGAGTAATAGATAAAAATATAAATAAAATAAAAAAAAATCACCCAAAAAATCAAAGAACAAGAATTAAGTGATGTCCTTGAACGGCGACCAATCAATATATTTCACTTCTTCCTCAAAAGGTCGCGCAAGGGCTTTAATATATATATATAATTTTTCGTAACATTGTAGTCTGATAATAACGGGAACCGGGCAGAAAGGGAATGGATTGTTTCATTTTTTTACTAATAGAAATATATGCTATAATATAGTTTTATTTTACTTTTCTCTTTTTTCAAATTCTGCCATTCAACGTTATTGAAATCATCTATATTTGTTTGGGCTGCAGTTCTGAAAGTTGATCATACTGTTATGGTCCTCATACGCTTTATACTTTAGTCAGTGTATGAGGCTCTCCCGACAGTCCACCGGAGATAGAGGTGGGTAGTGATGGAAAATCTTTGCCCAGCCCCTTTGTTCTCAGAGAGATAAGCCGCCATCAGAGCACTTTCTTTGCTTACCTTTTCCCATAGAGAATGTAGGAAAGCTCGGCCATGCCTCCTGTGTAGGGGAAAGATGGGGACAGAATGGGAGAGATGACTGACCAGCAGTTATTGAAGGTGTATGGCCACCTTTGGATTAAATGTTGGCCAGTCTCACTGATTTTAGCAGCCTGCAATGAGCCAATGATTAACTTTAAACAAAGCAATGACATGAGAAAACAAAGGTGAACCCATTTGATAGGGTAGTATGGTGGGCATTTTCTATATCATGTCTAAAAATTACTGTACAGCCAGAAGAAGGAGGGAGGAAGAGCTGAAGAATCCTTATCACTTATAGCTCAATACCTAATATCCAGTACTTACCGGACAATGAGAGGGAGGAGGGAGGAGAAGCTGAAGTGTCCTTATCACTTATTGCCAATACATAATATCCAGTACTAACCATACAATGAGAGGGAGGAGGGAGGAGAAGCTGAAGTGTCCATATCACTTATTGCCAATACATAATATCCAGTACTTACCGGACAATGAGAGGGAGGAGAAGCTGAAGTGTCCTTATCACTTATTGCCAATACATAATATCCAGTACTAACCATACAATGAGAGGGAGGAGGGAGGAGAAGCTGAAGTGTCCTTATCACTTATTGCCAATACATAATATCCAGTACTTACCGGACAATGAGAGGGAGGAGGGAGGAGAAGCTGAAGTGTCCTTATCACTTATTGCCAATACATAATATCCAGTACTTACCGGACAATGAGAGGGAGGAGGGAGGAGAAGCTGAAGTGTCCATATCACTTATTGCCAATATATAATATCCAGTACTAACCATACAATGAGAGGGAGGAGGGAGGAGAAGCTGAAGTGTCCGTATCACTTATTGCCAATATATAATATCCAGTACTTACTGGACAATGAGAGGAAGGAGGGAGGAGAAGCTGAAGTTTCTGTATCACATATATAAAGCTGAGTAGTTACTGTAAGTAGAGGGGTAAGACAGGACCAATATATAATATCCAAAGTTAACAGTACACTCATTGCCAATATATAATACCCAGTACTTAACTGACAATGAAAGGGAGGAGGGAGGATAAGCTGAAGTATCCTTATTGCCAATATATAAAGCTAAGTAGTTACTGTAGGAGAAGGGTAAAGGGGGGGCTGGACCAAACTAAATTACAAATTACCGATATATAAAGACTAATAGTCACTGTACAGAGAGGGGGAAGAGGGAGGAGAAGCTGAAGTGTCCTTATGAATGGTAGCCAAATATATAATATCCAGTACTTACCATACAATGAGAGGGAGGAGGGAAGGCTGAAGTGTCCTTATCACTTATTGCCAATATATAAAGCTGAGTAGTTACTGTATGGAGAGGAGTAAGATGGGGGAAAGACTAGTAGTCACTGTACAGTGAGGGGGAGGAGGGAGGAGAAGCTGAAGTGTCTGTATCTTTATGGACAATATATAAAGCTGAGTAGTTACTGTATGGAGAGGGGTAAGACAAAGTGGGAGACAAACTATTCATATTATCTATTACAAATATATCAAGACTAGTAGTATAATACTGTCCATCAAGAATAGTAGTATAATATATGTCAAGAATAGAAGAAAAGTAGCATAAAGCAGAGTAGTTACTGTATGGCAAAAGGGAAGATTGAGGAGGAGGAGGAGGAAGAGGAGGAGGTGGAGGAGGTGAACTGTCCTCACATACTACCAAAATGTGACATCCAATAGTAATTTAACATAAAAACGTAAATATGCTACAAATTCCTTCCCTATAAAATACTGTCACATTTAATTTCATTTTGAAGTCTTTTGTGCATTTTTTGTATTTTGCTTTTTTGTTTATTTTTTTTGTTTGTTTTTAGCTCTTGACTTTTCTTTCTTTTTAGGCGCATTGCAAGCGATTAGTCTACGAAATCTCTGGTGGTTGCGAGCAACATGCGGTAATTTTGCACGGGTTGTCGCTCTGAGCATTAAGATAATGATTTGTAAAACTATACTTGGGCCGGTTACTCCGGCAATTTGAGCCAGTCTGCAATTAAACTCCAAGGAAACTATTAGTACACTGATGGTAAATTCTAACAAACAGCCCGGGCCAAGGAGAATGGTAATGTAGGGATTAGATGAAGCAAGGTACCCAATGTGTTGGCACCAGGAGAGCAGCGAGCGTCATGGAATAGATGTGTGGACAATGTATCCCTGGAGCAGGGGGAACGTTCCGGCATGTTCCAGCTCACATTCCATTAGGATTAGGACACAAAAGGTTATATGATTCAAAATGCATCACAACGTTTGTTGTCTTCCTCCTGTAATTCAGCAAACGCTTTAGCCAGAGAGGAGGAATCAGCTCTAAATTCAATGGGTCGGAGCCTAAAATATTAGATTAGAATGATTAAACTCATTGTTGTGGTATAATAAAGGAAATGTAAAAGCAAATATTTACAATAAACAATAATATTTACAATAAACGGATGTATGCCCTATGAATAGGATAGATCCCTAAGCCCCCAACTTCTTTGCCTTAAATTGCCTGTAGTGCTGAGGCGGATAGCTGATTACAACAACGGCTTCCATAGAGAATGAGTGTACCATTCAAAAACTCAGCCCTGCTGGGGCTACCATTCAATAACCCAGCTGTGACCCAGCCCTTTGCATAGAGGATATGTTTATTTTAGTTGGAATACCACTCAGAAAGTTATATAGGTTGGTAATTTACTTCTACTGAAAAATTCCAAGTCTTCCAGTACTTATCAGCTGCTGTATGTTTTGCAGAAAGTGGTGTATTCTTTCCAGTCTGACACAGTGCTCTCTGCTGCCACCTCTGTCTATGTCAGGAACTGTCCAGAGCAGGAGAGGTTTTTTATGGGGATTTGCTGCTGCTCTGGACAGTTCCTGACATGGACAGAGGTGGCAGCAGAGAACACTGTGTCAGACTGGAGAGAATACATCACTTCCTGCAGGACATATAGCAGCTGATACATACTGGGAGACAGGATTTTTTTTTTAAATAGAAGTAACTTACAAATATACAAGTATAACTTTCTGGTACCAGTTAATTTAGAAAAAAATAATACATTTTAGCCGGTGGTGCAAGACCTTCCGCGTGTCAGACTGGAAAGAATACACCACTTCCTGCAGGACATACAGCAGCTGATAAGTACTGGAAGACTTGAGATTTTTAAATAGAAGTAATTTACATATCTGTATAACTTTCTGACACCAGTTGATTTAAAGTAAAAAAAAAAAAAACATTTGCTGGAGTATCCTTTAGGGTGCTCATACATCTATAATAGATGATGGAGAGATAATATGATGGGAGTATGCGATGGGCCAGAGGTTGCAGATTACACTACAGTGTGCAGCACTGGTTTACAATGTGGCACTGCTATGTTTGTGAGCTGATATGAAGTAATTGGTGGAGCAGCGAGAAGGTGATGACATCATCCGACTCTCAGCCGCTTACTGACACCACAATTAGCCGCTGCTCCCAGGAATTTATGTTATTTTTGTGAATTTGTCCCAGTTTGCTCATTATGAGATGTTCACCTTTTCTTACAAGGAAACAGCAGCTAATACTGAGGAGAACGTTACAAGAACACATTAAACTCTGGTTTTAGAAATTCTTTTTTTTTTTCTTTTATTCTTCAAAATCTATTAATTACTTAATATCGCAAAATTATATTGTTTACTGGATGGCATGTTACATCTATCTATCTATCTATCTATCTATCTATCTATCTATCTCCTATCTATCTATCTTCTATCTATCTATCTATCTATCTATCTATCTATCTATCTATCTTCTATCTATCTATCTATCTATCTATCTATTATCTATCTATCTATCTATCTATCTATCTATTATCTATCTATCTATCTATCTCCTATCTATCTATCTATCTATCTATCTATCTATCTATCTATCTATCTCCTATCTATCTATCTATCTATCTATCTATCTATCTAAGTTTACAACGATCACGCGGCACTCGTATAAGTCAGTGGGTGCCAACTGCACTCCGGAGATCACCCGGATACAATATAAAAAACAAAATATTGCTGTAGCACTCCAATAGGGTGAAAAAATATAAGGAGGTTTATTCAATCCATGAACAGGGTATGCGACGTTTCTGTCTTACAATCAAGACCTTTCTCAAGCATGTGAATACATCAATACACACGTGGTTTTATAGTCTGAATCAAATTAATCAATTAATGTGAAATTAGTGATATACAAAACATGATTTAAGATAAAAGTATAGTGATCACATCTAAGAAATAGGTGTCCAATATAAAATTATAGTGATTACATTGTATTACATCCCTGATTAATTTTATATTGGACACCTATTTCTTAGATGTGATCACTATACTTTTATCTTAAATCATGTTTTGTATATCACTAATTTCACATTAATTGATTAATTTGATTCAGACTATAAAACCACGTGTGTATTGATGTATTCACATGCTTGAGAAAGGTCTTGATTGTAAGACAGAAACGTCGCATACCCTGTTCATGGATTGAATAAACCTCCTTATATTTTTTCACCCTATTGGAGTGCTACAGCAATATTTTGTTTTTTATCTATCTATCTATCTATCTATCTATCTATCTATCTATCTATCTATCTATCTCCTATCTATCTATCTATCTATCTATCTATCTATCTATCTCCTATCTATCATCTATCTCCTATCTATCTATCTATCTATCTATCTCCTATCTATCTATCTATCTATCTATCTATCTATCTATCTATCTATCTCCTATCTATTATCTATCTATCTATCTATCTATCTATCTATCTATCTATCTATTATCTATCTATCTCCTATCTATCTATCTATCTATCTATCTATCTATCTATCTCCTATCTATCTATCTATCTATCTATCTATCTATCTATCTCTCATCTATCTATCTATCTATCTATCTATCTATCTATCTATCTATCTCCTATCTATCTCCTATCTATCTATCTCTTATCTATCTATCTATCTATCTATCTATCTATCTATCTCATTATCTATCATATAACATCAGTCAGAGGAGAAAATAAACCTCAAGGCCCTATTACACGGAACAATTATCGCTGCTGTTAATCGTCCCGTGTAATAGAAGGCAACGATCAGCTGACATGAGCAATGTTGTTTGCTTGTTGAAAGACAGCGTGGAATAGGAGTGGTGGCAGCAGACCGCTATTATCCTCTATGGGCTGCCTGGATGATCTAGCGATCACCCGGGCAGCCCCCCGCAATAGAGCCTTTAAATTGTCAAACATCTGATTTTTCAATGTATAAACTTTCTATTATCATTGGTTCTTCTATCTATCTATCTATCTATCTATCTATCTATCTATCTATCTATCTCCTATCTATCTATCTATCTATCTATCTATCTATCTATCTATCTATCTTCTATCTATCTATCTATCTATCTATCTATCTATCTATCTCCTATCTATCTATCTATCTATCTATCTATCTATCATCTATCTATCTATCTATCTATCTATCTATCTATCTTCTATCTATCTATCTATCTATTATCTATCTATCTATCTATCTATCTACCTATCTATCTATCTCCTATCTATCTATCTATCTATCTATCTATCTATCTATCTATCTATCTATCTATCTATCCATCCATCACTTCAGTCTCTATTGTAAAATGATGTTGCTCCTAGTAGAACATAACCCTCAAACTTCTGTACATCTCATTTTCCAGTCTATAAACTAAACAGTTCTGGAAAACTTTGAATGCATTTCCCCGACTGCACAAAACTGATTCACATTTAAATATCTTTTTAAGTCGGCGTTTGCTGATGCTGTAGAAGTTGCCTTTGGAATAACATCTGCGCGGGTCAGGTGTTATTTTTAAATTCTACGTCTGGTACAGAAACAAGAGGGACAAATGAATAAACTCATTTCTCGCCGTCTATCTGTTAGCGCCATTGATTGGCTGTGTCCTGCTATAGAGAGAGATGCGGATACAATAAAATCTCCAGCATTTGCAGTTTGGGATAATTACCGCTCTATGTGTGTAATTCTGCAGCTGTTTAATGACAGGCAACAGGTCAGAGTTGGTCAGGGTCCACGGACTCGCTTAAATGCTTTAGGAGAAAAAAATGACGGCCCAAGTAGACCTCTCAGATAACAAAGATAGAAGCTGGGCCATTCTATTATAAGAATACCGGCTCCAAATCTTCTTTTTGTAACTAGAACAATAATTAATATTTATTGGAAAAAGGTTAAAGATAGGTCAGAGCCCATACTGGCAAATTAGGCAAGTGCCTGGGGCAGCAAATCTTATCAGGCGGCAGAAAACAAATATTATGTGAGGATTCATTTGTAGATATATATATATATATATATATATATATATATATATATATATATATATATACAGTGGTCCCTAACGTTACAATTAGAGATAAGTGAAGCAGACGGAAATTTGTTTAGCAATCTTCGCAAGTTTTGCGGCAAATTTGTTAAGATTTGCAAATCAAATCTGAACAAATTTCATTAAAACAGCCAAAACTATAGTGGCTACAGTACTGAGACTACTACTATTACTGGGGGAATTTGTTACAGCATGCTATTGTGAAAGTGTCAAAAATAGGAAAATCACTATTTAAAAAAAAATTTCAATCAGCCAGTCACTCATCCAATTTTAGCCATTCCTCTCCTCTCTGTCCCTATATCACTCTGTTAGTCTCTCCTCTCCGTCCCTATATCGCTCTGTTAGTCTCTCTTTGCTCTCCTCTCCTCTCTGTCCCTATATCACTCTGTTAGTCTCTCCTCTCTGTCCCTATATCGCTCTGTTAGTCTCTCCCTGCTCTGCTGTAACTGCCTGTTGCCATCCTGCTCTCTCCTCCACACGCAACCGACTGGCCACCTCCGTTACCGAACCGCCTTATATAAAGGGTGAGGGGGAGGTGCCGATATCACAGAGGGGCCTGCAGCTGATTGGATGGTCACTAGGGATGATGGTTAATCCCTTTCTCCCCCCTAGTGACGCTTCAGACAGCATGTGCGGCCGCCATTTTTTTTTTTTTGCTAATTTCCTTAACGAATTGGTGGGAATTTGCTTTGCAGAAACAATTAAGAATCACTAATCTATTGCAGATGAGAAGTGAAATACATAAACTTAAATGACATTTCACATTGTTTGCATAGTACAACGACATAACCTCTCATCTATTAAACAGATGGGTACTTCACTTTCTATGCAGTCATGGTATATAGAGACATGATAATATTGGCAGCTATTTTGGGGGCTCCAGTTAAAAATTTTGTCCCCAGGTTCAGGAACTGTAATATAACCTTTGACATCTTGACTTGTCCTCCTCGTTTATCTCCTGTGAAATCAAAAACGTTAAAAAAACATCCATAAGGGCTTGCAAGTAGATGAGGGTAGTGGCACTATGGGTACAAAGTGTGGACTTACTTTGCACAATGGATGGCCACATGGGATAGAAAAGGGTATTCTATAGAGATGAGCCCAAATCGAGCATGCTCTAGTCCCATCGTTCAGCATTTTAAAGGAGAAGTCTGACCAGACCAATTTTTGGGAGGTGCTGGGGAGGATAAAAGAAATAACATACTCTTACTTCCCCTACTCCAGCGCTGGTGGCTGCATACCACCCCTCCTATCCTGGGTCTGCTTCCTGGACTGAGCAGGGACCCGGCCGTAGTGGGGTGAGCAGACCTAACACGTCATGACCTAGGTCCTCGCTCAGACCAGGAAGTGGCCGGCGACCCAGGGACCAGAGAAGCAGGATGCAGCCACCAGTGCTGAAGCCAGGGACGTAAGAGCATGTTTTTTTCTTTTATCCTCCCCAGCACTTGCTAAAAATATATGTTTGGCCACACTTCTCCTTTAACAATGGTAGCTGAAAAAGTTGGATGCAGCCCTAGAGAGTCCTGGAAAACATGGAAAAAGCCGGTGGTCAATGGCTGTATCCAGGTTTTCCCAGATTCCCTGGGGCTGCATCCAACTTCTTCAGTCACTGGTGTTCAAATGTTAAATGCTCCAGTTGCGCCCATCTCCAGTATTCAACAAAACGTTGAGAACCTGGCTTCCAGTGCCAGTGCTAAGGAGGACCTGTGGAGTCCATGACCAGGGCGCTGATGGGTGCCAGAAGGAGGGTGTCAATCATTTATTATGGCTCTGTACCTGAATCAATATCAGATACTATTTGAAAAAATTGGTCCTGAAATCCCTTTCACCATATGGCCGGTTGGCTCACTTGGTTAGAGAGTAGAGCAAGGTTAAGTATTAACGTCCCTATACACGGTATACTGATGTCAGCAGAACCCGTCCTGTATGATTGAGAGGATTTCAGCAATAGGACCTCCTCCATATAAATAGTTCACCTGTATTTGGATGACCACGTTGCCCTAGCTAAAGGAAAACCCCACAAGTGGTCTGGTTCGGAGCATTATAGTGTCTACCGATAAGGTTTAATTTTTTTTTTTATGTTCTTTTTTGTTTTGAGGTCAAATAAACGTTCATTATACAACTTCCTTTTGACAACCAGCTATCGACACTATTATCTTTGGTAATTTGGCTTTACTCCGGATGAGTCAGACCGAAGCCCCATTGGCAACAATTTCAAAAACTACAATTTTTTATTTTATTTTTATACAATTCTAACCATGGATTACGGTGCTATTTCCCAGAATGATATCCTCTCATGTCAGGAAGACTCCCTTCCACCGTGATAACTCATACAATCAGACACTTTCTGACGGATCAGACAAAAATACCGCCGCGCATGCCCCCCAACTTCATGCAAATTTCGGGCCTATATGAAATGACTTTGAAATGCCTCGAGATAAGGAATATTTGAGTTTACGGAAGAAGTGGCATATGATGAAGTAATGAGGAAATAAGGAGAGGAGAGATGAGAAGACACGGTAATCATTTTTGCAGTTATGTCCTCAGACGGTGAATGACTGGGTGCTGGGCCTGACAGTGTAAAATGACAGCAGATGACACCACTAATGCGTGTTCCCCGGATGCCCTGTCATTTCAGCAGCAAAAGACCTGATTTACCTCAGCTACATTACAGAGAGAGCCAGAAAGCCTGCGTCGAGGATGTGAAAACAGTGACTAGGAAATAAGGAATAAAATACTGCTCATAAGTAGTTCACGTTGGGAATTCAGTCGTCTCGGTGCCAAGAACCCAGAGAGCCAAAGCCTGCAGAACTATAATAAAGGAAAGGAAAATAATACTAATCAGCAATATATAATCAGCCTTGAGATGTCATTAGGATTGAATTCCGCTGCTGGAAAGTCACAATCAAAAATATTCTAGAAATTATCCCAGAATTCTAAATGAAATAATTTGATACAACAATTTTCAAATTGAACATTGTCAATTATAGGAGCATCCCTTTGGGGGTGTAGGGTTATAGGGCCTAAACCTATCATGGGGGTTCTAGCTAGGATTTTATTTCCTAGTAAACTCTGTTAACAATGTGCCCGCTGCCAAATTTCAAAGGCCCTATTACACGAAACGATTATCGGCCGTCACAAATGATAATCATCTCATGTAATAGAAGACAAAGATCAGCCGACATGAACGATGTCGGTTTGTGAGGATGTGCGGTTTGTGTGTATGGGTGCTGGTGCGTACAAAGTATGACAGAGTCCCAGTGATGTAAAAATTAGAACAGCTTTACAGAAGTTCTTCAATAGTACAATACACTTTTGTAGAATAGATAAATCTTTGGCATAGATTAGTTCTGGAACTTGTTGTGCCTGAAGGAGTAGAGTAGAAGAGAGGTAGATGTAGTGCTTGGAGAGTACAGTAGAGGAGTTTGTTGGCCCCAACCCAATGTAGCTGTGTACTCTTCCGGAACTTGAAGAGATATTTTATAGTGAGAAGTTTACTTGTAGTTGTGTTAAGACTGTGTGTACCACCTTCTGCCCTACAGTGTCGAGTTACCCGTCCTGTCAGGGTTCTACAAGCCCCAGCCATGGCTATCTGGGCTTAGCTAAGTGTCCGGGTGTGCCCAGTTACCTGCACTGCGAGATAGAATACGTAGAACCTCTTTGCGGTAACGGTACGGTACGGTAGTTCCTCTTAAGTTCAGGATACTTCCCTGCGCTTTGTAGACATGTTCTTGGTGTGGGTTACGGTGTTCCTGGACTCCTCTGCCTTTAAAGTGCTTAGAACTGCATACTGAACGTAGTGGTAGTAAAAGGACAAGATGTCTCTAACTGCATCTACACACTGGAGTGTCTAGACTAGACTGTCCTTTGTCCCTGTCAAAGGTCCTGGCAACAGCCAGGCCCTAACTTAACTACAGCAGGAACAGTAGGTTTTTCTTCTTCCCTCTCTGAGAATCTGGATAAGACTGAGGCTGCACTTCCTACACCGTGAACTTCCTTGTGAGTGGTGGAGATGAGTGAGTGCATAAGAAAGGAGAAAAGACATAAGTCAAAAGTAGAGAGTACCTCCTATTGGTCAATAATAACACATGGTACACATAAAACATTAACTCATGACCTTCCTCAGCTGTGCAATGCATAGAAATACAAAATACTGACACCTAGTGGTGAAACTTAAGTCTACTTTATCGCCACCTTTAACCTGAAAGAGGAAGCTTTTTAATGCAAAGGTGCAAAGGAGAGATAAAAACCACCTGTGGTGGGACACCACACATCCAACTTCTTTAGCCAAAGCTGTACCATCGTACTCGAGCATGCTCAAGTTGCGCTCCTCTCTACTAGAGAGATGTCTTAGATGAAGCTCAGGAGGGGTTATTATTACATACAGTAAATCTACTAATCCACATCTCCTTAAATGACGCTTTCTAGGTCTTTACGGTCATTTTATAGGATCCGTTATCCCCAAACTAAAACCGTTCAGCTTCCATAAGCCTTCTCTCTGCTGAACAGGACATTTTAATATTAAAAATTATGCACCTTCCCTGTGTGTGTCTATTAGGAATGCATTTGGTGGTCTCATGCCGAGTTCCCCCGAGGCGACACTGTGAAGTAATATCAAGGCTCACACATGTGATACACTCTCAGAGCTTTGCAGAAGGTAATCTTGCATTAACAGAATCCCTGCAGCTGGTCACTCGTTTATGTTGCACTTACTTTAATATACCATAGTATAATAATCAGGCCAAACAAGTATATTTACACCATCCGGCTTCTGCATAATAATGGCACACTGAGTTTTATTATGGCCTGTCTGCACTATAGGCTTTATGGGTCAAGTAGATATTTTTTTTTTTTTTTTTTTTGCAACTCTAAGAAAACTCGGTAGGCGATGGAGTGTTGTACTTGATATAAGCACTTCATACAACACACTGTTCCGGCTACTGCTGATTTAAATTGGGTAGTATGCTATATACTGGCGCTAGACAAAGGGTTAGAACACTTAAAGGCACTTTTTTTTTTATTTCTTCTTCTTACAACAATGGATGCCAATAGGACACAAGGCTCAACAGGACAGCAAAAATATAGGTTTATAGCATTTTTAACATGACTTTTTTTTTTTTTACTATACCTACATTTCTTGATTTTATACACATTTTATATCATTGTATGTATTATAAGAGAGCTATGTTTGTGTAACCTGGAAATTTGGATCCACGATACAATCATAACTGTGGATGGGAAAGAGGATTAACTATGTGAGTATAGGATTATTGAATCGCTCATGTTGCCATTTGCTTTCAAAGTACCTCAGGGGTGGAGCTTAGTAAATAATGATTGTAAATATTTTTTAAAATTAAAGAGATACTCCTGCATTTTTTTTCTCTTTCAAATCAACTGGTGTCAGAAAGTTATATAGATTGATAATTTACCCTTTTTTAAAAAAAATCTCATGTCTTCCAGTACTTATCCGCTGCTGTATGTCCTGCAGGAAGTGGTGTATTCTTTTAAAGTTTGACACAGTCCTCTCTGCTGCCACCTCTGTCAATGTCAGAAACTGTCCAAAGAAGTAGCAAATCTCTGGACAGTTCCTGACATGGACAGAGGTGGCAGCAGAGAAGCACTGTGTCAGACTGGAAAGGATACACCACTTCCTGCAGGATATACACTAGCTGATAAGTACTGGAAGGCTTGATTTTTTTTAACACAGAAATTATTTTCAAATTTGTATAACTTTCTGACACCAGTTGATATGAAAACATTTCTTTCTCAGAAGTACCCCTTTAAGAAGGTGATTTCTATAAGAAGAGATGAACAACATCTATGCAATGTAGCTCATCCCTGTATTTTGGTTTTGTCACCAGAATGTGATGTTTGTAAATATTATTAGAGATTAGAGATGAGTGAACCTTGAGCATGCTCCAGTCTATCCGAACCCGATCGGTCGGCATTTGATTAGCGGTGGCTGCTGAACTTGGATTAAACCCCTAAGGCTATGTGGAAAATATTGATATAGTCATTGGCTGTATCCATGTTTTCCAGACAACCTTAGGGCTTTATCCAACTTCAGCAGCCCCCGCTAATCAAATACTGAACGTTCGGGTTCGGATGGACTCAAGCATGCTCGAGGTTCGCTCATCTCTATTAGAGATGTAAGGCTATGTTCACACACAGCATTTTGGCTCAGTATTTTGGTCCTCATATTACATCCAAAATCAGGAGTGGATTGAAAACACAGAAAGGCTGTGCTCACACACTGCTGAAATTTAATGGATGGCCGTCATTTAATCTGAAATGTTTGTCGTTATTTTAAACATAGGTCTTTGGTATGAAATAACGTCCATTATTTGTCATAAAATGACGGCCATCTACAATATTTCAACAGTGTGTGAACATAACCTTTTTGTGTTTTCAATCCACTCCTGGTTTTGGTAGCAATATGAGGACCAAAATACTGAGCAAAAATACTGTGTGTGAACCCAGCCTGAGGCCATGTTCCCACGTAGTAAGACACTGGCCGTTCCGTGCACGTTAACGGCCGGTGTCAGAGAAGATCATCCCGACCGGTACTGTAGTACCGGCTGGATGAGCTTCACTGCTGCTGAATTCGGATGCGGGCGCATTCCTGCAGCACACAGGGCGCATTTCTCGCAGCACACAATGGAGCATGCGGCCGTAGCCGCACGCTCCATTGTGTGCACTGACAGGTTCTCTGCGGTTGCTATTCACTGAATATTGGCTGCAGAAAACTGACATGTCAGTTTCTTGCTGCGCCGCTAGGGATCCCGCCAGGAGTGTGTACTATGCGTATACACTCCGGCCGGAATTCCATAGAGGACAGCACTATGTAAGTTACGTAGTAATCACGGCTCTTGTTGCAATTCGGCAAGAACGGACGTGATTAATACGTATAACTTACGTAATGTGAACATAGCCTGTCTGTGAATAATAATTATAGTAACTGTTCTTCTTCTTCTTCTTCTTCTTCTTCTTCTTCTTCTTATTATTATTATTATTATTATTATTATTATTATTATTATTATTATTATTATGTTAGCTGTCTATGCAAAATAATCACACACAATAAAGAATACATGAATGGTATGGTCCAGCAGACAGCCGACCTCATGATCTGCAGCATCCAGAATACATCACCGGCTTGTAGAATAAATCTCCGTAAACCAGGCCTGCCTGAAACAATTGACAATGACAATATGTAGTAACACAATGGGCCCTGTTATGTGAATGTATGATCGGATGTATAGCCCTTCATAGGACGGATCTGTTTCTCTGCTCGTTCAGCTGTAGCAGCCATACAATACACATTCTCTTTTTTCATTTCTGCCATTATTTTCTATATAAATGAAAAAAGCATCTATGCCATTTGCATGTAAATTGACTACCCCCCCTCCCTTTCTTTTAATGTAATGACATTGAACACAAGTGCGATAGGTTTCATTGTGTTGTATATCTTATAGCCTCAGCTTAATAGAAAGTTCCTTTCAATTTCCTCGAAGTGACTGATATTAATTGCAAATTGCACCTCGGTTTAGAAGTCGCCTCCAATCTTCTACTACTTAAATGTTGGTAAAGTTACTATTCAGGTTTATTGTCTGGGGACAATACAAATAGATGTGTCATTATTTTTTTTTAATCTAGTGCGTAAGACATGACTGCCATTATATTTGCAGGAATCAGTAAGTCTTATCTGTATTAGAAACTCTGTAACATATAATGATCAGAAAGAAAGGTCCTCTACCTCGACCTCCAGCAGACTATCTGTAAATGATCAGGTACAATAATATTGTTCTGGTGCAATAGAGTAAAATGAGGGAAGGGAGAGGAGGGGGATGCAGTTTCTTAAAGGAGAAGTCCAGCAAAATCTTTTATTAAAGTATTGTATTGTCCCCCAAACGTTATACAAATGTACACTTACAGTATTATGGGAAATGCTTATAAAGTGCTTTTTTTCCCTGCACTTACTACTGCATCAAGGCTTCACTTCCTGGATAACATGGTGATGTCACTTCCTGGATAACATGGTGATGTCACTTCCTGAATAACATGGTGATGTCACTTCCTGGATAACATGGTGATGTCACTTCCTGGATAACATGGTGATGTCACTTCCTGGATAACATGGTTATGTCACTTCCTTGATAAAATGGTGATGTCACTTCCTGGATAAGATGGTGATGTCACTTCCTGGATAAGATGGTGATGTCACTTCCTGGATAACATGGTGATGTCACTTCCTGAATAACATGGTGATGTCACTTCCTGGATAACATGGTGATGTCACTTCATGGATAACATGGTGATGTCACATCCTGGATAACATGGTGATGTCACTTCCTGGATAACATGGTGAAGTCACTTCCTGGATAACATGGTGATGTCACTTCCTGTCACTTCCTCCCAGAGCTGTGCGGGCTGTGGCTGCTTGAGAGGATGATAACAGGGGGACAATGAGGGACACAGGGCACTGGAGAAACACTGACCATCCCTCTGCCATCATCCTCTCCAGCAGCCACAGCTTGCACAGCTCTGAGAGTCGGGTTGTGACATTACCATGTTATCCAGGAAGTGACATCACCATGTTATCCAGAAAGTGACATCACCATGTTATCCAGAAAGTGACATCACCATGTTATCCAGGAAGTGACATCACCATGTTATCCGGGAAGTTACATCACCATGTTATCCAAGAAGTGACTTCACCATGTTATCCAGGAAGTTTAACCTGCCAAAAACAAGTGATCAGCTGATGAACGAGCATGCACTCATTTGTCCACTGATTCCGCCAACAATCAGCATGTGTTAAAAGGGTGTTCCTAGGAATACTCATTCAGCCAATAACTGGCCCAGCTGGCCGCTTAATTGATCGTGCCATGTAAAGACCCATTTTTCCCCAGGGCAGGACAATGGCTGACTCGTAGAGACATCCTTGAGAAAAGGACTTCTTTGCTTAGTTTTCAAAGGAACATTGCCTGCTCTGTAACACTCCCGACCCTAATCCAGCTTGGTGATCTCCTCAAGGAAAGACATTACCCATCCAAACCCCTTCTAGTCAGAAGTCTTTCCTACAGCTTTCCACTCTAAAACATGGGGGCCCAAAAATACATCGGCACAGTGGTTATTCAAACTCTACTTTTCCTGCAAGTCATGAGTAAGTCCTTTCTACAGGTAACACTTTAAAGATGTGTCCATCCATGTTGAGTGTACTTGCTGAACGGTTCGGGTTTGCAATGTTCTCTAAATCCAAAAGCTCTGCATTTGACTCCCGATGACTGGAGAAATTGGATGCCATTCTAGAAAGTCATGGAAAACATGGATACAGCCATAGGTGATTGGGTTTGGCAATGTTCTGGAAAGTCTATGGCTCTATTCATGTTTTCGAGGACTTCCTAGGATGGCATCCATGTTTTACAGAATAGTTCGACAAGTTCGCTCAACAAAGATGTGTGGGATGGTCACTATATGGTTGGGATGTGAATTCTAGTCTCTGGCGGATTTCATAGAACGTTGTGTTGCTGGATTAATTGTAACATTACAAAAATCAAGGAAGGGGAAAGGTGGAGACATCTGTACTTTAAAGTAACAAAAAAAAACTCCTAGACGACTTGATTGACGGGATGCAAAGAAGAGGCCTTCAGGTCATGTTAGTTGCGGTAATGTTACATTTTTTACAGTGACTCCATTCAGTCGTAGCCCAAAGCAAAACTCAACTATCTCAGCAGTTATTAGCCATCTATTTCCAGTATAGAAAAGGTTAACCAAAGCCAAACATTCTACGATGGATGACATTAGTGCGATGGGGCAACAGTTGCCAAGAAGTGCTTAGCTGTAAAGTGCTTTCAAGCCCTAAAGGGCATTGAACCGGCTGCAGGAGTTAATGGATAGTGATCCTGCCGGCTCCAGACACTGTCATACGACAGAGAATAGTTTTGTAAATAGGAGCCAAAATTCGGTAAAGGAAAAGAAAGCAACATCTTCCGTAAAACTCCCATTAGCCGCCGGTTGACAAGGTGAGACGAGGCAATTTCATTAACTGGTCATTTTTCTTCTAAACATCAAGAATATTGAAAAAAAAAAAATCACTTTTTTTTCTTTTTTTTTTTTTTGCTAATCTCCGGTGCAAATAGTACGGGGGGACAAGATAGAAGAAGCCGAAGACAATCACACAGAGAAAAGTGGTCATTCAGTAAAATAATTCCGTTTCTATCTTTGGCCAAATGCTGAATAATTAAATAGAAAAAAATCAATTTAAATGTTTCATAAAACCTCAGGCCTGTGGGTCAAGCAGCATTTTTGTCAGCATAATAATCAATGGTCTTTGTTTAACCCATGCACCGGAACAGCTGTGAGAAGGGCAGCTGTGAGTATGGAGTCATCCCCCCCCCCCCCATAAAGCAGCAGCCAGCGTGTGCACAAGTGTGTTCAGGGCTCGGCCCATGTCTACCAAGCTGTGGGCAGGATGGCTGGAGGAGAAGATTAAAGGGCATTTACCCCTAAAATAATAACACAAGATGTAAGTCACTAAGCTTACCTCTGGGGGGAAGGTTGTAGTAGAGTCATGAGAGTGAATTTACAGAAAGTTCTGGAACTCCGAACACTTGGCTTCCAGTGGCTGGAGAAGATGAATGCAGCCCCATGATGCAGCCCCATCTTCTCCAGCTACTTGTTTGGGGTTTTCCAAACCTGAACTTACTGTAGTTTCACTTATCTTTAGTATCAATAGTCTTTGAGTATGTCTGCTGTCTGGTAGCCAGTGAGCAGGTGCGGCAGCGCTCCAGATTGGCTGAGTGAGTAGGAAATGCACTGACCCCAAACACAAGAAGCGATGGGCAATGGCTCTAGAGAATGGCCAATAGAAAAAGGAAAGGATACCTCTTTAAAGGAGTGCTCCTGAGAAAATAAAAAAAAATATTTCTTAAAATTAACTGGCATTAGAAAGTTATATAGATTTGTAAATAAATTCTATAAAAAAAAAAAAAAAAAACTCAAGTCCCAGTACTTATGAGCTGCAGTATCTCCTGTAGGAAGTGGTGTGTTCTTTTCAGTCTGACACAGTGCTCTCTGCTGCCACCTCTGTCCATGTCAGGAACTTTCCACAGTAGTTATAAATGCCCATAGAAAACCTCTCCTGCTCTTGACAGTTCCTGATATGGACAGAGGTGGCAGCAGAGAGCACTGTGTCAGACTGGAAAGAATACATTACTTCCTGTAGAACATACAGCAGCTGATAAGTACTGGAAGACACTTTTTTTTTTTTTTTTTAGATAATAAAAATAATTTACAAATCTGTATAACTTTCCAACATCAGTTGATAGGAAAATGTTTTTTGTTTTTTTTTATTTCCTCTGGAGTTCACCTTTACACCCCTCCTCCTGCATTGTGCCACCTGTGCCAAGCTAGCAACATCTTATGCAGACAGGGTGCAGGTGACGGGATGCAAGAATGATGGCCTACTAAAGAGTATGGCACTACAGGATAGTGTTTTTAGTGGTCAATAGAGATCAGCAAACTTACAGTAAGTTCGGGTTTGTCCAATTCCCAACTAGGGTTGCATAAATCTTCTTCATACTGCGAAAATCAAATGCTGATTGTTCAGGTTCGGATGAACCCTAATTTACTGTAAGTTTGCTCATTTTTAGTGGTCAAAGCAAAATGTGGGCTGTCATTTAGAGGAAAAGTCTGGCAGATTTTTTTCAAAAGTGCTATGGAGGGGGAGGATAAACAAAATAGCATGCACTTACCTCCCCGGCTCCAGCGCTGGTGCTTGCTTTCTGGTTTCCTAGTCCCCATCCGCTTCCTGGTTAGGGAGATTACCTAGGACTAGGGATGGTCCAAACCGAGTTCGGTTCGGGTTCGTACAAACCTGAACTCTCGGTAATGATTCCCGCTGTCTGGTCGCTCCGTGCAGCGGGCGGATCCAGCGGGAGGACCGCCTGGAAAACTGGGATACAGCCATAGCCATAGGCTGTATCCCAGTTTTCCAGGCGGTCCTCCCGCTGTATCCAACGGATATCCACGGAGCGGGCAGACAGCAGGAATCTGATGCCGAGTGTTCGGGTTCATACGAACCCGAACTTTGGAGGGTTCGGACCATCCCTACCTAGGACATGATGTTCCGGGCCTGCTCAGCAGGTCAGCTAACTGGCTGAGTGGGCCTGAAACATAACATCCCAGGTCACCTCTCTAGTCAGAAAGCGTCCGGGACCAGGGAACCAGAGCGGCAGAAAGCAAGCACCAGTGCTGAAGCCGGGGAGGTCAGTGCACATCATTTTTTATGGTGGAAAAAATCCCCTTGCCCTCTCTTCTCCTTTAATAGATGTTACATAGAAAATCATTATACTGTATATATATATATATATATATATATATATATATATATATATATATACTAAAATCACTGACTAACACTCAGCTGAACATACATATTATAATCAAATAGAAGTTATAAGTAATACTGACAGTTAACAGAGCACAAACACACGCGTCCAACTCCTCCATAAACTACACACACGGCTCTGCACACCTGGATAATATACTTCACACAAACATGATTCACACACCTGCATACACTCTATAAAAAACACTCACTACACCTGCATACTCTTCACACACACCTCCATTATGCACAACACCCTCGCACACCTACACGTGTCGCGCTCACCTGTACACATTCCTAACATACCCCAATACACAGTGAAAATTAATTTGAACAATCTATCCTAAAGAAACATTGTATCAATCCAATCATTTATGTCTCCATTTACCTTTGTTTATTTATTTATTTTTACTTTAAACTTTTTCTTTCCTCCTTTAGAAACTCTGAGTTTCAGTTTGCAGCTTTGCAGTTTAACACTAAACATTCATTAGGTTTCCCCGCAGTTAATCTCACTTTAATTTGACACGTTCCGCACTTCCGTTGCACACCAATAAATGTCACCTTTCAGCTGGATATTTGTTTCCCTTGATAGTTTTAGAACGGTGTAAAGAACGAAGGGGGCATCTACTCCTCCGTTCCCCGAGATGACAACCCGATATTCTCAATATATCTTTACATCCCAGAAATAAATTAATAAGCCGGTTTTTCCAAACATATATTTTCTATAAGATTGCATTTGTGGGGTATGATTCTTTTATGTGTAGCTGTGTAGGTGGAATATATTGTGTACGTGTTTATGGAAATTATACCGAATGGCATTTTGCTCACACACTCATTATGCAAATTAAAACTTTATCTTTTGGCAGAAATTCACACATGCAGTACGTATGTTATGGATCAGAAATCTACAAGCTGGTGGCTAATTCATGTAAGTTTCAAAAGGAAGAACTGTATGTAACATTTATACATTTGTTTGTTTATTTATTTACGTCTTTACTTATGGTGATTAATTCTTCATAACCAAAAAAGATCAGAAATAAAGTTGCATTCGTCGGCACATTTGTGTATCTGCGTATCAGTAGAGATGAGCGGAACTGGAGCACTTGAGTTCACTCGTTGGCCACTTGAATACCAATGGGATGCAGCCCTAGGGAGTCCGGGAAAACATGGTTACAGACTATGGCCTATGGGCTACATCCATGTCCATGGCATCCAACTTCTTCGGTATTCAAGTGCCGAATGATCGGACTCGAGCCCGCTCAAGTTGCGCTCATCTATAGATATTAACAAGAATGACACATGATGGATAGCATAGGATAGCAAAGCTATGCTTTGGCTGCCCAGTACTGTGCGCTGACCGACTGCGCCACCGGAGCCCTTTCATAGAGGGGATTTTAGTTTTAGGGTAGTATTACGGCCCAATCATTTTAGTATAGGATCACCGATCTGGTAGATCAGCGCTAGTTTACTGGACCTATGATCGGGCAGTAAGGGCTGCATGGACATTGCTCCACAGCATCTCAGTCCTGGTGGCAGCAGCGTCCAGTGTCGGACCGGCCCACCAGAGGACGAGAGGATCCTCCAATGGGCCCCTCAGCATTAGCACCTGCACTACCATTGACTGACATGTCGTTTCTTACTGGTTCTTAATTGGTGGACCCCTAGGATCATCTTTCTCTGGTGGGCCCCTGATACCCCAATCCGACACTGGCAGCGTCTGAGTCAGCTGACAGGCCACTCAGACGCTGCAGCCACCGAGACCCAAAACAACGATCAGCCATTGATCATTGTCATCGGCTGATCGTTTTCTCTATTACAAGGAGCGATAATGAGCCAGTTTGTCCGATTATCGCTCTGTGTAATAGGGCCCTCAGTTTCTGAAAGGCCTGTGGCTCCCCATTCCTGCTTTAGGCTGTCTAGTGGAAATGAGCGCAAGTCAAGCATGTTGGAGTCCGACCATTCAGCATTTAAATACCACTGGCTGAAGACATGGATCCAGCATGGCCTATGGCTGTATATATGTTTTCCAGGACTCCCAAGGGCTGCATCCAACTTCTTCGGCCACCGGTTATCTAATCTAACGATTGTACTGAAGCGTGCTTGAGTTGTGCTCATCTCTACCAGACAGTCTAAGTTTAAACCATTTATCAGTTGGCTTACTTTATGTCAAATTTTTGTGCCGAAAAGCCATGAAGCCATACCCAGCCTAGTTATGTAACTCACATGTACCAAGCGGATCTCAAGCTTCGAGTTTTGCACTGAAATCCGCTATGAATGTGATTTGCACTGAGAAAGCAAATATATTGGCACATGGGCTAGTATAGGCTTTCATACTCACAGATCAAGGTTATAGGGGGAAATCTATCTTACATGGTGTAAAGTAAAACTGGCTCAGTCTTCCCTAGCAACCAATCAGATTCCACCTTTCATTCCTCACAGACTCTTTGGAAAATGAAAGGTGGAATCTGATTGGTTGCTAGGGGCGACTGAGCCAGTTTCAATTTACACCATGTTTGATAAATCTCACACTACGTAAGTTTCGCAGAAATCACGGCCGTTGTTACAACAGCTGTGATTTCTGCGGTACCTACGTAGTGCGGCAGGATGAGGGAATCCTGGCTGGAGTGTATACACATAGTATACACTCCAGCCAGGATCCCCAGTGATGCAGTAGAAAACTGATATGTCCGTAGAAAACCCTGTCAGTGCACACAATGGAGCGAGCGGCTCCGGCCGCTCCCTCCATTCTGTGCTCTGGGGCGTTCTGATGCGGGCGCGCATGGATGCGCCCACATCAGAACTCAGCGGCACTAAAGATCATCCGCCTGGTACTGTAGTACCGTCCGTGATGATCTTTTCTGACACCGGCTGTTCTGTGACCCGTCCAGGTCATGGAACGTCCGGTCTTATACAGCATGTGAACATAGCCCAATGCTGCAGCGCTGATTCCAGTGGTGCCAACCAATCAGAGATCTGCCTTCCCCGTTCTTCTGCAGAGCTGGTCAATAACATGTACTGAAAACCACAGATATCAGAAGAATGGAGCAGCCGTAGACAGTCACTCAGCCATCGGCTAGGAGCAAGCTGGAGATTCGCTCATCTAAAAGCCTAAAACACATAAAAAGTCATGTAAACTGGTTCTTTGGTGCAAGTTGGCCAAACATAGTACCATAAATCAGCCCAGTGTTTATGTCCCCTCTTACATCCTCATCTCTGCTGAGATCTTCGCATATAGTGAAGGTATCATACAGGTCATCCCAGTTATCCTATAGGGAGTGGACCCTAGTGGTGACTTATCATCAGCTGAGAGTAGGTTGTAAAAGGAAAGAGACTCGCTCACATTTCTTTTTCCACACTTATATATGAATGATTTATTTTTGTATAATATGGCATTATATTATCATAAATCTGATCTGCTTCTATAAATACATAATTCATTGAAGTGTGGAAAAAGAAATGTGCACAATTTCCTTTCATTTGCATATTTGCAAACAGTGACAGCCACCTGACATTCTAGCAAACTGACCCAGCCTTAAAGGGCTTATCCAGGAATAGAAAAACAGAGATGTTTTCTTTCAAAAACAGCGTCACCCCAGGTTGTGTGAGGTATTAAAATTAATTCAACAATATTATTAAAGTTACAACGACTCCTTAGGTATACACAGGATACCATGGCACATTAGGTTTCATATACAGGATACAATAATATTTTGGGCTCCCTATAAAGTATACGACTACGCTTTGGCCATAATAATAATAATAATATTATTATTATTATTATTATTATTATATAATTTGGGTCCCACATATAGCATACAATGGCACCATATAGGGTAAAAAGAAATATTGAGTCTTAGACAAAGGATACAATGATACTTTGGGTTTCAGATAATGGATGGACACGAGGCTCAAATATATAAGATGAAAAAGCACACTTTTGGTCACCAAAGATGTAATGATACTTGGCATTCAAGATAAAGTATACAATAACACTATAGGTTCCAGATATAATGACACTTTATCCCAGATAAAGGATACAATGGGTTCCAGATAAATGATGCAATAACACTATGGGTACCAGATAAAATAAACAATGACACTATGGGTTCTAGATGGGTTCTAGTTCTAAAGTATAAAATACAACTATGGGTTCTAGATAGAGAATACAATGACACTAAGGGTTCCGGATAAGGGATATAATGACACTAAGGGTTCCTGATAAAAGGTACAATGATGCAATGGGTTCCAGATAAACGATAATCGTACGTGTAAATGCAGCGAACGATGGAACGACGCACGATAAATCGTACATCGTGATCTTTCATCAGGTCAGCAAATCGTCGTTCATCGTACGCAAAAAATTCGCAAATCGTTCCGTGTGAACAGTCGTTCGCCGATTTAACTAATGTGTGAGATAGGCTTAAACGATCGCAGTGCGAATTTTCGTACGATATATCGTACCGTCTAAACGCTGATCGTTATAAAAAAAAAATCGTAAATCCGACATCGCTAATCGTACGATCGGGCCAATAATCGTTACGTGTAAACGCAGCATTAGGGTTCTAGATAAAGGATATAATGACACTATGGATCCCAGATAAAGGATACACTGATACAATGGGTTCCAGATAAAGATACAATGATACTGTGGGTTCCAGATAAAGGATCTAATGACACCATGAGTACAAATAGATGATGCAATGACACTGTGAGTCCAAGATAAAGGATTTAATGAGATTTTGGGTTCCAGATAGAGCGTACAATGCGAGTCCCAGATAAAGGATACAGTGACACTATGAGTCCCAGATAAAGGATACAGTGACACGTACTTGCACACCAGTCTTAAATTGGACCTCGCCCCTAACTGCCCCGTCAGATAAACTAGGGCCTCTTAGTGAATCCGGCCCGATCAGCTATATGGCCTGTGCAGAAATGCACACCTGCATCGGCAGACGTATGCCAGAGAGAAGGGGAGGATCTGTGCCTTCTCCCTGGTGTACGCCTTGGGCACGACAATGATAAATCTCCCCCTAGGGGTTCTAGATAAAGCATATAAAAATACTATGGGTTCCGGATATTAAATACAAAAACACTGTGAGTTCCAGAAAAAGGATAAAAAAAAACTAACAAACAAAAACGCACACACACACTCTGGGTTCCAGATAAAGGATACAGTGACACTTTGGATTCCAGATAATAGACGCTTAAACCTACGGTACCCAACAACCAATTCACTAGATGTGCGTCTCTGTTTTCTCCACGTAATTATTTATACAGATTTTTTTTTCTTGCTTTTTTGTTTTGGTCACTTGTTCCCATGGACGGTAGTAACACAAACCTGTGTGAAATGAACTGTGAATAATTTTCACCATTGATATTCTGCGCTCACCTCTCCAGATGAAACCCGCATCTGAGCCTGATGTCTCTCAGAAAAAATCATTAGCCGGGAGTACAATACCCAGCTCTGCTGTTTTGTGGACAGAGAATTAATATTACATCTGTAAGAGGTATATTTTTCCATGTAACGAGACTTTCTATATTACCCGTAGAGTTATCAGACCATGAAATTCGCTCCTTTTGCTTCAATCTACAGACGCCGGTTACCTGGCTTCTTCTCTTTAGCATTTTTTTTTTTTTTTTTTTTTTTTTTTAGTGATTAACCACAATCTGCGCATCGGCCGCGGACGGAACAATTTCTGATGGTTTATTTCAGATGTGTTCCGCTGATTGTTTGTTAGTGTTACTTGGAGGGCAGAGAGAAGCGATGTGGTCCCACTGCAATCTAGAGCCATCTCCGAAATACTTAACAGTCTTTCAAATCAATGCAGAGTGCTTCAACCCCAGGTAATATATTGTTACATTCTCACGGAACGTACTTGTCGCGAAGCTCGGCACAAAAAGATCTTAATAAAACAAAAGCTTCCTCGGCTTTGTACCGGCCAGTCGTATCCTGTCTTACCTGATCTTTTTATTGACTTCCCCTCGTGAATAATAGGCATAAACAGACTTTTTGTCTTTTTTTTTTTTTTTGGTTCTTCAGTTTAAGACCAGGAAGACTGTCATAAAATTATTGACACATTTACAACTTTCCTCAGATCCCATAGGGAGGGATGATGACTCTTTCAGAGCCTCCTTGTTGACGGTTCTGCTTTTTTTTTTTTTTATTTTTACGCCAGAAGATTATATTTCCATACATAGATGTTAAAAGTAGAGATGAGCGAACCTGGAGCATGCTCAAGTCCATCCGAACCCGATCATTCGGCATTTGATTAGTGGCGGCTGCTGAAGTTGGATAAAGCTCTAAGGTTGTTTGGAAAACATGGATACAGCCAATGACTATATTCATGTTTTCCACATAGCCTTAGAGCTTTATCAAACTTTAGCAGCCACCGCTATTCAAATGCCGAACGTTCGAGTTCGGATGGACTCCAGCATGCTCCAGGTTCGCTCATCTCTAGTCAAAAGGAAAGGCTGGGTGCACACTACATTTTGCAATACATTTTTTCATCCGTTTTCCATTGAATTCCATTATAAAAAAAAAAAAAAAATGGATCCCTTTTTTTTAACGTACACAAAAATGTAGTCGACCTTATTTTTGTGTCTGTTAAAAAAAAGGATCCTGTTTTTTTTTTTTTAAATAATGGAATTCAATGGAAAAACGGATCAAAATGGATGCACGCACATGCATCCGTTTTTTCCTCCGTTTTTCATCTGTTTTTTTTCAAAAAATGGATGAAAAAAACGTAGTGTGCACCCAGCCAAAGAAAGAAGGAAAATGAACATGACATGGAGGATCTCCATTATTGGTCACTGTACCAGCCTGGTTAACAGGATGAGGTTATATATGAAAAAATTAAAGGGGAACTATCAGTAGGTTAGACTAATCTCACCCCTAATGCTGTTCCCATGCAGCTATCTATCTATCTATCTATCTATCTATCTATCTATCTATCTATCTCCTATCTATCTATCTATCTATCTATCTATCTATCTATCTATCTATCTCCTATCTATCTATCTCCTATCTATCTATCATCTATCTATCTATCTATCTATCTATCTATCTATCTATCTATCTATCTATCTCCTATCTATCTATCTATCTATCTATCTATCTATCTATCTCCTATCTATCTATCTATCTATCTATCTATCTATCTATCTGTCTGTCTGTCTGTCTGTCTGTCTATCTATCTATCTATCTATCTATCTATCTATCTATCTATCTATCTATCTACCTCTATGAATTAACTCATAATAATAAATCAAACAACAAAAAAAAATCCTACAAATGTTCTTCTTAGTAATAATCTAAAAATAAATCTTGTACATGTGGTTTGTAGGCAATTGCTTTTCGATTTGCATCTGCATCTTATAAGAGCAACCCACAGAATCCTTCATGATATCAATGACCTTTCAAATGTTTTTTGACGAAGACAAAGACCTATAAGTAGAGAAAACCATGTATTCCTCTTCTCTGTCTGACCCCAGCAGAGGTCTCACTTACTGAAGTGTTTTCCAGTATGTAGCCGGTCCGGGGGGATCTTCTCCATTTATGCTCCTGAAATTGTAACAGTAATTGGAAAAGCCCTGGCTAGAGGAAACATTGTAGCTACATTATATCCCCGCTCTGTGTACAACATGTCCGTAATGTAGTATAATGACTGAGACATGATTGAAGCAGGATACTTACTCACTCCATTCTGCAGGGTTTCTGTTTTTAACCTGATATGTAAAGATGAGGATCAACGAGATTAATGCCAGGTATTAATATCAAGTATAGTAACAAATTAGAAATTCATTTTTTAAACTACTTTTATTTATTCCCCCCCCCTTAATTGTACCTTTAAAAAAGTGCACAGGCAAAAAGAACCAGGGCTGGGTTCATGCTGTGTTTTTACCATCCATTTTTTTTTTAAGGCTATGTTCACACAACGTAAGTTCTGTAGGAATCGCATCCGTTATTACAACGGCCATAATTCCCACGGAACTTACGTAATGCTGGCTTCCGAGAACTAGCGGCGCTGTAAAAAACTGACATGTCATTGAATAGCGGCCACAGAAAACCCTGTCAGTGCACAATATGGAGCGTGCGGCTCCGGCCACTTGCTCCATTGTGTGCAGTGGGGAGTTGTGATGCACACGTTCACGGACTCACCCGCATCAGAACTTAGCGGTGCTAAAGATCATTCTACCGGTACTGCAGTACTGGACGGGATGATCTTTTCAAAGACCGGCCGTTCTGTGACCCTGGCGGGTCACGGAATGGCCGGTCTCATACGTAGTACGAACATAGCCGGGGGCTGCGTTCACACTACGTATATTTCAGTTAGTATATTTAAGTCAGTATTGCAACCAAAACCAGGAGTGGATTAAAAACACATAAAGGCTCTGTTCACACAATGTTGAAATTGAGTGGATGGCCGCCATATAACAGTAAATAACGGCCATTATTTCAATATAACAGCCGTTGTTCTAAAATAACAGCAAATATTTGCCATTAAATGGCGGCCATCCACTCAATTTCAACATTGTGTGGACAGAGCCTTTCTGTGTTTTTAATCCACTCCTGGTTTTGGTTGCAATACTGACTGAAATATACTTAGTGTGAACGCAGCCTTAATCTGTTTATGTAAAAAATGGATGGAAAAACCATTGAAAATTTAATGCATTTCATTTGTTTTTTTCCATGATAAAACTTCCATCATGGAAAAAAAATAAGAAAAAAATGATCAAAATGCTTTTTAGTATACAAAAAAAATGTAGTCGATCACGTTTTTTGCCTACGGTAAAAAAAAAAGATACGTTTTAATCCACCTCTTTATTTATTTTCATAATAGAAGTCAATGAAAAAATTGACAAAAATGCACAGCAATGTTTATCATCCGTTCTTAACATAAAATGTACGGCGGGGGGGGGGGGGGGGAACGGATTGCAAAAACACTTTTACTTTTCTTTTTCGCACAACTTTTGCCAGTTACAGTCACTATGTTTGGGCACAGGAAGCCTATAGCAACCACTTTACCACCAAAATACCTTTATAGCTGATGCACGCTATAATGCTCTCCCTTAACCAGTCCCCTTCTTTAGGAATTGCTCTATGTCCCCATCTGCACAGGGGTCCTCTACCTGCCATGGGGCTTGACCGCACATTGACATACCTCCTCACCTCCAAATACAGGAGCGACAGCGATAAACACATGTACATGATAAAACGACTGATTCGAGGTAAGTGTCGATATTCTATGCATGGTCGCCTATACTCACTGGTAAATTTGCTGAGCTCTCCATCCGACCCAACAAGTTTTCAGCTAAATCTGAAAGAGCCGTCAAAACTGAACTGAATTGGATGGCTGGCTCAAAGCGAAACCTCATCTCTATTGCAGACAAAAACTTATTTATTACCTGTTCACACATAGATAAAATTAGTTTGACTACATAGTTGCTGAACTAGATTTTTTTGCTGTGTTGGTAGAAAATTGAACAATTCCAAGCAGTGGCTGATTTATAATAGGGGAGGTTTGGTGCCGCCGCCTCCTGAGGGACCTCTGGTTGACAAAGTGCCCATCATTTAAATTGCCTATGAAGTGCAGGTGCTCAGCTTAAAGGGATTAGCCAGGATAAGAAAAAAACATAGCAACTTTCTTGCAAAAACAGCACCACCCCTGTTCTTAGGTTGTTTGCGGTATTACAATTCTTCTTCATTCACTTCAATGGAATGGAGCTGCAATACCACCCCCAAACTGAGGAGATGCACTGTTTTTGGAAGAGAGCAGCCATGCTTTTTTTTTTTTTTAAGTATGACTACCTCTGTAAAAGACTCTGGCCTGGCAGCTAACTACGACAAATGGTATTGAGTGTAAGTACTGTAAATAGGAGCCTCCTTTATTTGCCAAACAGATATTGGTCTCCACAGAACTTCATATTATGCCACAAACAGTGTAAACTATATGAATTATATAACATGTACCTGTTCACAGATCTAACATATTCCAGAACAACCATGTGTAAACAAGGGACCATAAGAAGTCAAAACTGACCTCTTTACTTGTAGCCAGTTCCATTATAAGACATAGAGCTCAGTTGCTTGTCCACCATCTTGTTTGCCATCATTGCAGTATCTCTGGAGGAAGGAACCCATCTCGGGTTCCTCATGCCTTTATGGAAGTGATATATTATATTAGTGAGGTGTTTCTCACTCTTCCATTGGTTCCATCAAGACCTTGCCAACTATAAAGCAAGATCTTTGACATTGGCAGTATATGGTTTAGTGAGTAGCCTTCCTAACTTTCCCCCATTATACGATGACATGTTGAATTTCAAATTCTCTGCACTATTTTTCTGAGGGAGATAAGAGTAGTGTTCAGCGGACCTGTCAAACTCTCCGGGCTTAGCACACCACTTGATTCCCCGCGAATGAAGAAGTAGTTGGATGCCTCCCAAGGGAGTCTCTGAAACGATGGATAAAGCCATAGGCTATAGGTTGTATCCATGTTTTCCTGGCAGCTCAAGGATGGAATCAAACCTCTTCAGCTTCTAGGACTCAAATGCCGAGGGTTAAGGTTAAGAGAACGTTGCCGAACCCGAACAGTGTGATAGGTCCCCTCAACACTACTCCAGAGCTGTCAAAGGCTTAACCCTTCACTTTCCATAGCAGGGATGGTGAACCTTTGGCACTCCAGTTGTTGCAAAACTAGGATTCCTATTATACGTGGACAACCAAAGACATGGCTTTGGAATTGTTTTGAAACAACTGAAGGGATGCAGGTTCATCATCACATCATCACCTTCAGACTGTGGACATGGTTTGACGTAAATGATGGCAATGTCTGTACGTTCCTATGGAGCGATATGTAAGCCGAGAGAATGAGTAAAAATGTTAGGCATACGGCTTCTGAAGCCATCTCCTCAGCGTGAACCTGTGTAGAACGTTCCGCTTTCTTTACTATGTCAAGATGTACAAATTGCATTGCTATGGGAACGCAAATAAGAAACACTAAAAAATAAAATGATACCAAGCTGGAAAACAATTAAATTTAGCATTTTCACCGTACGAATGATAGTAGATTAAACAAAAATAGAGTGCTTGACTTTTTTCCAAGTAATTGTAATAAAATTTTAAAAACAGCCGCGGTATTGAATCATGCAAAGACAAGAATGGTCCTAACCACATGTAAGGAAGGTTCCGAGTCTTTCCTTTCCTTCTCTCGCTGTGATTGTGATTTTATGCTCGTACAATGTGCATTGTGTTTTCTGCCTGAAAGAAAATATTTATTAGTAAATTTATACCAGTTGTCTCCATTACTCTTGGATGAAGGAGCCGAATGATGAAAGTTAATAGAAAGAGCATACAGAGATGTTAGGCGGTGTCCCTAAATCAGGGTCAACGATTTTTGGGATTGGTTAAAGCTGGCCCTAGATGTAACATTGTTTAATCAAAAACACTAATTTTATTTTATTTTTTAAAATTGAATCAAGGGAAGTTCCTCCAGGCCCCCGGTGATCTGTTTACTGTGGTGGAACCCATCAGCAATAGAGATGAGTGAACCTTGAGCACACTCGCATTCGTCCAAACCCAAGCATGCTGCATTTTATTATTGGTAGCTGAAGAAGTTGGATGGAGTCCTTAAGAAGCAATAGGACCTATTCATGTTCTCCAGGCAGCCCTAGGGTTGCATCCATTTTCTTCAGCCTCTGGTAATTAAATGCCGCACACTCTGGTTTAGAAGAACCCAAACGTGCTTGTGGTTCACTCATTTCTAGTCAACAGCGCCACCAGAGGGGATATTATGTATTGCACACCTCACAATTAGAGATGATTGAACAGCTGAAAATCTTAGGTTCTATAAAACTCGAACCTTGTCGAACCTTATGGATACAGCCATAGGCCATAGGCTGTATCTATGTTTTCCAAGCAGTCTTTGGGCTGCACCCAACTTCTTCAGTAATTAATACAGAGAATTCAGGTTCGGGTGAACCCGAGCATGCTGGAGGTTCGCTCATCTCTACTCAGTACTATTGGTTTCATTGTGAGTAGAGATGATCAAGCAGCGGAAAATCTTAGGTTCTATAGAACTTGAGCCTTGTCGAACCTTCCGCATTTGATTCCCGATACAGCCTATTACCTAGGCTGAATCCCGGAATTCCAGGCTGTACCCAGGCTGTCTCCTGCTTCCCGACGGACCGGGAAGGCATCCGGAACCAAATGCGGAAGGTTCGACAAGGCTCGAGTTCTATAGAACCTAAGATTTTCCGCTGCTCGATCAGCTCTACTCACAATGAAACCAATAGTACTGAGTAGAGGTTCACCCGAACCTGAATGCTCTGTAGTGATTACTGAAGAAGTTGGGTGCAGCCCAAAGACTGCTTGGAAAACATAGATACAGCCTATGGCCTATGGCTGTATCCATGTTTTCTAATATGGAGTGTTCTGGTTCGGACGAGCTGGAGCCCTGTCCACATGGGGGAACTGTTATGTTATAATGTGCTCTGAGCGAACTGGAGGAAGCATGGACACCAGCGATGAAGACATCATCCTTACACTATTAAGAGAGCAGTGTGTCAAGAATATTTTTGCCTGACCATCTCCAAGGGAGTTTGTTGGCACTAAGGGGAACCTGCCTGGAATATTGAGCTGAAGAGAAACAGGTGCCTATGTAGCCTTATGTCATGCTAGCAGGTGTCTACGCCTAGAGATGAGCAAATCTCCTGAGATTAATTTTGAGCCTGATTCAGAAAATCAGACTACTATTAGTTTCATCTCAGATTCAGATACCGATTCAGATGTTGAAGTGCCCCGATTGTCCTCTGGATTCCCACACAAAGCATATACAAGAGCAGAGACTCCTATTCAACATTCAATGGTCCTCTCAGCCTCCAGCAATCTCCTTTGGAGCTGGTAAGGACAAAACCTTAAAGGGGTACTCCAGCTGGTGGGGGAACTTTTTTGCTGGTTCCAGCGGCGGGTCCGGCATCGCGGCGCTCCGGTGCCCAGTTCCCGGCCGCCTCCTGGTGTCTGATGTGGGCCCGAGACGTGACGTCTCAGGTCCGCTCAGCCAGTCAGTGACAGAGGTGGGATCCGTTTTCAGACATATCATCTCGGGCCCGCGTCAGACACCAGGAAGCGGCTGGGAACCGGGCACCGGAGCGCTGCAATGTGGGACCTGCCGCTGGAACCGGGGAGGTGAGTGGACGTCTTTTCCCTCAGCCACCTCCTCCCCAATCCCAGCAAAAAAGTGCCCCCCCCCCCGCTGGAGTACCCCTTTAATGGCCTTCTGAATCTGACACTATTCTAGCCCTGCAGGTAAGTGAATACCACTAAGCCGCTGGGTTTAGAATCCCTGGCCAAAGGTATGTAGTGACTGGAAGCTGGGATGCATACAGGGTGGGCATTTACCAACAGGCCCCTTAGTGTACAGGAGCAGGGACGAGAATAATCCAAAATGATTCACAAAAAATTGAGATAATGGTAAATCCAATTTTTTTCTCGTAAAATTCTCATCTGCTCATCTCTATGTAAGACCATTAGGAACTGTTAGTGTAGTAAAGAAAAACAGTATAACATTGGATGACAATGGATGACAATGTCCTTTTGGCATTCGTTGGGTCCATAGTTGGTTATGGACTAGTTCAGCCTATGCTCAAGGCAAATAGACTGAAAGGACACATGAAACATGGTGAAAATACACCCTAATGTTTTAAAATACAACTCACATGGTGCAATATTTTAGTGCTTGGCATTGTATAGCGTACGTAGACTAGAGATGAGCGAACCTGCCGAGGTTTGGGTTTGTATGAACCTGAACTTTCGGCTTCTGATTCCCGCTGTCTGCCCTTTCCGTGGAGAGGGTGGATACAGCCTGAGGACCGCCTAGAAAACTGGGATACAGCCTATGGCTATATCCCAGTTTTCCAGGCGGTCATCAAGGTTGTATCCACCCTCTCCACGGAGCAGGCAGACAGCGTGAATCAGAAGCCGATAGTTCAGGTTCATACGAACCCGAACCTCGGCAGGTTCGCTCATCTCTAGCGTAGACCTGTAGGAGAAGTCTTCAATCATGTTGAGCGGACTTGAGGAAACCATGTGAATGTTCAGCATTTGATACCTGATTGCTGGAGACGTTGGCTGCCAGGAAAACATGGACACAACCATAGGCCATGTATGTTTTCCAGTACTCCCTAGGGTGGAATCCAACTTCTCCAGATTCCGAGTATCAAATGCCGAACATTCTGGTTTGGAGAAACTGCTGATCTCAGACAGTTTTCTTAAATCTGCTCAACATTAGAGCAAAACATACAGCAATGCAAGATATATAAATCCATAACAGCAACAAAATATATTTGGAGTGTAATAAATGATGTAACCGGAGTATAAGTTTAGCATATAATGGTTTCTGGTTGGGAGACCGTCATACATCATGATGCAGGAACAGATTCTGCCTTGAGAAGCCCTTTGGTTGGTCCACACAGCTGTTGCCATTTGGCTGCAGTACGTGTGCTGATATCAGGGAGCGTGGTGAATTTTAACAGCTGGAGGCCTCTCAACTTTCCGCGGCTTCTCAAATTTTCTGTTTATGACAAATAAGAACCCAACTGCTTCAACATATTTAATGATTATTCTCCCTCCGGTTCTTAAAGCGGCAGCCGAGCTCCATCTGCTCCAAGAATCATTGCCATTGTTGTAGTGAATATTATAGGGGTAAAAAAAAAAAAATCTTCTTGGTTTGTAAAAACATCAACTATGTGTGTTTTTTGTTTTTTTTTGTATTTGTGACAATTTTACAAACTTCATAGAACACAAGTGGAGATGAGCCAGTTGAGTCTAGATTATTCTAATGTAATCCAAATTTCCTTGAAATTTCTAATTTTTTGAAAATTCTTTTTTGGGGGATTAAATTCAGAAGAGAAAGTCATGTACACATTTGGCAATATATAAAAAGACTCCTTTACATACTCTTAGAGGGGCCTTATGTCAGTGGCATAGCGTTTTCAATTGTGGGTTACTACTGTGATGGTCTATAATATCTTCAACTAGGGGACCCTTAAAGGAATTCACATGTTCGGTGAATACAGTTCATGCATGGCAAATGTGCTATGGACCGGATTCATGAACCTCCTGGCATCATGTATCATTATGATGCCGGTAGCTCCCAAACAGTTTAAATGTTTGCACTACTGTACTGATATAGAATAGCTGTATTAGTACAGTAGTGCAAATTTAAAAATGTTAGATAATGCATGATGCCGGGCAGTCCATAAATTTGGTCCATAGTGCATCTTCTGTGCTTGGACTGTATTCATGGAACATGTGAATGCCCCCTTACCTAGATCCAGTACATACAGCATCCTTGCTCTTCTCTGGGACATCCCACATTTGCAAGGCTAGATGCAGAGCCTCTTAGAATATAGGAGCAGGGACTCCTGTCTTAAATAGGAGTCCCTGCTCCTGCAAATAGGTGGTTCTGAGGTGCCCTATGTTAGTGGCATAGCGTACCACTGAGTCGCTAGTATCCCCTTTCAAGATAATATATATGCACATACCACTTTGTTCTCAAAAGCAGTAAGGGTGGTTTCACAAATCGCTGGAAAAACTCCAGGAAAAAAAAAAATCATGACTGAAAAATTGATTTTTATTTTTTTTTTACCTTGGAGCAGTGGTAGTATAAAATAATAAAATATTAACTTACCTTACCACGTTCCCGGTGTCTTCGGGCCTCTCTGCAGCTGCAGCTCTGCCTTCTGGTCCCTTCCGGTCCAGTCTCTGCACTGACAGGCCGCTCAACCAATCACTGGCTGAGACAGGACCATGGCCAGTTATTGACATCGATCAGTCAATCATTTGCTCTAAGGACAGAGGTGGCGCTGTTTTTGTAAGAAAGTAGCTGTGTTTGCTCCAATCCTCGACAACCCAAAATATACTATAATTAAAAAAGCAAAAACAAAAAACAAACAAAAAAAAACCCAGTCCATTTATCTCTCCCTTCCCCATTTATACGATGAAGAAATAAGAGAACTGTTCCTACTATTTCTGATTAATAAAGTTCTCCCTATTACTATTATCTCATTATGAATATATTTGTATTATCATCACATTATATGCTTTGGTTCAGCGTAATTGAATCAGGGAACTATCAGATGTAAGGAATGTTACGTATCTCGTCTCTCATGACTCTCAGCCTTCTTTTCAGGTTTTCTGCTTTAATGAGAATATTTCTGGATAATGAAAGGAATAGCCGCGCGGCCTCTGATGCTATATATATATATATATATATATAGTGTGAAGAGTTTTAAGTGATGCTTTGTAGTCTACTGAGGCACGTTGGTAGAATCGTTCTGTGATGTACAGTAGATGTAGTATAGAATTCATACATATATGAAGATATAGATATTCTAATGAGGAAAAATACTGAACAACTGTAAATGTAGAATACTAATTAAAAAACTAAACAATAATATTATTATTATTATTATTATTATTATTATTTATTTTAATATGGTTCATGTTTTACATATAATGGCTATGTTCACACAACGTCAAAAATTTTAAAAAAAGGCGTCCGCAATTGATATTTTTTTTAAAAAACCTCGCCATTTAACTGACTGCTATGGCAATGCATTGAAGTCAATGGGAAGACGGACGTCCAATGCGCACAATGCATTGAATAACGGATGTTTTTACCGCAGACGTCAAAGTAACGAACATGATCATTATTTTCAGACGTCTTTTGCAAACAGCTGACTTTTTTTATTAGTTGTTCACACAGTTTTTCTTTTGTCACCGTTCTTTTTCAGTTTTTACTATTAAATTCAATGGACTTTTCAATTAAGGCGCACTCAATAGCCAATAATTAGTAACCAAACTAGTATAATGTACCAACAGCCATCATTGCACTAAGGGGAAGCCAGGCTGCTAAATTCCATCTGTTACTTTAAACTCAAAATGGTGGACGTAATTTTAAACAGAGCTGAAAAAACGTTGTGTGAACATAGCCAACATAGACAGGACAGTCAACACAGTATAAGTGCAGCCATGACCCGATGTGCAGGCTGTGGCCATCGCCGTAACAAAGGGATCAGCGATCAGTCGATCATTTGCTTAATGGTTATGAATAGTGATAAGCGAATTCTCATTCGCAGCCAATCGGGCGTTTAATTCACCTCATTGCGATTCACGAATTCCCCAGATTCGCTTTGCAAACATGGCGGCCACAATAACGACCGCACATGTTAGCTTATACTTACGCAGTTACAAACATTACGCAGTTGAGTACATCACCAGATAAACGTCCGCACGTTCAAAAAATTTTGTTGTAACCATTCTGATCATCAAACAAATTGTTCGTATCTACGAACACGGACAATTAGCGGCATTTTACAAAATTTACAAACATGATCGCTTGCCACTATTTTAATGAAATTCGTTTGTATGCAATTTGCGAATATATTCATGAATTCGTGTGAATATTCGTGAACTTCGCGAAACGGATTTCTGAGTGATTCGCTCATCTCTAGTTATCAATCATCCATCTACTTTGATGGCCACCATTAGTGACTCACTCCACCACCAACATGCTTATAATCTTAATATCCTCTTAGCTGACCTTCTTCAGAAATGTATGGGTAATCCGGAATAATAGCATTATGGTCGCTAAATCGGACAAGACGATAATCCTTTACATTCAACTTAAGTTTTTTAAAATTATAAACCTATATTTTGGAATGTTTCCAAAGTTGAACATTCCTTCTCCAAACTTTCCCATAGAGGACATGTGTGTCGCCGTGTAGAAGCTAAATTCAGAATAACACAATCTCGAGTCATTTGCTCATTTCCCTTTGTCCTGACTGTGAATTCTCAGGACAATCCCGCGCGTAGCTCAGAGAAAGAAATGTATGCAGTGGCTCGTGAAAAAGGTAATAAATCACCGTTCAATAATGGGCGGAAAGTATGGATCAAATCTTCAGGAAACCACTTGTTGACATAGTGACAAATGGCCGAACACGTGCTAAAGTCATATAATTGGTGACCGAACACAGAGAGCCGCCATTTGTTTTACATTTTCTAATTAAGAGAAAAAAGAGAGAAATAACAATGCAGCTCAAAAACTGACAAATGCAAATGTTTTTCTTTTTTCCCTTAAAAAAAAAAACAACTAATAGAGTCTTTGCTGATGCTTAGACTAAACGTAACACTATCTCATCCACAAGAAGGCCGGGCGGGATAGTCGATAGCTCACAGTAATAATCATTAGGAGGGAACACAACAAGGACTTTTTTGTTCGCAATAACATTTTTTCTTTATGATGTTTTAGACAGTTCTAGAAAAAAAAAAAAGTCAGCGGATCGCATCAATTTCTATGGGTCTGAAATGAGAGCGGAGATTTTGCCATCTGTTTCAACATGTTCTCCTTATATATATATATTTTTCTGTTGGTTTGTTTTACCGTAACATTTTTTAATCGCATAAAAAAGGATTACGTAAAATTATTTTCGCTTAACCTCCCAAGATGTATCTGTTTTATGTCTGTTGTGAATCAAATTCTTAATACCATAATTTGTAATTTTTTTTAATAATTTTTTTTTTTTTTTTTTTTTTTTTTTTAAGATGAGAAGGGGAAATAAAGATCACTTATTCTTATACTATAAGTGGTTATCCAGCGCTACAAAAACATGGCCACTTTCCCTCCTCTCTTGTCTCCAGATTGTGTGGGGTTTCAAACTCGGTTCCATTGAAGTAAATAAGGCTTAATTACAAACCACACCTGAACTGGAGACAAGAGAGGGGGAAAAGTGGCCATGTTTTTGTAGCACTGGATAACCCCTTTAAGGTTTCCATAAATATTAGATGAATGTTGGATGTTTGCGATGGGTTCGGCCATCCTATTAAACTGTATGGAGCTGTTCTGAAACAGGTGGTGATGCCGGTGGAAAATCACAGTCGGCCCATTTGTTCTGAGAGAAATAAGCTGCAGTCAGAGCGCTCTCCCTGCAGCTTACCCTTCCTTTCCCCATAGACATTACAGGAACACTCAGCCGTGCCAATCATTCTTGTGTATAGGGAGGACGGGTGGTGGGTGGGAGGCATGGGTCAAAGGAAGTGCCCCAATAGCGTCAATGTACACAGTGCATAGTATGATATGTAGAAGGCCCCCAGTCTACACATATCCCCTCCCTCAGGGTTGCAGCCATATTTAATTCTGATGGAGGCACGTCACCAGGGGGAGGGGATCTCGGTACACTAGGGGTCCACCTCCAATGCATAAAAGGGGACAAAGGCACATAAAGAAACTATTGCAGATAGCATGAACTAGGCGGTGTTTTAAAAAATGGACCGCGCTACCAGGATGTACATGCCAGCACTAACTAGGTAGTCTAAAAACATTTTTTATGTAAGCAAAGTGGTACGTTTACTTTAAAGGGGTTATCCAGGTTTACCATAAATAAATAAATATCTGACTTCTTCCAACAATGAAGTCACCCCTGTCCTCAGGTTGTGTGTGGTATTACAACTCAGCTCCATTCACCTCAATGAAATCCATCTGTAATGCCACACACAAACTGAGGACAAGAGTAGCGCTCTTTAAAAAGAAATAAAATAAAATAAACAACAACGATCAACATCTTAAACAAGCTAGGATGTAATTTCTACTGTTTACTCCATAGAAGCTCTGGCATCACGATCACAGGGCCTACGCGAGGGTATGATGACACTGAAAACAGGCCGAAATTCCAAGCGGAATCCCTGCCACGGACTCCGCTTGGAATCCCATCTTCCTCACTGTCTCGATGTAATGTATAGGCTGCCTTCGTTCTCCTCGGCTCTCTGCTCAAAGAATTGACATCGGACTCACCTCTGCAGCGGCCCGCATGGCTTTTGGCACTGATATCTTCGTTCTGGGACCGGCTCCAGGAGCGGGATCTCGCCGGAAAAGGTAAGTATCCAGGGGCTGCAACAGGAAGGGGTCGGGCGGGCTCTGTGCCCGCGTCTGCGGTGACAGGTTCCCTTTAAGTACTCCTTTAAGGGCTTGTTAATTCCACCCAAGAAACGAAATGCCTGAATACTGCTATAACGTTACTAAAGACGCAAAACAGAATTAACTTCTCAATGCTTAGTTATATCTATGATGAATATGGAATGAATATTACCCACAAATCACCTGGTTGCCTTCTCTCCCTTTTTTTTTACCTAGTGAACTTAATTAAAAAAGACTAAAAGATCAGTATTCTGAGCAGGTGTGGCGGTGATTCATGGTGTAATGCCAGGCTGTCGTCTAATCGAGATGGAAAAGAAGAATGGTTAATTTGAGAGAGAATTGCAGCCCTGCTTGGCATTTTGTCATCTGTGGGAATATGCAGGATGTGTCCACGGTAAAGAATATTCAGTGACTAGCACAGCAATTATATACATCAATCTGCGCTATATGGAACCAGGGACTTCATGTGTTCACATTTACCCAGGACAAGCGCGGCCTCTATGTAGTGTAATGTAATTCTGATTTCTTGTCTTTACATAATCAAGGGAATAATCAAGAATAACTTATAGGGAGGGGGGGGGGGGGCTATTTTACAAATCTATCTATCTCCTATCTATTATCTATCTATCTATCTATCTATCTATCTATCTATCTATCTATCTATCTATCTCCTACCTATCTATCTATCTATCTATCTATCTCCTATCTATAATCTATCTATCTATCTATCTATTATCTATCTATCTATCTATCTATCTATCTATCTATCTATCTATCTCCTATCTATCTATCTATCTATCTATCTATCTATCTATCTCCTATCTATCTCCTATCTATCTATCTATCTATCTATCTATCTATCTATCTATCTATCTCCTATCTATCTATCTATCTATCTATCTATCTATCTATCTATCTAGTCTTTCTTTCTTTCTTTCTTTCTTTTTCTTTCTTTTTCCAATGCACAGTAACGGGTTCCAATGGGAATGTCCCGACCACGGACAGTTAGACATCTAATTATACGAATAGTCCACAGCACTCACTTCAATAAGGTGAAGGAAATTTATTTTTACATGTAGTCACACGTGTACAGCACAGCAATTGTGGATCAAGATGCAACGTTTCGGCAGCCAGTTGCCGCCATTTTCAATTTTTTTTTAAGCTTGAAAATGGCGGCAACTGGCTGCCAAAAAGTTGCATCTTGACCCACGATTGGTGTGCTGTACACGTGTGACTACATGTAAAGAAATTTCCTTCACCTTATCCAGTTGAGTGCTGTGGACTATTCATATAATTGGAAATCTATCTCTCTATCTATCTATCTATCTCCTATCTATCTATCTATCTATCTATCTATCTATCTATCTATCTGTCTATCTATCTATCTATCTATCTATCATCTATCTATCTATCTATCTATCTATCTATCTATCTATCGCTCTAGTAATCAAGGTACAAAGTCAGAAGGCAGGGGGAGTAAACGAAACTAAGCCCAGGTCTGAAATACCGGAATAAGGCCATAACAGGTATATATTGCTAGCGTAGGCCCTTCAAGGAGGCTTTATAGCAGGCAAATAGAACATGGTAGGGATCATAGTATATGGGGGCTGAAGTCCTGTCCCCAGATTGGGGGAGGGACTCCAGCCCCCTCTTTTGAGGCAGAGCTTACTGGCAGAGGCGTCTGCCAGTCAGCTATTACTGAGAGGCACATCCACTGCGGCCACGCTGCTGGTTACCAGTGGGGCTGGTCGCTAAGGATGCCATCGGGGTGTCCCTGCAATCAGTGGCGTGCTCCTGACACCTATCTACCTATGTAACTGTCTTTCTACCTACCTACTGAAGGCACTAAAGGGATAATACATAATGTACATAGTAAGTTGTGATAAATCATGTGATCTCCTTGTTGGCTCTTAGGGTCTCCTACCTACAGCCACAGCACAGAGTCCCCCTTATAACAATCCTCCTCAATCTCTATAGTATTACATGTCTCGTACTATACTGCGCCTATAATATTTTACACACAGTTGTGAATAAAGCCATATACCAGTCTCCTGTACGGCTATTGTACTGCATTATACTTCATGGCTCCATTAGACACGCTCCCCTTGGTGAGTGACAATGTTAAATGTATTTATTATTAAACAATTATCGGTACTTCAGCCGCTTCAGACCTTCACTTCACCGGGCAACCTGGAATTATCATTACTTATTCTGAGTGCATAATTTAGCTTAATGGCTGCTTAATAAGATGTTTCATTAAAAGAACAAAAAATACAATTTTTAAAAATTTTCCTTTCTAATTCTCTTTAATTCTTTTGGTCGAGCGCAACCTCTGCTGCATGGACCCGGGGTATTCCAGTTATTTCCTCAAGGGCAGAACCCCCCAACATTTAACAAAAAGTGACCCCCATCCACATTAAGTATGGAGGACACCTTCGTTCCTGACGAATGCTGCACTGGCCGGTAATTGAATTCGAGTCAAATGCCTTCATAGTCCTCATGTCAAGTAGACGGGAATAAAAACAAGATCCAGATGGGGAAGGTGATCTTCTTGAAGGGTGTTCTGTTGAAATTGAGAAAATTGTGATAATGTCACTTTAAGGCCGGTTACGTTTGCAAAGTAAATGCATTTTGCAGGGTAATTTTCTCTGAAGCGAGCGGCGCTGTTCCTTTAAATGGAACTTGATATTGGCTTCTTTGAAGCTGGAGAGACGTAGACGACGTCTTTTTTTCCTTCTTCTTCTTTCTCGCATTTCTGTTTGTCTGTTTGCGGCAATGAGGGGCATCTGGAAGAAAACGAGAGGCTGTGCGGATGGCGTGTTTGTGTGATGGCTGGAGGTCTGCTCAAAAAGCTACAATGTGACGACCACCATAGATAAAGGGGACATTCACTGTAAACAAGGCTCCACCGCGACGTTATAGTGTTTAGAAGAAAGATCAAAGTTCTTTGTAACCGAGCACATTTGCCAAAAGGAAGACATCTGCTTCTCTGTCCTAGACAGGATGACCTCTGTGCGGGCTTCATCCAGAACCAAAAAAATGTTAATTGTACCACTCTCTAATATATTTTCAGTATCAATTCCGTTTCGAGACCTCCGCTTGCTGTCATTCAGTGTTTGGTGGAGAAAATTCAGTCCTGGTCCCATGGGGGTCACCAGACACAGCTATAATAACAGTACTGAAGGTTGTGCAGGTGCCGCATGCTAGATAGAAAAAATTCCCAGAATGCCTACAATCTGCTACAGGTTTCTCCCAATGCATCTGAAAAACCCATTTACATGCATTCTATTATTATTTTTTTCCTTAAAGGAACCATAACTTAAAGTGTTGCTGTCAATTAAATAAAAATTTTGAGATGTGAAAAGTAGAGCGAATCTCAAGTTTAAATCCAGGTTCGGCAACTTCATTGATCCTGATCACTCAGCATTTAACTCTCCTCGTATGGAACAATTAGTTGCGGCCCTACGGCTGTTAAGAGATCCAGGATTTAGCCTTTTTTCTGGGACATATAAAGACGGTAACCAACTTTTCCGGACATGGGGAGTTAAATGCCGAGTGTTCAGATTTATAGATATTGCCGAACCCGGATTTAAACTTGAAGTTTGCTCATCGCTGGTCAAAAGTTTTGATCGCTTGCGTTCTGGGTGTTCAGAATTGCTCTGATCATTTGAGTCTGGCTTACTGACTTGTTACAGGAAATGGCTCAGTTGACTTACAATAGAGACCGTCTCTCGCAAGAAGTTAGATGGAACAGCGATTAGTGGAGGTCTCACCGGTGGGAATTCCAACATAAAGATACTGAATGATCAAAACTCGATGAATCTGTGTGAAAAAAAAGGAGTGTTGGAACCCTCTTCTATATCCTATGTATAGGGGATAAATAATTTTATGTATGATGAGCCAAACAGAACGTGTATGATCTACAGCTATCCAGCCCACTTGTCCCATGGCCCAGAAAGTATGTTTTTATGCCCTCCAATGGGCAAAAATGACGAAAGCCACTGTCAGACACCTCTTATTTTAACAGAATAAAAGGGCCGGGCAGTTAAAGCCCAGCATGCCTCATCCTACTCTCCACTGATATCAGCCATCAGGGAAGACCTGAAAGGTCTCTGTTTGCTGTGGTTCTACATGGTACGATAATCGAGCAGCTGGGCAGCACAAATGTTCCTGGTGTCGCTCATGTGGTCATGGAAGCTGACAGCTGACACATATTTGTGATTCAGCATCCCACTCGGTGGCTCTGGAGATACTGCCGGTGGCAAGAGGGCAGAAAGGGAGAATCAGATGGCGGATCACACAGCGGCGCACTAGGTAAGTATGAACTCCTTGTTTGATCTGGAAACTGACAGCACAATATATGTGTATGGAGGGGGGAGGATGCGGTCAGCCGAGGATCAGACATTTTCCCGCTCTTTGGCCAGAAACACACACAGCAGTTTTTGTTCCAGAACCAGAAGTGGAGTCAAATGGGATGGGCAATATAAAGGGAGGACTTGTCTTAGTCTTTTCTGTTGTATCCTCATCTGTATTTTCTTCTGCTTCCGGCTGGTCCCCATTTCATTTGCACAGGCCGATTTTTGGCCGAATTTATGTTTTTAGCATTGCTCTTGGTCCATAATCAGTCCATATAAAAGGCTCTTTAGACACTATCCAATCAGCTGTCAAGAAGAATAGTAAAGCCTATGAATGTAAAAACATTTCCAGAAGGAACAACAGAGGATCTCCAGAATTTTTTTTTAACAGCTCTGTAGAGATGACAGGTTCTCTTTAACTCCTACAGATCACACATGCATGAAACATCTACCGAACACTCCCGCATTACCGATTCGGCACTACACGACGTCCGCTTAAATAACTTTTTCAAAAACCATCGAAAAGATTTCTTATTATTTCAGTTTTTTTTTTTCTTTAATTTTCTAAATCATCTGTCTTGAAATAAATAGATTGAAAAATGTCTGCAATGAATGCCTGGCTTGTTAATTAACCACTTTGCTGCTGCCAAGGCGAGGAAGCCATGCAGAACCGGCTCTCCGAGTAGTGAAAGATTAAAACGACTTGTTAAAAGATGTGTGAAGTAGAGGAAAGAGAAGAAATTTCAAAGAGGCAGGAAAGAGTCTGGTAAGTAATTTCATTTTATTAGACACCTCTCCTGGTAAGTGACTATGCTACATGTGCAAAGCAAATCCCAGAACCTTAGGAGATTAATTCTGAAGGAGGCACACGGAGGTCAAAGTGTACGCAAGTATGTGCCTAATCTTGGAGAAATCAGGCTATTCTCTCACAGCAATTAAGCAGGGGTCTAGGGTTTCATCCGCAGCGTATTTAAGCACAGGATACAATTTAACACAAATGTATTAATATCTGGACGGTGGTAAATTGCTCAGGAAATAAACAGAGTTTCTTCATTTAAATTAGAAAAAGAGGGAGAGAAAGTTGTAGAAAGTGAAAATAATCAATGTATCTCTGTTAAAGGAAAACTTCAGGGTAAACTGATGCACTGAGTTAGGCCTGTATTGCTTAAAGTGACACTGTCACCTCCTTTTTGCATTCTGACATCTCTACACAGGTGTAAAGGGTAAATTTAGCGTTTTCATACCTTATTTCATATCATACGTCATGGTGTTTGTTCAAGTGTCCTTTTATCAACTGCAAATTGTATTAAGTGGGCGTGGCCTTGTGGCATTAGCGCCACTTAGCCCCGCCCACAACGGCACCGTTGGCCCAGCCCCCTCGCCGGCTATTGGAACAGCCTGGCCGAAAGGTGTAGACCCCACCCCCTTTACGTCGGCCAACCAATGGGCATCAAGGAGGCGGGGCCAATGGTGTCGTTGTGGGCAGGGCTATGTGGCGCTAATGCCGTGAGGCCACGCCCACTTAATACAATCTGCAGTTGATAAAAGGACACTTTTTACTTGAACAAACACCATGACGTATGATATGAAATAAGGTATGAAAACCGCTAAATTTACCCTTTACACCTATGTAGAGATGTCAGAATGCACAAAGGGGGTGACAGTGTCATTTTTAAAAAAAAACAAAAAAACACTTTCTCAGTAGGCTCCGCCCTCTCGGGTGCAACTCGAAACTGACTGATGGTCTGTGTACAGGATAGGTCATCAATCACTTATCATTAATGTTCCAACATCCAGCACCCCTACTGATCAGCTGTGCTCTACACAAGTACACAGTGGACAGGGAGAGAAGTCGTTGGCTCCATTCAATGTGTAGTGGCAGGACCTGCTTACTGCAGCTCAGCTCCTATTTAAGTGAGCAGGAACTGGACTGCAGTAGCCAGGTCCGGCCACTACACATAAAGTTGAGCCAAATGCTTCAGCCCTTTGTACAGTGTTGTGCAGAGGCTGAAAAGTTGACTGGCGGAGGTGCTTGGTTTTGGGACCCTGATGATATCCTGCGTATAGGCCCCTTTAATGCCCCCATGATAACCAAAGGGCAGACCAAGGAAGAATTTAAAAACTCAAGTCTTCCAAAACTTATCAGCTGCCATATGTCCTGCAGGAAGTGATGTATTATTTTCAGTCTGACACAGTGCTCTCTGCTGCCATCTCTTTCCACTGTTCAGAGCAGTCGCAAGTTCCCTTACCAGTTGCTTCTTCTTGCTCCTGTTCTGCCTGACACGTACATCCCCACCTTCTAGGAATGACAAGCATTGTCTCTCTCTGATTTAAAGGGACAGCACGTCCCTAATTGGTTATGTGCACACAAAAAAACCCTATAAATTCATGCCCTGCTCTGACCCTAGTGTTGGAGCCTCTGTATGCTTCCTAGCTCTCCTGTGATTCTTGCCTGTGATTCCTGCTCATGGTTCCTGCCCATGTTCCTCCTGTAACTGTTCCTGCCCCATGATTGCTGCTGCTGGCGCCAGCCCTGCTTCCACCCATGAGTCCTACTGTGGTCCTGCCTGCCGCCTACATTTCACCAGCTGCACCTTGCCTTGCCATAGTGGTAAATACGGCCCTGCTTGCCTGCCTCCACTACAAGCCGAGTCAGGGGTAGCAAGCAGATCCCACCTTGTGATAAGCATTATGGAAAACCAACGGCCTATTAGACTAGTCTCCTTGGTGCGGCTTACACCATCGCTAGTGGTCTAATGCCAGGAAACTTTGCTAAATAACCTGCTGAAGCTCCACTTCTCTGTCTCCCAATGTCCTCTTATAGCCAGTAAATTAAACTGCTGCAAAACCACAGTCAATAAATTATTATCTCAAGTGGCTGAGAAATGTAAGCTGAACACAACACAATGCAAAGAGAAGCGAGCGGCACAGTGATACTGCATGGGAGATAATGCTGAGAAGCGCATAATGGGCACGATTACTGGAAGGAGCTCCCAGATCTTCAACATCGGATTATTTCACCTATTATGTATTATAGCTTGTCCGACTGCAAAGCCACAAATGAGATTTATACTTGTAGAGTATCTATCTATCTATCTATCTATCTATCTATCTATCTATCTATCTATCTATCTATCTCCTATCTATCTATCTCCTATCTATCTATCTATCTATCTATCTATCTATCTATCTATCTATCTCCTATCTATCTATCTATCTATCTATCTATCTATCTATCTATCTATTATCTATCTATCTATCTATCTATCTATCTATCTATCTCCTATCTATCTATCTATCTATCTATCTATCTATCTATCTATCTATTATCTATCTCCTATCTATCTATCTATCTATCTATCTATCTATCTATCTATCTATCTCCTATCTATTATCTATCTATCTATCTATCTATCTATCTATCTATCTATCTCCTATCTATCTATCTATCTATCTATCTATCTATCTATCTATCTATCAACTATCTATCAACTATCTATCTATCTATCTATCTATCTATCTATCTATCTCCTATCTATCTATCTCCTATCTATCATCTATCTATCTATCTATCTATCTATCTATCTATCTATCTATCTATCTATCTATCAACTATCTATCAACTATCTATCTATCTATCTATCTATCTATCTATCTCCTATCTATCTATCTATCTATCTATCTATCTATCTATCTATCTCCTATCTATTATCTATCTATCTATCTATCTATCTATCTATCTATCTATCTATCTATCCACCATCTATCCATCCATCCATCCATCCATCCATCCATCTTCTATCTATCTATCTATCTATCTATCTATCTATCTATCTATCTATCATCTATCTATCCATCCATCTCTTATCTATCTATCTCCTATCTATCTATCTATCTATCTATCTATCTATCTATCTATCTATCTATCTACAGTATCTGTCATCTATCCATCCATCTCCTATCTATCTATCTACAGTATCTTTCTTTCTTTCTTTCTTTCTTTCTTTCTTTCTTTCTTTCTTTCTTTCTTTCTTTCTATCTATCTATCTATCTATCTATCTATCTATCTATCTATCACCTTTATTAGTCGCCACTCTTGTCCTCAGTTTGTGCTCGGTATTGCAGCTTAGTTCTTTTGAGGTAAATACATTGGTCATATCACACCCAAACTGAGAACTCTGTTTTTCTTATTATTTTCTTAGTCTTCCCCACTAGGTAAATATTGCCCCTTCATATAAAACTATTATTCCCCACTAGGTAGATGAGTGCCCCTCATATTAAACAGTTGACCCCAAACTAGGTAAATAATTGCCCCCTTCCCTCCCATATTAAATGAATGTTCCCAACTAGATAAATAGGTGCCACTTTACAAAATGTATATATATATATATATATATATATATATATATATATATATATATATATATATATATCTCCTTCTTTCCATGCCCAGAGGGACTTTTGTTCTATCTTCCTTCTTGTTGGCTGCGGGCACTATCCCTGTAGGCCATGCATAGATGATATATTTATTGTGTTATAGTCCAGTCCTATAGCATTCAAGAGGGAAAGGTAAACTATTACACTATAAGCAAGCCTGGAAAACAAGAAAATGGCTGCACCTCTCTCACATGTTTGATACTAAAGCTTTTCAGCTACATTAAAAACCAACATCAGAACCATATTGCCTCATGTACCACGTGCAGGTCTTCTGATAAACATGAGTCCCTATTCTAACAATAGCGCAGTGTCAGTTAGCAAACAACACCACCGCAAAGCCAGCGTCCACAAGGGGTGGTGGCAACCCAACAGTCTAGCAACCCCAACATCGCACGGCCACGCCCCTAGGCCCAGGGCTGCATCACCCCCATAGAGACAGCAAGCAGAGGTGATGGCCACCAGCCAACACCAGTGTTACCAGGTCTGAAAGCTCACTCCATGTACTCTTAGCTAGACTGGGAAAAAGAAGAGGTACTAACCATGTATACAGCTTTCCGATGTTAGACTATGTTCACACAATTTTCTATTTTAAAAAAAGTCAGTTATTGCCGTGATTTATTTGGCTTCAATGCAATGCAACTTTGTGTGAACCTAGCCTTAGACTGATAGTCCATCAGCTTTTCATCCTGCCGCCACTCGCATAGGACAGCAGGGGTGCAGCACTGACCATCACAGTTATTTTAACATTTTCCGAGCTCCGTCACTACTATTCCTATTGGTATACCATTATATTATTGGATGAGCTCTCCCCCTTTAATATTTATCATCATTTATTACATGGAGGCAGATGAAGTGGCCGGGATTGGTGAAAACACAGATCCCATGTAAGGGCACTATTCCACAGTAACGATAATTGGCCGGATCGGCCTCATTTGGCCCGATTCGGCCGATTATCTCTCGGTGAAATAGAAAAAACGATCAGCCGATGATGGTGTCATCGGCTGATCGTTCATTTAGGGCCAGACCTAAAATCATCATTCCCCCACCGCGCAATGCTACGGTTAAATAGCGGTGTGCGGCCGGCGACCGACGATTTGACAGGCTACAGCATCATACATTACCTGCAGGGCTTCTTCTCCACGCTGTCTTCATCCCCAGGTCCCGCGCGCTCTATCTTCAGAATGGGCGGTCAGCTGACGGAGCTCTCAGCCAATCACAGGCCGCGACCGCCGCGGCCCGTGATTGGCTGAGTTTGGCCGGTCAGCTGACCGGCCTCTCTGAAGATAGAGCGCGCGGGACACGGGGAGGAAGACAGCGCGGAGAAGACCTGACAGGTAATGTATGATCCTGCAAGGGCATCGGTAACGATGTCCTTGCAGCCCTCGCTCAATGATCATCGGGCCGTGGAATAGGCCCAGTAAATGAGTGGCGATCTAGCAGATCGCTGCTCGTTTACATCGTTAATCGGGCCCTCCTCGGCCCGTGGAATAGGACCCTAAGGAAAACATATGGAATCCAGAGACAGACAGTGTGAGCCCTAATGCTAGGCCCCCAACACTATCCCTGCCTACTTGCTAGCCCTTCACAGGTGACATGGTCCTTTCACTAGGTAAGTAAAACACAGAACGAGACAAGGCAGAGAACACAATAAGAAATAGTCTGGCAGGTACAGCTCAAACCAGAGATAGCAAAATGATACAAACAGCAGGCAAAAACACAGGGTGTGATTAGACAAGCTCTCTGAAATCCAGAGCACACAGAGCACAGACTGCCAGGGAATGGAGATAAGCGAAGACAACTGTCCATCACTATTCAGTCTAAATCATCTGCAGCCTGGCTGGGGCTAACAAAGAAACCAGACGGGTGTGGTTGAACCTGTCAATCACCGGTGTTACAGACCGTAATTACAGAGCTCTGGCTGTGTCAGTACAGCAGTGCAAAGATTTAAACTTATTCAGAGCTCCCAGCATCAGCATGAAGCGGGAGTTTCATGATTCTGGTCCGTAGCGCATCTTCTGTGCACAGAACACGGGAACACAGAACATAGAAATAATTCCTTAGGGCAGCATCCAACCTCTTCAGTGGATTCGGATAAAACCGAGTGTGCTGGAGGTTTATCTCTTATCAAAACCATGGTGCTTTTACATGTTTTTTGTATGGCAACTATGGTCTCAATGCAGTAAATATCATCTTTGACGTGTGCACAAGACCAGTAATATTTTTAGCATTCATCCCACACAACAATCTATTTTCTGAAAACATAGAATTTTTTTTTTTTACTGGGCCCAATCCTTTTGCATTTTTGTGAAGTGTCATGTTAATTGCTGCCATTATTGCTCCTCTCTTCATATCAGATCTATAGTACATTTCATCAGCAGGTTGAACTCTTGGCAGGTGCCAGTGTCGTCGGTGGCGATCAATATTTTTCATATACACTGTCAGCTTCGATTTTCTCTAAGGACACCAATTTGTAAACAAAACTAAACACAGTGACCTATTCGAGATGAAAATACCTATGTTATGGCTTCCGTCAGGGCGTTCTCGAAAGAGGTAGCGGAGGAGAAAAAAATTGTTTGCGAGATAAAATTACGTTCAACGACTCTCAATTACTTTTGTTAATTTACTATTTTATTTATTCTTTTTTTAAGAGATTTTTTTTCTTATTGAAATGTACAACACAGAAAGGATGAAAAAAAAAAAGCTAAACTAAAAATTTAATTTTTATCTATCTGATTATTCCATATTGTTCCACAATTATTGCTCAGGAGCGTAGTATACTCCATCTTTTATGTGATAATAGTCTTTATTGTTCTGGGAGGCTTTCCACCATACTGTAGGACATCTTAAAGGGTAGAGACCAGTGTTGGGTCTGGTTCACGGTTGGCATTCCAGTACATCTTAAATACACATAATCGGAACCCCAAATGATTGACAAATAACTACCGTTGGATTGAGAAGATGGATGCAGTCTTCCAGTACATATCATTTGCTGTATGTCCTGCAGGAAGTGGTGTATCCTTTCCACTCTGGAGAGCAGGAAAGGTTTGCTATGGGGATTTGTTACTGCTCCAGACATGGACAGAGGTGGCAGCAGAAAGCACTGTGTCAGACTGGAAAGAAAACACCACTTCATGCAGGACATACAGCAGCTGATAAGTACTGGAAGACTTGAGATGTTTTAATAGAAGTTAAATACCAATCTCTGGCACTTTTTGGCACCAGTTGATCTGAAAGAAACATTTTTGGGTGAACAATCCCTTTAAAGGATTTGATCCACACCTACACTCTGGACTGGTAATAAGTAAAGAATCAATGGAAGGCCCCACCTCTGAAAACCTATTTTGTATGTCCTTTCTTCCCAGAATTCCCTGTGGAGCATGAATGGTCAAAAAGTTTCCAGATGTCTTCATGATGCTCTCCTCAAGGAGAAACATTACCCCTTTGGTTACACATGGATAAATGATGTGTTGATTGTAAGACAACCCCTTTAAGCTTGTGCCGAATGTCTTTGTGTGCTTAAGTGTTGTTTACATCATGTTTGAGCTTTCTGTCAGACATCTCCAGCATGATTGATAGTCGTCTAGTCTATCGGCATAGCAAGCCTTGTTGTGTACATACAGGATCAGGGATCTCTTTCAATGGCTGGAATGGTTGGATATATTGTATCCAGTTAATGTAGTGATGAAGTGATGATGCATGAAGCCTTACAGCTTACCTCCAGGTGGCCCAATAAACTTTCTACATTCTCAGAAAAACATTGACACTTTCTTCCAGAAACAGCACCCCGCCTGACCTCAGTTTTTGTGTAGTATTACAGCTCAGTTCCATTGAGGTCAATGGAACTGATTTTTAATACCACAAACAATCTGAGGACAAAGGTAGCACTTTTTTTTGGAAGAAAGTAGTTATGTTGTTTTTCTAATCCCGGATAACCCCTTTAACTGAGTGACGAGACAAACAGTGTATGTTTATATCAGAAGGGTTTCTGCTCCTGTACATACCAATTAATCCAAAACAAATTTCCAAAATAAAAAAAATAAAAAAAAAATGTATTCAGATGAAGTTTTGAGTCAATTTCATTCTATTAGAAACCATTACACCTGATGGGTCCAGCAAACATCTTTGGTTATTTAGGTAAAAAAAAAAAAAAAAAAACCTTTCCAATACCACTCTGTGTCTAATATACATGTATAACATATCTAGCACCCTTTCCCTGTTTTTTTTTTTTTTTTTTTTTAATTGGTATCCCCTCTGGATGTCTAAAATCCTCTACTCTGGGTCCACTCTGACCACACTAAGCTCCTTCTTCCCCTATCCTTTTGTAGTCACAGAACATGTGATCTCCTCTCTAATTAGCTGTCTATTGACTTGGTAACCCAACCCCCAGGAGGCATCATCTGCATCATCTCCATGCACCTGTGCTGCTTCCACAGACTTACATGAGTCTCTGAGCCCAGATTTCTGTAATATGAAAAGTTATTGTTCTACTCCTGCTTTCTGTGAGGAATGGCAGCAGCTAGAAAGACGAGACGGCTCAAAATACTCAGGTGGATTTGGTGAGTAAGACCAGCTAACATTAGTTTTTTTCGCTCTTAGGTGGATAACCCCTTTAAGTTTTACAAGATGCATGTATATTAGCACAATAGTCCACGCATTTCTGGTCAGAAGTAGAGATGAATGCAACTCAAGCATGCTCTAGTCTGTCCGAACCCGAAAGTCTTGGCATTTGAAGAAGTTGGATGAAGCCCTAAGACTGCCTGGAAAACTTGGATACTGCTATAGGCCATAGACTGTATCCATGTTTTCCAGGACTCCCTAGGGCTGCAAACAACTTCTTTAGCCACCGGTACAAACTTATTGTGTTTAGGCTCGAGCATCTCTATTGAGATGTATAAAATGAATCTCCAAAGCCCTAATGCAACATCTGTAACAGAAAACCCAAGTCATTTACAGTACTATTCTCCCCGTACGAGGCCAAATGACTTTTGGCCTTCCAAAGACTTTAGGACCTTGGTGCAGCCAAGTTTCAAGCCCCCAAGGAATGATATAAACTCCACTCAAAACAATAAGACATGTGGGCATGACTATATCTCAACTAGATCTGGCCTGGGGCATGTCAATAGGAAATCCATCCCACCTTATCTACTGTATTTAGGTTTTCCAAAAATTTCAAGAATGCGCATGGGGCGCGAAAGAGCCTGCATCATATAACCGGCAGAGTTAAGTATATAATTGACACCCAGACATATTTCATTTACATAGACCAGAAATGTCTGCTGACATTCTCCCGAGAAGCGATCTGTGTATTTCCAGCGAGGAGACCTGAAACAAGCGAATTACCTGCTAATGAGGGTTTTAGACAGAGCAGTTTTTAAATATCCAGAACATTAATCCCTTACAAAACAATCCTGAAGCTCTGAAGTGCTCGATAACCTTTAAGAAACGCAGCATTTCCCCAAATTAGTTATATATTAAAGCAGTGTTCTATGTTGAGTGCCGCTGACCTTTCAAATATTGTTTCGCAAAACTTTAACTAAGAGAATTTCACCTTTATAATTTTTTTGAAGTTTTGCGGAGAATGAACACATAACCTTTTCATAAAAAAAGGCAAAAACAATCCTTCAGAACATAGAATTACTTACCTGGCTTAATTGTCTGCCGCTCTAACCCCATCCCCTTATGTTCCCAATATTATAAATGTTATTTATTCTTCGGATAATAAAGACGGGTTTATGTGGATCGCGGCCTCGCAAAAAAAAAAACACCGCTCTTTACTCCAAAAACTCTCAACAAGCTATTTGCATTAATAGCTTTCCTGGACAAGTTGTATACAGATTCCTCCAACCCAATAATCCCTCAAATATGTGTCTGATTAAAGACTATATATCCCTGCCCTGGGAACCGGCCAAGGATGATACTGTTTCTAATAAGGAGAACTGCAGACAGTCGATCATCGGGACAGATACTTCCCGTTTCTGTAATGAGTTAACCGCCGGATGATTCAACCTGAGCGCGTTATTAAACAAGACGTATTAGAATAAAAATATGCCAAATATTTTCCCACCTAAATACGCCCTATGATGCGAGATCCGTCCTTGGTTGCATGCTAGCAACTAATTTGGGCAAAAGAAACGTTATTTCTATCGACAACATGGTGACATCACTGAGGCTGGAGGCATGGATTATCTCATGCCGCATTGATATTACTGGGCCATCATGAATTCATAGTCTGGATTGTCAGATGAGCTCATGATGGTAGATGTCTATTACTTGGATGCGTCATTTACCTTAAAGGGTAATTCCAACCACCTTAGTAGTATACATTAGTGTAGTTGAAATTCTTGTTATTTAACGTTGAGCGTGCATAATCTATTGAACATAGTACTTGATCAAGTATCGGAGTTCTTGGTCATGCTTGTTGCTTTAATTAGCCAGTAAACGTGCTGGGAAGGCCTGGCACATTCTGTTATGTTGTAGCCATGTTGGCTACTAGCAGTGATTGGCAGCCACATCAGGGCAGCTGGGTCCATATAGACATGGGTATATTATATTGCAACACTGTGCACATATAGCAGAAAGTACACTAGTATCTACTCAAGGGACAGCTGCCCAAAAATTAATGGTTTGTTACAGATAAAAAGGAGCCTTATGCATGCCATGTAGATCATATGCATGCCATGTTTTTTCAATCTCTCATCCATTATCTTCTGAACATGACAAATGAGTAAACACTGCCCCCACTTCATGTAACTTGTTCTGACCTAGCTGTTTCTAGAGACAGATTTCCCCTGTCAACAAACAGTGGACACCTAGTGACAATAACAAGTCTGTTTTCTAAAGTAAGAACTACATTTTTGGTTAAAATGATTAACACACATGTTAGGAATCATGTTGGCTATCACATAAAGAAAAGTTGTGACCATGTAATAATTTTTTAATAATGAGTGTGGCTGATAAATATTTACGGTTCTAGACCATTACAAAGAAGACAATTTATAGAAAGCTCAGTATTTTCACAATTTTCTCTTTAATGTTTTGCACTTGCTAAGCTCCACCCCTGAACTTCCTATCTCACTTTCTGGTAAAATTTCAGCAAAATTAAAAAGGGGCGGAGCTTATCAACAATGTATTTTGGAACTTCTGCTCATAAATTTTTAGCCTCTTCTTGTTTGCAGCACATAATGCTATTAATCTAGAATTTCTGTATCTGTTTAACCACTGATTAAATTCAGCAAAGCCCAAGGAAAAGAAAATAGATTTTAGTACGCCCATCAATCAGAAAAGCAGATGGCTCACTACTTAGCAGAGTCTGACTCGGCATTGTTATCCTCCACATTTGGAAATTCCGTCCGCTCAAGTATATAAAACCATTGCCTCAAGCTTATGAAATTTAAGTTTTAACGCTTATGATCCTATTAGACAACTTGGAAGGAGGGGGGAATCTTCTGCAGCCTTATTTTTATAGCATTCATTTACAGAATTTTACGTAATTATACCGAGCTTCAATTAATTAATATTGGAATGGAAAGAGAACATTTTTCTTTGAATTCTCAACATTTAGCCTGACTCTTTGTTTTCAAAGAAATCAACAGTATATAGGGAGTTAAGGTTTGCATTATACATTACTGAGAAGGCCCAAATCAGTGTTGAGCTGTGAAGCCTTGGGACCACCAGGGAAAAAAAAAATTCTGAAGGCCTTTCATCAATCTGCATAAAATTAAGCCATTGTGCACAAGTATCTCCTCAGAGAATAAGAATCCTGGGAGAGTGATGCCCCTATGGGGTATTCCTGTTAGAGGTCTAGAAGAGGTATGTGTTGCCCTTGGGTTCCTTACTATTGTATAGCGAGCATGATCAAAGGTGGCCATAAAACTTCAATAATTGACGGCTGAACATTGAGCCATCATTTAGATCTTCCACCCAGCACACCACTATTTACATTTTTCGTTTAATATTTTTTCTTGAATATTTTGTCGTTTAAATGAAATATACAAAAACTAGAATGAAAAAATTCAAAAGTTTCCTCCAAGACACATTAGAACTTTGGTGGTATACCATTAAATCTATTCCATTTTTTCATTCTGATTTTTTTTTAAATATACAAAAATTTGAATGAAAAAAATTTAATAAGTTAACCAGGCACCCTCCACTCTGCCGACCAGGGACAACTTGGTTAAATGCTTGAATCTCCCATTGATTTCAATGGGGTTTGGTATTTGAGCATTAGAGCATTAAAAAATACTTGATTCAAGTAACAAGAACCTTCCCCGAGCTTTGGTAAAAGGTGGCCATTAATCCTGTGCCCTTGCTGGTGCCCTTTATCCTGGAAGCGAAGGACAACTAGGTTGTTGAGAGTGCTTTATTTTTAATAAGTCTGCAATAGATCACATCCTTGTGTATTTTTTGATGACACATTGCCTCTATTTTGTGCACTTGGGTGACAGAGCGCATACTCTGGTGAACTTTCCTTTTGTAGATTTATCAGGTTCTTCTTAAAACTCAGGCATGTTCTAAGGCTTCTTATTGGAGTCAAACACTGATTTGAAGGAAAAGCTAATGCCAAGAAGTGGAATTAGAGAGCTGCTTTGCATATCCTTCTTCCAAAAATTTACCATAGAGCATAAATGGCCTTTAAGTGGCAACACATCCTTATGATGTTCTCTTCAAGGAAGGACAGACCTTGCCCCTCAGGTCCTAAATTTTTAGTTGTTTGGGCATAAGATTATGTTTAACTGGTTATAAAAAGACCCAAACCATTGTTGGGCTGGGTAACCAAGAGACAACCAGAAAAAATAACTCTAAGGCCTACAGAACCAATATGTCCCCGCAGCTCCAGGGGATATATGTAGAGATGCATTGCCTCTACATAAATCCAGAGTGCACGGAGCCATCCGTGCGAAAATTTTGAAACCTACACCAGCTCAGAGTTGGAGTAGGTTTCAGTATCATTTTTCCACCGGAAAAATGAAAAATGCGCCGCACACAGAGGCCGCGCCCCCTCCGCATGCTGCCGCACCCCGGTAATGCTCCTCTCCGCCCCACTGGGGAAAGTGGCGCAGATGGTGCAGATGCAAAAATTTTTTGCAAAAATACCATTTGCAAATATTTTTACGCCGATCTGCGCCTAAAAAAAGAAAGTTATGCCTTGTCATACATGTCCCCCTATGTAGTTTCCTATTGTATTCCTGTCCAGGAAGTCCCATCAAAGGACAAAAGCCTCTGCTCCTGTGCTTGCAATTTATTTTTATTTTTTTAACTTTATCCTAAAAAAAAATCCAGATTCGATTGAACCTAATTTTTTTTTAAATAAAATTAAGAGCAAACTTAAATGAATTACACATTTTTAAGTAGTTATTTGAGAATCAGGGATTGCCTTGAACTGGCTATAGGGAAGACCAGAACTTGTATTGGCCTGAGGAACCTTGGGGACTGGGCATCAGTATTGGACAAAACTGCATGTTATCATCAACAAGTCTTCAGTGGGACTCCGAAGAGATGATCACATTGAGCACCTTTGTTAGACTTAGAGTTAGAGTAGTGTTACAGTTTATACATGTGAGAACACAACCTTGCTGTAGATGTTTGACTTGGGACGTCCATGGAATTTCAGAAAGAAAGAGCTGAAAAGATTAATACATCCACATGTCTTCAAGGGGCAAATCCACCCGGGTTGTCTTCACGAGACCTTATCCAAGAACTATGTTTAAATCTATACCAGTTGTACAGTAGACCCTTGTAACCTCCTTCTTTGGTCACCTATGAGTTCTCTGACCTAACACTCTCTGTAGGATTCCTGTAAAAAAAGAAAAAAAGAAAAAAAAAAGATCATTCCTTTCAAAAAGAGAAGACCAGAAACATGAAGAAAGACTTCAATTAAGAATAGAGATGTCCCATTGAAACGATTTATGTGGGAAGCATATGGAGAGGAATGTTCTATCAATTAAAATAGCAGCATGTATCCTGTTGGGGGTGAAGGATAATGTTACCTTTTGGGGGGTTGGGTTCCACATTCTATAAACCTGGGAACAATTATTATATGTCATGGCTTTACCAGTTCGCTAATGATCATAAAATATTTTGAAGATGAGAATTGTCTGTCGTGACCAGATGTCCCAGTATAGTAAAGAATATATCAACAATGAGCAAAGAGGTTTATCCAAGTCATGAATATAATACTATTGCCCATTATTGTATGGCCATGTTTGTGTTCTTTTTGAAGGAACTTTAAGAAATATATATATATATATATATATATATATATATATATATATATATATATATAATCCCCTTAAAAAAAAAAAACTACAAGAGTGTTATTGATGCCAATGCATCCAAAACTCTGACTTGGGTTATTGCTTGTGGCCATGAGTAAGAATGCAATTTAGAGGTGAGAAACACGTCGGAGTATTTAACAGTCCTAAAGATGTCAGAGACACCTAGACACTTTCGAGAACCATAAGGTAGGCCCACATTTTGATCTCTGTTATGGGTACTCTTTACTTCAAGTATGCGCTGGCTCAGACCTGTGTGGATCAAAAGGGCCGAGGTGCAGCACATGAACATAAGTGGTACTACTGTAAGTCTGAAAGAAACCAGACCCATTCTTCTAATCCCCTTTAATGTATTGCATCTTCATCCATCTGTAGTACGGAAAATTCTCTGTAGATATCTTGCCATTCCTTTCCTTTTGCTCCGCCTATAAGAACTCTTTATGTTCGCTTTGGAAAATCTGGCTAAATGCAAATAAATGAAGATTTCATAATGACAAATGGTTGTTTCTGGAGTCACCCATACTCCAGCATTGTTCCTGTACTCCTCTTCTGTACGGCTGCACTGGTAAGAGTAATTCATTGTGACAATTAGACCGTGTTTAGAAATGTGGATAATCATTATTTTAATTGGCATTTGTTGGATATTTCTGCCCTATTACTGGGAATAAACATAGGTTGAATGAAGATACCAAAGGTAGAATATGCAATTTAATATTATCCAATTACTATTTCACAACAGGGTCTACTCTATGGGTCATACATCGCGGAGGTCATGGACATGTTGGCTGTAAAAATACCAATAACTATCTATGACAGGAGTTCCACTTCGGAGTCTAATAAGCAAAATAAAATGTATGACAAGAAGATGCTAGATTCAAAGTTCAGAAAAATTTATCCCTATGTGTAAGATCTGAAATACGTTTTTTTTTATTTCCCTGATTTTAAAGTGTAACTGACACTAGGGAAAAAAAAAACTTTTGACATGTTAGAGAGACATAAAAACTCAGAATGTGCAACAGCAACCTACAGGTGCAAGCGCTTACCGTATGTATACCCCCGGTGTACACACAATAAATACCTGCCCTGTAGATATTAAAGCGACCCTGTACCCACAATCTGCCCCACCTTCCCCCAAACCACTTGTACCTTCGGATAGCTGCTTTTAATCCAAGATCTGTCCTGGGGTCCATCCGGCAGTTGACGCAGTTATTGTCCTAAAGAACAACTTTTAAACTTGCAGCCCTGTGTCAAATTGGCGTGGCCTAGAGTGTCTATGCCCTAGGCTTGCACCGCCTCTCCGTCCCTCCTCCCCACCCTCTTTACCATAAGGAATGCCCCAGTCAGGATTTTTCCTATTCATCACAGTGTAAACATGGCACGTGTTGGATCGTTAAGACCCTTGTGCAGTGTTCAGACAAGTGAGGAATAGGAAAATTCCTAATGGTGAGGAGGGTGGGAAGGAGGGACGAAGAGGCATTGCAAGCCTAGGGCATAGACACTCCAGGCCACGCCAATTTGAGACAGGGCTGCAAGTTTAAAAGTTGTTTTTTTTTAAGACAATAACTGCATCACCTGCCGAATGGACCCCAGGACAGATCTTGGATTAAAAGCAGCTATCCAAAGGTACAAGTTTTGGGGGGTGCAGATTGTGGGTACAGAGTCGCTTTAATATCTACAGCGCAGGTTTTTATTGTGTGTACACTAGGGGGAGCATATCTGGTAAGTGCTTGCACTTGCACTTGTACAGATTGTGGGTACGGAGTCGCTTTAAAAAATTAGAATCTTAGCAAACTATTTGATCAAACAGAGTGTAACATGTCACCACGTTAAGGTGTCCTCAGAGACACGGTCCCTACTCTAGCATTCTCACACTAGCAATGGCCTCTCCTGGGCTAAATAAGCCTAAAACTGGGAAGATAGGAGCCAAATGATCTCTTTTTATAGCAGCCTTGGGACATGGGTGGAGTGTAATCTAGTGATGAGCGAATACTGTTCGATCAAATAGATATTCGATCAAATAGTAAGGTATTCAATAGTATTGTATATTATCGAATAGTACGCCAAATGTTCGAGAAAAATTCTATAAGCGTTCTAATACCACTTCCCTTTTCCTGAGGTGTCATTGTGGACTTGGTGAACCTCTAAGTGGTCGAATACTTGTTCCCATAGATTTTAATGGAATATTCGATCGAATGTTCGTATACCTGTGAGATATTCGTACGAATATCGAATATTCGAATATTTCACTATTCGCTCATCACTAATGCAAGCCAAAAGAAGGTAAAAAAGGAAAAATTGGCAGCACATCTATGACTCTGTTCACACTGCTGGTTGCACGCTGCATCTGGCTAAAGTATAGACAAAAAAAACTGAAAGTGCAAAAGCAAACGACAGGTGCAAATAGGCTAAATAAGCCTACAACTGGGCAGATAGGATCTGAATATCTCTTTAAAGAACCCACAGGACATGGGTGGAGTGCAAGCCAACATGAGGCAGCCACACCCTTCACATACAACAGAAAAAAACTGCAAAAATTGGCAGCACCTCTATGCCTCTGTTAGAGAGACATGTCAAAAGTTTTGATTGGTCCAGGTCTGAGTGTTCAGACCCTGACCGATTGTGAGAACAAGCCGGGATAAGACTGTGCTCGGCGTTATCCTCTCCCGCTTATGCCTCACGTGATGAGTGGGATTCATAACGAAAATCTATGAGCCTGACTCTTTCCACTGAGATGATCGTTTTCACAATCGGTCAGGGTCTGAACAGTCAGACCTTAACCGATCAAAACTTTTCACTTGTCTTTCTGTTTTTTTATAACAAAAGTAACACTTTAAGGCAGAACATAGTGCCATTCCCGCCAGTAATTGTTTAGTAATAAGTAATGTTAAAAGGTTTTCATGCACCATCATCGCTTTGTGGCCCATTGGTTCGTGTAATAGGAGCAGCGACAGCAGACCGTCGATCTCTTCAATGAGTCACTCGGACGATTCAAGGATCGCCCAGGCAGCCTCTCCCGCAGCTTTTCTGCATAGACAGTTACTCTTTCATAGCCATCTATATCATAAAAATGAAAGTCTGTCTGTCTGTCTGTCCCAAATAGACTTCCAAACGCTTGAACCGTTTGACCCCAAATTTGGCACATTGGGTGCCCGGGCACACATTGGGTGCCCGGGAAGGTTATTGCGAAGGTTCCGTCCCCGCCAGATGTACAGGAGGGGAGGGGGAGGGGAAAGAGCGGCGCCCCATAGAGATGTATGGGAAAATCTCCTCATTGCAAACACAGGTGATATAATTAGCTGCAGCTTTGCCCAGAGGAAACGGCAGTTGGAGCCTTAGCAACCAATAGGATTACTGCTTTCATTTTCACAGGGACCAATGGTTGCTAGGGAAGCTGCCTCAAAAGATCCACAGTAATAACTGGTAGACCCCCTACTCCATCTATACAGTACATGTATACAGGACCCCCTACTCCATCTATACATTACATGTATACACGACCCCCTACTCCATCTATACAGTACATGTATACAGGACCCCCTACTCCATCTATACAGTACATGTATACAGGACCCCCTACTCCATCTATATATTACATGTATATACAGTGCACTACAGGTATACCAAACTGTGACTGGGTAAAACTGCCACAGTAGACCTGACCAATACCGCCATACTGTGATTGGATAACACCGCTATACCAGACCTGACCAATACCACCATACCATGACTGGATAACACCGCCACACCAGACCTGACCAATACTACCATACTGTGACTAGGTAACACTATCATAACACACCTGACCAATACCACCATACTATGACTGGAAAAAACTGCTATACCAGACCTGACCAATACCGCCATACTGTAACTGGATAACACTGTCATACCACACCTGACCAATACTGCCATACTGTGACTGGATAACACTGCCATACCAGACCTTACCAATACCACCATACTATGACTGGATAACACTGCCATACCACACCTGACCAATACCGCCATACTATGACTGGATAACACTGCCATACCAGACTTGACCAATACTGCCATACTGTGACTGGATAACACTGCCATACCACACCTGACCAATACCGCCATATTGTGACTGGATAACACCACTATACCAGACCTGACCATTACCGCCACACTGTGACTGGAGAACACTGCCACACCAGACCTGACCAATACCGCAATACTGTGAAGGGATAACACCGCCATACCAGAAATGACCAATACCGACACACTGTGACTGAATAACACTGCCATATGGGTAAATACTACCCTGCAGGTATACAGGACACTACAGGTATACAGGACCCCAAAACTATACACTACAGGTGCACGGGACCTCCACAAACTATATACTAAAGGTATACAAGACCCCAAACTTTACACTACAGGTATACAGGACCCCAAGACTACACTACAGGTATACAGGACCTTCACCAACTATATACTTCAGGTATACAGGACCTCCACCAACTATATACTACAGGTATACAGGACCCCAAACTATACACTACAGGTATACAGGACCCCAAAACTATACACTGAAGGTATACAGGAACTCCACCAACTTTATACTACAGGTATACAGGACCCCAAAACTATACACAACAGGTATACAGGACCTCCACCAACTCTATAATACAGGTATACAGCACCCCCACCAACTCTATACTACAGGTATACAGGACCACAAACTATAAACTACAGGTATACAGGAACTCCACCAACTAAATACTACAGGTATATAGGACCCCAAACTATACACTACAGGTATATAGGACCTCCCTCAACTATACACTACAGGTATACAGCCCCCCCCCGAACTACACACTACAGGTATACAGGGCCCCCCCAACTATGCACTGTAAGTATACAGCCCACCCAACTATGCACTACAGATATGCGAGACCCCTAAAAACTTTACATTGTGGGTATACAGAACTCCTTCAACTATGCACTACAGGTATACACTAATTCCAAAAAAATTAAAGTCTGTCTGTCTGTCCTGTATAGACTTCCAAACGTCTGAACCGTTTGACCCCAAATTTGGCACACAAATACAATAGGTGCCCAGGAAGGTTAGAGCAAAGATCCCGTCCCTGCCAGATGTACAGGAGGGGAGGGGGAGGGTTAAGAGCGACGCCCCATATAAATGAATGGGAAAATCTCCACACTGCACACACAGGTGACATAATTAGCTGCAGCTGCCCAGAGGAAACAGCAGTTGGGAGCCTTAGCAACCAATAGGATTACTACTTTCATTTTCATAGGGAGCTAGAATCTGTATGGTTGCTAGGGCAGCTGCCTCACAACACATCCACAGAAATAACTGGTAGACCCCCTACTCCATCTTTACAGTACAGGTATACAGGACCTCCTACTCCATCTATACAGTACATGTATACAGGACCCCCTACTCCATCTATACAGTACATGTATACAGGGCCCCCTACTCCATCTATACAGTACATGTATACAGGGCCCCCTACTCCATCTATACAGTACATGTATACAGGACCCTCTACTCCATCTATACAGTACATGTATACAGGACCCCCTACTCCATCTATACAGTACATGTATATAGGACCCCCTACTCCATCTATACAGTACATGTATACAGGACCCCCTACTCCATCTATACAGTACATGTATATACAGGGCAGTATTACCAGCTGCTGCTGCCCTAAGCACTAAACCTAGAGATGCCCCATCTTCACTCACCAATTAGCATCATGATTTGTAGGTAATAGCTCCACACGTCACATTTAACACCGCCACACCAGGCCTGACCAATACCGCCTTACTGTGACTGGATAACACTGCCATACCAGACCTGACCAATACCGCCATACTGTGACTGGATAACACGACCACACCAGACCTGACCAATACCACCATACTGTGACTGGAGAACACTGTCATACCAGACCTGACCTATACGCCAAACTGTGACTGGGTGACACTGTCATAATACACCTGACCAATACCACCATACTGTGACTGGATAACACCGCCACACCAGGCCTGACCAATGCCACCTTACTGTGACTGGATAACACTGTCATATCACACCTGACCAATACCGCCATACTGTGACTGGTTAACACTGCCACACCAGACCTGACCAATACCACCATACTGTGACTGGAGAACACTGTCATAACAGACCTGACCAATACCGCCAAACTGTGACTGGGTAACACTATCATAATACACCTGACCAATACCGCCATACTGTGACTGGATAACACTGCCATACCAGACTTGACCAATACTGCCATACTGTGACTGGATAACACCACCACACCAGGCCTGACCAATACCGCCATACTGTGACTGGTTAACACTGCCACACCAGACCTGACCAATACCACCATACTGTGACTGGAGAACACTGTCATAACAGACTGGACCAATACCGCCATACTGTGGCTGGATAACACCGCCACACCAGACCTGACCAATACCGCCAAACTGTGACTGGGTAACACTATCATAATACACCTGACCAATACCGCCATACTGTGACTGGATAACACTGCCATACCAGACCTGACCAATACTGCCATACTGTGACAGAACCCCTCCAACTATGCACTACAGGTATACACTAACTCCACTGATAAACTCAGATGAAACAATACCTTTAGATTGGCCTTCTGGGCACCTTAGAACAAATCTAATTAACACACTGACAAGTTATACCCTGGCAGCGCCGGGTACGTTTTCTAGTTGTCTTATATGGTTCAAAACCCATCCTTAATAGAGATGATTGAACATCGGGATTTTTCAGGTTCGTTCGAACTGGAACCTTCTCAAACTTCCGTGGGGAAGGTGGAGAAAGCCAAAGTACCGCCTGGAAAACAGAGATACAGCCAAGATAATAGGATGTATCCCTGTTTTCCAGGCGGTACTCGGGCTGTCTCCACCTTCCCCACAAATCAGGAAGGCACCGGGAATCAAATGGCGAAGGTTCGAGAAGGTTCCAGTTTGAACGATTCTAAAAAATCCCGATGTTCGAAGTCGGACTGGCATAAAGCAAAGAAATCTTCTAACCAGTAGGAAGGGTTTCCATGCGTTTCGGAGCCTTTACTTCCCTATTACCCGTCTACAACTTTTTCTCGATGTTCCTGAAAAAAATAGCTGTGGTCTGCATCCTCCTTATTGTTCTAGTCCACACATCAGTAATTACTCTCGTTATAAACTCGGGCATGGGTAGAAGAAAGTTTTGTTAGCCGGAAAGCAATTTTAGTTTATTTTTTTTGTTTCATGTAGGAAACCTTGTAACCTTTAATTATGTGTCCTGGTATAACAAGAATAAGGGAAGGAAAACACAAGCATGGGGCAGGCTGAGAAATCTACAGTATTCTAATTAATGAGAAAAACGAGGATCCGACCAGAGTCCGATAGCTAACTAGAAGAAAATGATGTTAAATAAATCAGAGAAGAGATGTAATCCCTTAGAACTAAAACCAAATTAGTTGGGATGAGGAATAAATATATAAACAAGGCAAAGCGGTGTCCGCATACAAGGCAGGTTAGGGGTTTGATTGATCTGTAAGCACAAAAATAAATGGTGGATGAGATAAAACGAGCGGTCGTCAAGTCTTAAAGGGGTACTCCCTTAACTAAAACAAATAAATAAACAGTTTTCAGATCAACTGAGATTTGTAAATTACATCTATTAAACATTTATAATCTTCCAGTACTTATTAGCAGCTGTATGTCCTGCAGGAAGTGATGTCTTCCTCCCAGTGTGACACAGTGCTCTCTGCTGCCACCTCTGTCCATGTCAGGAACTGTCCAGAGCAGTACAGGCTTACTATGGGGATTTGCTGCTGCTCTGGATAGTTCAATGTGTAAGGCCATGTTCACACTAAGTATAATACCAGCCGTTCTGTGAGCTGGCCGCATCACAGAATGGCAGGTGTTACTAAGAATCTTCACTTCTGGTGAATTCAGATGCGGGCGCACCCATGTGCGCCAACACCCCAATTCACTGATGCATACAATGGAGTTAACTGACATGTCTTCTGCGGCCGCTATTCAATGAATAGCGGCCGCAGAAAACTGACATGTCAGTTTTTCATGCAGCCGGATGAAATCCCGGCCGGAGCGTATACTATATGTTTACGCAGCAGCCAGGATTCCATTCATCCCCATACAATGTACAGTATGTATTGTATAAATCACGGCCGTTGTTGAAAATTGCACATACGACACATACATGTGCGCCCGTACCAGAACTCTCCACTCCACACAAAGAAGCGTACGGCTGGAGCTGCGCGTTCCATTGCGTGAAGTGACACGGTTTTCTGCGGCCGCAGCAAACTGACATGTCCGTTTCTCGCGGCGCTGCTAGGGATCCCGGCTGGAGCTTATACCATGTGTTTACTCTGGCCAGGATTCCATAGACGGCAATGTAACGTATATTTTCGAATTAATCATGGCCGTTGTTGCAGTCAGCAACAACGGCCATATTCTTAAGAAAATATACGTAGTGTGAACATAGCCTAAGACTGGAAAGAATACACCACTTCCTGCAGGACATGCAGCAGCTGATAAATACTGGAATCTGTATAACTTTCTGAAACCAATTGATTTGAAAGAAAAATATTTTCTCCGGAGTATTCCTTTAACATCTGCCTCATAGGGCTAACCAGCCTGAGCTATGTAATAATCCCGCAACCTTCTTAGACTGTCTAGTCTAAGGGCCCTATTCCACCAGACGATTATCGTTCAGATTATCGTTAAATCGTTAGAATCTAAACGATAATCATTCGGTAGAAATGCAGTTAACGATTAACGTCCGAGCGAGAAATCGTTGATCGCTTTATAAGACCTGGACCTATTTTTATCGTTGCTCTTTCGCAAAACGTTCGCAAATCGCTCGCATTGAATAAGACGTCGTGTCGTTGTTCGCAGTAGATACGGACGCAATAACGAAGAAATAGCGAAGAAAAAACGATCGCAGATACGATCATAAGTAACGATTATCGTTCCATGGAAATGAGGGAACGTTTTCAGGTCTTTCGCAATCGCGGTCGTTTGAGATTGTTAATCGTTAACGATTATGCGAACGATAATCGTCCGGTGGAATAGGGTCCTAAGTTTACACTTTACAGTTTTTTAAAATCCAGCCCCCCCCCCCCCCACACGTGTAACCTGGGCCTAACGCAACAAATAAAAAGCAAAATAATAGCCTCATATTTAACAAATGGCGACGGCTATAAACAAAATAACAAAGCGCCCCGGCCCCGCGTCGACACGCCTACATAAAACTCTATTACATGGCGTTGAAAGCTCGGACACAGACCCGGCTTGGATGCCGTAGAACTATACAACAGTTTACAGAACGGTGCGTACCAGTCACTACTGGAACCACATCTCTCATTCACCGACAATGTTTTTTTTTTTGTTTTTTTTTTACGGGCCGTGCTTATCTAGCGGTGATTTTCTCTTTTATAGAAAGCAGAACGTTCGGCTTCCATCTCCCATCTGGCTTTCTGACTGTAACATAGTTGAAGTGCTTTTTTTTTTTTTTTTTTTTCATCGATATACAGCGAACCTACACATGGCATAAACCGTGGCCGTCGCTTTATTGAATGCCAAACTGTCTTTGTGCACAGACATCATGTTCAGCCACAGATGTGACTGGTTAACTGCTCCAGTATTGAGATTAATTCTGCACAACAATACTTCATTCACCAAGGAAACCTGCAGTGGATTACAGCTTTTCTATGGTTAAATCTGTTCTTAATTTGCTGCTTTTATTCAGTTTTCAACCATAAATGAACCCCTTATGAGACATTCAATATAGACCATTGACAACTCTTTTTATCTGCAGGAAAAATATTTTTGGATAATAACTTATGGTTACAAAGTATTTCGAGCAGACTCCGTTACTGTACCGGCTGAACCTTTAATGATGCCGTGTCTTGTAAAGTAGGAATTTTCATGATTTTTTTTTTTTAATATTTGCAGGTATTACAAAGTTTGAACTTTTTTTTTTTTTCTTTTCCCAAAAAATTTGTTTTTATTGCAACGTAGCTTTCAAGAGGTATTTATAGAACTAAACTCGCTAGCTTAAAATACCTTCAGCTTATCTAGATGGGGGCGATTAGCTGCTATTCTATATGTAGGGGGGGGGGGGAGTCATGGATCTGAAGCCTCGGAAAGGGATATGGGCTTTGTATCAATGACGCGTCAAGGTCACGACCTTTGGTTATTTTCCTGTTGTTCTTCTGGACGATTCACTGACAAGGAAATTGTAATTGTAAGTGGAGGAAACAAGTGCAGGACAATCAGTGCCCGCCGACTGATTAAGGAAATACAGAAACGAATAGAGCCCAAACAAGAACAAACCAGGATTGCAATTAAAGAAAAAAAAAAGGAAAAGAAGGGAAGGAAATTTTTAAGCTTAGGAAATTGATAACTGTGGCAGAGATTGAGTTATGTATTGAGTTATTTAAAAATTTTTACATATATATATATATATATATATATATATATATATATATACTGGAAAATGTACCAGGTGCTGCCAAGGTATAAAGTGTTAGTGTGTTAATTAGATTTGTTTCAAGGTCACCCAGGGGGGCGATCTATACCCTTGTTTTTATTTTGTTTACGGGGAAATTGCCAGGAGCCCTATATACCCCTATATACCTGTAAATTGTAGTTTATGTACATTAGAAATAAACTAAAAACTTTAAACATCCTAAATACCTAAAGCCAAACTGAGATGTCATGTGATCAGACTGTATACAGAGCCTGGTTATATACAACATTGGCAGTGCTGTATACAGCCTGGTTATATACCACATTGGCAGTGTTATATACAGAGCCTGGTTATCTACAACATTGGCTTATAGTTTGAGGTTCTTGGATACCTGTAGTGTAAAGTTTTGGGGTCCTTTATACCTGTAGTGTATAGTTGATGGAGGTCCTGTATACCTGCAGTGTATAGATGGTGGAGGTCCAGTATACTTGTAGTGTATAGTTCTGGGGTCCTGTATACCTGTAGTGTATAGCTTGGGGATCCTGTATACCTGTAGTATATAGTTAGTGAAGGTGCTGAATACCTGTAGTGTAGAGTTAGGGGGCCCTGTATACCTGCACTGTATAGTTTTTTTTTTTGGGGGGGGGGATCTTGTATACCTGTAATGTATAGTTGTTGGAGGTTCTGTATACCTGTAGTATATAGTTGCTGGAGATGCTGTATACCTATTGTATACCGTTGTATATTGTATATATTGTATATATCGTTGGGGGGTCCTGTATTCCTATAGTTTAGAGTTGGGTGGTCCTGTATACCTGTAGTGTAAAGTTGGTGTGTGGGGGTGGGGGTCCTGTATACCTGTAGTGTATAGTTTGGGGTCCTGTACACCTGTAGTATATAGTTGGTGGAGGTCATGTATACCTGTAGACTCTTTGGAAAATAAAAGGTGGAATCTGATTGGTTGCTAGGGGCGACTAAGCCATTTTCACTTTACACCATGTTTCATAAATGTCCCCCAATATGTATGTAGTATTTTTCTACATTATGAGACCATGGCATTATGTCAGTTCTGTCCAATCCGTATACATACACCTGGAGCTTATACAGTGACTGACGCAGTAGTGACAGACGGACCTGGTCTGTAAAGCGATAATCTTCAGTTCCTTACAAACGCAGACTGTGTCCTTGAGTCTCCTTCAGGCGTTCCTCTCGAATTTCTGATCCTTTCCACAAAAGTTCACAAGGTGAGTGGTCGGGATTAGGAGCACTGGATGATTTTTTAATGTTCCAGCCTCTTTCTTTGTACATCAATAATTTAGCTGATTTCTTCTTAAAACCATCATTGTCCTGGACAGAAAATTCTTTACCGGCGGTTTCTGTACTTTTATTACAATGGCGGCCTACACATAAAGACGCCAGACATTTCTGGGGATAAATCATTATTCTTGCCGTTTTAGAATGTATTGTACTAAAAGGGGTTTTCAATTTTTTTTTTTTTTTTTTTTGATGGATAGAGATGAGAAAACCTAACGTTTAAAGGGATTGATCCCCCCCCCCTTCAAAAGTTTTCTTTCAAATTAACTGGTCCCAGAAAGTGCCAAAGACTTGTAATTTACTTCTTTTGAAAAAGCTAAAGTCTTCCAGTACTTACCAGCTGCTGTATGTCCTGCAGGAAGTGGTGTATTCTTTCCAGTCTGACACAGTGCTCTCTGCTGCCACCTATGTCCATGTCAGGAACTGTCCAGAGCAGTAGCAAATCCCCATAGAAAACCTCTCCTGCTCTGGACAGTTCCTGACATGGACAGAGGTGGCAGCAGAGAGCACTGTGTTAGACTGGAAATACTACACCACTTCCTGCAACTTCTCCGAACCCGAACACTCTGTATTTAATTCTAGCCCTCAGAAGTCCTGGAAAACATGGATACAGCCATAGGCCATAGGCTATATCCATGTTTTCTTGGCAGTCCTAGGGTGGCAGACAGATGGTTAAATGTCGAGTGCTTGGGTTCGGAGAAGTTGAGGAACCTGGACTTAAAGTTCACTCATCTGTATTGATTGCTTGTCTTCTCACCTGCTCAGTGGGAGTCCAATGCCTGTCAGTCCGTCTATCAGCTATTTACTAGAACCATGACACACCCAGTAGACAGACAGCTCAGTGTAGTCGCCATGCTGGGTTACTTCAATAGGAACAGAGCAGCAGTAACTCAACACGACCACTGCCCATTAGGTGGCGCTGTCTATTGTGAACTCACTGACCGGAGGTGGGGGGAGGAGAGAGTATGGCAGCAGACCCATCAATAAAAAGTCCCAGAAAACTTTACTGTATTGAAAATCCAAGGACTTTTTAGAATGAATTGATTCCTTTAAAGCCTATGGACGACTTAGAGCTATTATTTGTTCCAATCTTGCAAAGTAATTCCTTATTCACACAACTGGTTGCAGGAATCTGATCACTGGGGTCTCATACAGTCGCAAGAATGGTGTTTTGAGTAACATTTGTTACCCATAGACCTAACTTTTTGAAAAAAAATAAAATAAAAAATTCTGAAAAATTGCAGCCGACCATGTACTTGACCATGTGTTGTAGTTTATAGTCTATTTCTTCTAGCACCAGGGCTGGGACAAGCCCAAGCTATCCTGTATCCTACAGGGTGAGCACTTGCAGCTTAATTTTTTTTTCTCAGATCAAGTGGTACTAGAAAGTTATATACTGTAGATTTGTAATTGACTTCTATTTAAAAATCTCCTATCTTCCTGTACTTATCAGCTGCAGTATGTCCTGCTGGAAGTAATGTGTTCTATCCAGTCTGACACAGTGCTCTCTGCTGCCACCTCTGTCCATGTCAGGAACTGTCCAGAGCAGCAGCAAATCCCCATAGAAAACCTCTCTTGCTCTGGACAGTTCCTGACATGGACAGAGGTGGCAGCAGAGAGCACAGATAAATTCACATAGAGCGCTTTATCTATTTCAGATTGAACCAAATAGATCAAATGCCTATATTTCCCTATGGATGAGTGAAATATGGCGGTTACGCCATTGTGCTCTATTGCTCGGTGTGTGAGTAGTCACATGAAAAGACATCTTAGGAAACAAGTACACTCCAGTGATCACTTGCAGTAAATTCACCATGATGTATTAGGACACAATGGCCAATAACGCTGCTCCCCTCAGAGCTGTATTTCACCATTAAATGTATTGATATTTGAGCTAAAATACATGAGAGACAATGCTGGTGGGGGAGGGGGGGGGGCTAAATATAGTAGAAGGCTAAGGCCCCTGAAACAATCTCCGCTGGAAAAAAATGTGGACCTAATAGTAAAAATATATATATGTTCTTCACATAAACATCCTATCACAGGAAATACAGATATTGGTTCCAGCACCGCCAAGGTCGCGACCTCTACCGAGCTGTTCCATTGCCTCGACTCCGAGAGCTATGCTTAAGAGAATAGTAAATACAGTTAGGTTTGTGATTAGAAAGCAAGATTCAACACACAGCCCTGAAATATCTCTGCTGGGGGATGGATAATAACTAGAAACACGTCGGGAAGGACAATTTTTCTTCCCGGGCCTCTCTGTATGAAGTTATCACCTCACCGTACGCCGGTCGGACACTAATACTGTATATTTCCTTATTGCGGAGGGAGATTAAGGGAATATTATTCTGAAATATCGCTTGTTCTGGGGGGGGAAAAAATGCATGTTCTCCGAGGCTCCGGGAGATGGAAGGGAGAAGGATGTTTTTGAATTGTAGTGGATACAAAAAAAAAAAAAAAAAAAAAAAGCTTCTTATAAAGACAATGGAATCGGGAGACGATCAAAAGTCGAGATTAGTTGTTATATATAAAAGTAACATATTCAAGAGAAGTAGAATAGACTTTTGTGCCGGGAAGATTTTTGAAGTGGTAGTATAATATTGATAGTATAATACATCTCCTCGGTGGTGTTACCGACTGTTTATAATGTAGATGAGAAAACGCCATTGAATTTTTGAATTTTTTATCTGTTTTCGGGGTTTTCTGGTAAGAATTAAAGGGGTTGTCTAGGGCTGGAAAAAGATGGCAGTTTTTAAAGGGGTACTCTGGTGTCAGATTGTGAAAGATATATAGCAACTAATTGATTTTGTGGTTGTATCTCTCTATTACCAGGTCAGATAATCCCTTTACTGCCTGGTAGGGTAGTTGCTCAGTAGTACATTTCCCAGAATAAATAGCTTTCCCTAAGTTATATATCACAGCCCTCCACTTCCATAGCACTCCTGCAAGTCCCCCACCTAGAACTGTACAGAGCAGACCAGTCTGCAGCTGCTGCTGTATTCATTCCCGGTCTGCTCCTCTGCCTGTGGCATCACTCAGCACAGCATTCTGTAAACACACCTCATTCTTCCCTAAATGATCCAATAAAGATATGAATGCATCCATTAGATAACTGCACAGCGCATTTCGATCCTGACAAGGGATTTTTGTCAAGCGCTATTTTCCAATCGGTAATTTAAAGGGATTATCCAGCATTAGAAAAACATGGCCACTTTCTTCCAGAGACAACAAGATTCTTGTCTCCAGTTCGGGTGTGGTTTAAAATTAAAGAGGATGTAGCACCAGGTATATCCTCTTTAATCTGAACCCACGGATCGATCGGCGCCGTCACGGGGAAGCCGATGCCGCGGTCCGTTTTTTGGATCGCGGCCTGGTTCCCATGCACGGCGCCGTTCTATGCACCGGAACCGGACAGTGCTCAAGCACTGGAGGTAGGCCAGCCTGCCCCCAGTGGGAGGGAATTCCCTCCCCTGTATGATGTGGCTCCCTTAGAATGAATGGAGCAGCGTCATAGAGGGGAGGGAATTTCCTCCCACTGGGGGCGGGCCGGCCTACCTCCAGTGCTTGAGCACCGGCCGGTTCTGGTGCATAAAACGGTTCGATCCGTGGGTCAGATTAAAGAGGATGTAAATTTAAGGCGTCAAAACGTTTTATAGATTTGTAAATTACTTTTTTTTTTAAATGTCAAGCCTTCCAGGACTTAACTGCTGTATGTCCTGCAGAAAGTCTGACACAGTGCTCTCTTCTGCCCCCTCTGTCCATGTCAGGAATTGTCTAGAGCAGGAGAGGTTTTCTATGGGGATCTGCTACTGCTCTGGACAGTTCCTGACATGGACAGTGGTGGCGGCAGAGAACACTAAGTCCTACTATATAAAATGCACCACTTATTGCAGGATATACAGCAGACGATAAGTGTTGGAAGACTTTTTTTTTTTTTTTTTGTTTCTCCCGAATATCTTAAAAATGTTCAGGTGTTTGTTATCGCTGCCTAAAAAAATCTAAAAAAATCTAATCACTCGAAATGAACTGTTATAGTTGCAGAAACTTGTACAATACTAATCCGATGACTGTAAAGGAGTCCCTCCACCCATACACACATAGAGATGCACTAAGCAGGTGTGCGGCTACATGTGTACACATAGTCTGGAATCATTTGTATGCGCATAAATAATCTCCCGGTACAACACCAAATTCTTGACATTTCCAACATCTTTTAATACTTTCCCGGGTAATTGATAATGATGATGATATTAAATGTCTCTAAACAGCGGTAACTGATTGCATTTGATCTGATTTAGATGACACAGTACAAAACTCCCCATCCAATTCAATCAGTCCCCGGCTCCACACGCCATTCTGATAGATCTGTTTGCTGCTGATTAACACGTTTCTTATTGCAGCAATTTTAAGGAGAGATAAATGAGAGATTTTAACTCCAATAAATCTGTCATCATTTTCTGGTGTTCTGCAAGAGTTATTGACTTGACCTAGAGAGAGAGCGAGGAGGGAATGATACCGAATCCCAGTCTGCTGCTTACTGACTTATCTCATGGTCTCTGAGAAGAGAAAAACAACAGATAAATAAAATCATTTGTCTTTTCTGAATAGGGTATAAAAATAAATCTATCTATCTATCTATCTATCTATCTATCTATCTATGTTTCTATCTATTATCTATTTATCTATTATCTATCTATCTATCTATCTATCTATCTATCTATCTATCTATCTATCTATCTATCTCCTATCTATCTATCTAATATCTAGCCATTATGTATCTAATATCTATCTATAGTATCTATTTTTTATATTTCAAATATCTATTATCTATCTATTTATCTTTATTTATTTATATCTATCTGTGTATTTACGTATCTATTATGTATCTAATATCTATCTATCAATCTCCTATCTATCTATCTATCTATCTATCTATCTATCTATCTATCTATCTATCTATCTATCTCTATCTAAGCAGGGTAGCAGCCGCACGTCCAAGGCTGAAGTAGAGGGTGCTGAACAGAGAAAGTCCTTTGGCAGGGGATCCCGAAATACAGAGCAACAAGAGTCCGCAGCACACCAATATGTAGTGAAGAGTGGTTTATTCCATCAATAAGGTGCAGGATACAACGTTTCAATTCACTCTAGAATCATTTTTCAACTTGAAAATGATTCTGGAGTGAATTGAAACGTTGTATCCTGCACCTTATTGATGGAATAAACCACTCTTCACTACATATTGATGTGCTGCGGACTCTTGTTGCTATCTATCTATCTATCTATCTATCTATCTATCTATCTATCTATCTATCTGTGTATTTACGTATCTATCATGTATCTAATATCTATCTATTTATCTATCTATCGATTAATCTATATACTATGTTTCTAATATCCATTATCTATCTATCTCCTATCTATCTATCTATCTATCTATCTATCTATCTATCTCCTATCTATCTATCTATCTATCTATCTATCTATCTATCTGTCTATCTATTTTTTATGTTTCATCTATCTATCTATCTATCTATCTATCTATCTATCTATCTATTTACATATCTATTATGTATCTAATATCTATCTATTTATCTATCTATCTATCGATTAATCTATATACTATGTTTCTAATATCCATTATCTATCTATCTATCTATCTATCTATCTATCTATCTATCTATCTATCTATCTATCTCCTATCTATCTATCTATCTATCTATCTATCTATCTATCTATCTATCGACCCATAAGGTTCATATCATCTGCCCATTTATCAATCTATATATGAAAAACCGTCCAAAGACAGAAAACTCCATTATTCCGACATTTACTGACATTTGACTATACTTAAAGGGGTGCTCTGGGCAAAAACAAAAAATACTGTATGGGCAGGCGGTGGGAAGATAATAATAAAGAATGGATACTAACCAGAAACATTACACCCCTCCAGATATAATTTTCTCCCTGCTTCTTGATACATCATGGTTCAGGGGAAAGTACCCACTGAGCCAATCAGTGACTGCAGCGATGTACTGTCCCAGTTACTGACTGGCTTAGCGGGGCATCAATCTGCCATTTTGCTAAGTTGAATGTGGAAGAGTGGGAGGATGGTGGCAGGAGTCCAGGAGGACCACAAGGACTGGTAAGTATACATTCTTTGTTATGCTCCCCCAACCCCTGCTCACACTCTATTTTCTTACCCCTTTTAAGAAATTGAAGCTAAATATCACAAATAAGTAATGACAACAATGGCAGAAACAGCGCCACACAGTACGTGGGTCGTGTCTAGTATTGCACCTCAGTTCTATTCAAGTAAATAGATCTTAGCCGTAATTCCACTTACAACCTGTAGACAGGTGGGGGGCTATTTTTGAAAAAAAAAAAAAAAAAACTGCCATATTCTTCTAATTGTCACATCACATGTCAGGGCTCTGGTCCTCCATATATAAGGCATAGTAAACTATATATATATATATATATATATATATATATATATATATATATATATATATATATATAGTTTTAAACTATTTATCTTATAACCATTGTTAAATCAATAAAAAAAAAAATAAAAGAAAAAAATAACCAATGGGTAACTTCAAGAATGCTAACACTTTCCATGAAAGGCTCCAGCCGACTGCCAAGACACCTCAAGCCCCAGCACAAGTTACTCTATAGCGTCCATATTGCAATAGAAATAAGTTAAAAGAAATAAAAAGTGTCACTGTTCTCTCTTTTAGAGATATTCCCACCGGGAGAAGCTATTTCTCATTCTGCCTCTCCTTTCAGCCATACGTTGTGCGCTGCCTATCATGAAAAAGTCATTATGTTCCTATAGGAATGGGATGGGATGAAGCAATGGATGCTGCTTACTTTCTGTCACCTGGAAGTGATCTGGGGAATTGAGTAGATGAATGCAACAGACGCAGCTTACAACTTTATTCAGAATTTTTTTTTTCCACCTTAAGAAACCTCCCGACTTTTGTTTTCAGCACCCCCAAGAAAAATAATAAAATGGAAACACAACCCAGAGGTAGAATAACTGGCACAAACTCAACGGAATTCAAAAGAAATTTAGATTAAAAAAAAATAAATAAAAAATCCCTTTAACGGGGGGAAGGGGGGGGGGGCGGAATTACAGATTCCGCACAAAGACTACTCGGCCTTACAGACAAGACATTTGGGCTCGCCATTATATGTCACTTACCAGAGGGACGACTGCTGATTGTGGGAGAGAAAATCATCCATCTATTAAGAAAAGGTCAACAATGACAGACTGGAAGCTGGTTGTAATCCAGTACATCTCCGAGTTCCACGTGAACCGATAAGGACACCATGGGAATAATGAGCTACTTGTTGCTTAGGCGAAATTGATAAAATAAGTGGGAGCAAGGACTTGGCTACATTAAGATAAGCGTGTTACATTTTTGTCATGCGGTGATATCATCGTTGAAGTTTGTAACGGCTTCTGTCGAATGTTTATTTAGACGGTTTCAATAAAGATTTACAAATTTGTTCTGCACGCTCTTAAATTTTGCATTCCCACTGTGAGAGTCTAGGAATACTATAACGTGTGAATGTTAAAAGACCTCAGGATCTTGGTATATTCTTCCTAAATTCAACCATTGTGATAATTTTTTAGATTTGGTGCAATTTACAACCAAAAGGAAATTTGCCAAAATCAGACATTTAAAGAAGTCCAGTGAAATTTAAAAAAAATTGAGAAACCCATTAGGGACAATAATAAACAAAGAATAATTACCCATGCCTGTTGTTCCCCGTAACACCGCTCCCGGGTTCTGTGGACAGCTACTCGTCACCTGCAGCTCTTCCAGCTGCAACACCATGTACCTGGGTAAACGATTGCCCGCTCAGCTAATCAATGACTGGGGAGGGTAAAAGCCCCAATCGCAGATGATTGGCTGAATGGACAGTCATTCAGCTGGACCATGATGCTGCAGCTGGATGTTGAGTCGGGTTCTTGATGTTCCAGGATTCTAGCTGCAAATGACATCTCGCAGCCTTTAGTTGGACCCGAGAGAAGCAGTGGGGCACTGGGGCAATAAGAATACATTGTTTAATATTTTCCTCCACTGCGCAGGATTGCCGCGCTGGCACCGACAAAGTAATGTTAAAAAAAAAAGAAAAAGTGGTAAATTCATTTTCAAGGCTTCATACAGGTTAGTGAAGAGTAAGCTGCCATTTTTTAGAAAATCTAATGTATATGGAGGCCTCCTGACTTTCCACAGATAGCTAAAGTCAGAGAACAGAAGGGTCAGACATGTTGGACTTAACCTTCGTGTTTGTTTTGCTCCCAAGGAGACAAGATGCCCCCCAAGGCTTCCATCTACAATACATATATGTTCAGCCAAGCTGCCATGTATATGGAGAGATACCCATTGGGAGAACAAATGTTTGTCCAACAGGTATTGAAGATGAATAGATGCCTTCATCAGTGAAAGTCCCTTCAGCAGTAGGGCTAATTTACACATCTTTTTCCAGGGGGGCATCGCCTTCTATGCCAGCTGGTGGTTTCTGCAAGCTACAATATACATTCGCAATGCTCCCAGTTATGCCATAGTTGTAATAAGAAAGAAAACAAAGATAACACCAAAGACATTATTTTCCCTTCACATCGGCAACAAACATTAACACCTTTCTATCTAAATGCCAATGACGATTAAACCGCATCGTCTTTTAGCGGAGCAACATGTTTTTTCAAAGGCAAGAACAAAGCGTTAGACAATTTGTACCATCAGATAACATAGCGCCATGTTTACACTCCACAGCGTAGAACAAACACAATCCGCATCTACGCCGCCAACTTTGCTAATACAAAGGACCCTACTGTGAGCGAAAAGAGGATTTTCCATTAAGTAGAATTGTGGGGATTTTTCTCTCTCTTAAGAAACTGTAACAGATTTGGAACCATTATCAAAGAGGAGAGTTCTGTAGCGATCCTCCAGCTTTCAAGAACCATGCATATGAATCGACTGTTGGCCTAGCGTTATTGGCATAACTAATCAAATGTAATGCAACGGGCTGGTGACACATTTCCCCTCTCATTATTATTCAAACCACAAATCTAAGACATATTTGCTTAAGGAAAAATGGGAAAAAATTATAGAAAGAAAAAAAAAAAAAAAAAAAAAAAAAAACGAACGAGTATAACATGCTATCTGATTTTTTTTAAAAAATGTTTCATATTTTTTTATTTCGACGAAGTGATAGGAAGGGGAAAAAAAACTGATTCCAAGCAGATTGTTTGAATTATAAATCCTTTGCTTAATCCAAGGGATTATTCAACAAAACCCACCTTCACTTTACAATATTTACAAAGTCTGTTGTGGATTACTTACATGGCGGGTAAGACCTGCTTCAAATTTATTGCTTTCATTTATGTTAAATATTAAAAGGGTCCATTTGTACCACCACGTGTATGTACATGAATCCTGCTTTCCCTGTATCTTTGAAAAGTTTAATCTGGTGATTTACGACTGTCTCGCCCACCAAGGGAATCTGGTGGACACTGATGGAGATAAAAGGGTGTATCTGGATTTCTTTCCCTCCGTGTCTGGGCTGAGAAGAATAATTGAAGGGAACCAATGCAGGAAGCCAGTTTCGCAATGTTCTGTGTGGACCTTAAGAATGGCTGCCTTAAACTTGCGTGAGCTACTGTATAAATGAAAGCATCTGTGGGGAAAAAAAGTGTAAGTTAAAGGGTAGTTTCTTAAAAAAAAAAAAAAATATATATATATATATTAGCGATGAGCAAATACTGATCGATCGAATAGATATTCGTTTGAATAGTGAGGTATTCGAATATTCGATATTCGTACGAATATTCCACGAATATTCGAAAAATATTCGATAAGCGTTCAAATCCCCCAGCTTCCGGTTTCACCCTCCAAATGGTCAAATAGATGTTTTTCACTAATCAAATACTTGTTCCCATAGACTTTAATGGGATCGAATATTCGCGGGATATTCGTACGAATATTCGAATATCTTACTATTCGCTTATCACTAATATATATATATATATATATATATATATATATATATATATATATATATATAAAATAATTTAGTTTAAACATTACTATTTTATTTTTTTTACAAATATTTAACAATTTTTTGTGCAATAAAAAGTTGCACAAACCAAAATCTATATTATTTTTCTGATGTTTTTTGAAAATCTCTGCACCTATCTCATTTCACCTCAAAAATTCACCCATTAGAAGACAGCTGTTTTGTGGGTTCTTTCACCTCATCGGTAAAGATTAGGGTACTGTTAGAGATAGAGATACCATCAGTGCTGCTTGGGGGTCGATATTAAGGCTGTTATCACGTTGCGTTAGTCAGTGTCCAGCATATTGTATTTCATGCAACTGCCGGGACAGGTCCCATGCATGCATCAACTGGGCCCATAGACCCCAATATACCTAATGGAAGCCAAAGTATGTCATATGTGATGAGAATTACTAAATGGAATAATGCACATTTTAATTCTATTCCATTGAGCTGGATTCTGTGGGGAAAAAAATTAACATGGGACACAATGTGTGATGGATGCCACTAAGTGGCATCTGTCAGAAGTATACGTTGGGGACTTCTCCGAAGTATAAGTCCAACACACACTGACATAGACTAAAATTAGCTTAGCTGGAACTGCTTTACATATCATCTCCTCCAAGAACTCCCAATGGAGAATAGATGGCCCATAAGTCTCCATTCATCTTCATGACACTCTCCTCAAAGGGAATTATTACCCTTTGCTCACACAACAATAGGCCTTTCAATAATCAACACCCTGCTCTGTATTGATGAAAGGTAAAAACTCTAAAATAGCTGTATGTAAACGGGTAGCCTTTCCTTCTAGAGAGGTTCTGGCTTGGCATACGTGCCCAGTCCTACTCGAAGACTCCTAGTTGCAAAAGAAAACCTTGACTTGAAGCGAAAACTACGTTGCATATCTATACTCCCCAGAATACCAGTGGAACATGAATGACCTGTGAATCCCAATACATCTTTATGATGTTCTCCCTTCCTCTAGGACTTACAAAACTGAGTTGGTTTATGGCAAATAATTTTTAGGTATTTCTCCATTGTGAAAAAGTTTGTAAATTAGTTGTCACCCAGAATTTTTCTTTCTCCTATCTGGAGAGGTAATTCTCGAGTGGTACTAATTCTCTGTGACTCTTTCTTTAAAGGAGACTCCGGTTTGGAAAGGATGAGATAGTTTTCTTCCTTCTGGGGTAGGACTAATTTACATAATTATTTCCCATGAAGCACCACCTGAACACAACTCTTCACATATAACTAGATCTCTATCCAATGAGAAACAGTACTTTCTCCTCTCTCCTAAGCATCCTCTGTAAAAAAAAAAAAAAAAAAAAAAAAATTCCAATTAACAGGCAGAGATTATGAAAGTCTTGAGACATTGATATAAGAAGTATATGAGGAAATTCTATATCTTTTAATCATATACAGAATAACCTAAATTTGCTGATGTTGAGCATAGATGTTAATTTGATCCCAATATGCCAAGGAAAAAATAATAGTCAAATTCATGTTGTAAAAGGGAAATACACAACTATTATTTATTATTATTGTTTTTTTTTAATAATGCCTACCTTTTTTCCATGAAAAATTGTACAGGATTGCTAAGTTGGTTAAATCAATGATACTTGTGTGTGTGTGTGTGTGTGTGTGTGTCATCAAGCCCAGTGATCTCCAACCATCATGTTGTTAAAGTACGATTTCCAGATCGCTTTGGCAGCTGTAGGGTTGCAGAGCATGCTCGAAAATATGGATAGCTACAGGTTGGGGAGCACTGTTCTAGCATGATTGGAAGACCTTCCCAAGTAATGAGATGTGACCCAGAAATCTTTGTCACTTTATGTAAGGCCTGTTCAGACCTCGTAAAATACAGCCGAGACATTGCTTTTGGCAATGATTCAGCGTGCATGTTTCCTACCAGTCTGAACTACTATGTCCGATTGCAGCACTTGCTGTGTGGTGATTGACAGGTTCCACCACACCTGTCTGGTTCCTACTGCTAGCCCTAGCCTGGCTGCAGATGGTTTGGACTAAGTTGCCTTCTCCACTCCCCTCCCTGCCAGTCTGTGTTCTGTGTGGTCTGGATGTTACAATGGTGGTTCAATCATACCCTGGACCAGGACTCTGGCATTTCATAAGAAGTCCACTTGTGCCCTTGGTCATTGATTGTGTTAGTCTTTTGTAACTTGAATTCCATACAATATTTGATTGGATTGGATGGAGTTCTGACCCATTTGCCTGTCCTTGTGACATGACCCGTTTGGCTGCTGTTTCTGCACCAATCTATCTCCTCTCATTCTGTGTTTAACTTCCCTAGTGAAGGGACTGTCCCCCAGTCATTACTGACCACCTAGGATCAGGCAGGCAAGTTTGCAGGGATAGTCTTGGGGGGCCTAACGCTAGGACTCACATCTGTCTGTCCCTATTTCCCATTCAGTTCCTTGTTTCCCTTTCACCTTCATAAGTATTTATTGCATAGGTCAATGAGACCTGAAGTTGTATTTGGACAAGAAGCAGTCAACTTTAATCAATTACACAATGTTATTTACCTTGCAGTTTGCGAATGTTTGCCCACTCCTAGCTCACCCTGGACATGTTCTTCAACAATCTATCTGTTTCAACAAGCCCAAAAGACAGGCTCACACCTTGCTTGTTTTCTTTTGCTCAGTGGGAGCAGATCAGAAACTCAGCTTGAGTTCCATGTCACTCAACATAAACCTGTGAGAGATGTTCTCTGCGTGTGCCGTGATGTCACAGAGAGCTGTAATGTGATTCTAAAGGCAGCTGTCATACAAAAAACGTAGGTCTCAATCAATCCTGCCAGTGGGGTTCTTGTATACGTCTGAGCACTTAAAAGTATTTATTGATAAGTGATAAGAATAGGTCTTTTTGAAAAACAAAAAGTTTATATGTTCTAGTTTTTGTTTTACCTACAATGGAGAAGCAAAAAGAAGAATGAGATCCAGTGACGGTTTATCGTGTTGTAACAGACAGACATAGAGGTGTCAAAAAATTTACATGGGCGCAAAATTAGCATGCAATATCTCATTTAAAAAGTAGATATTCAGTGTACATCATGCTAATAGTTATTATTATTATTTTTTTCTGGGGGGGGGGGATGTTACAGTAACTGGAAGCTTATGCATCTGTAATTTATAGAACTAATGTAGAGCAAAAGGGAGTTTGAGCTTCTTCAGTTACCAGGGCCTGTGTTCAACTGGGTTGCAGATATGAAGGTCACAGGATCAGCAAGTAGAGAACCAAGGGATTTCGCCACTAGTGTTAATGGATAAGAATCTGGAAAGACATATTGAAAAATCACTAAGCACAGATAAGACTCATTTAGTTTATGGAGACTGATTTTCAAGCAATGCTCCATGGGAATAGTATGCAAATTAGCTCTTCTTCAGAAGGAAGACATTTTCTGAAGAATTGCTAATTGCACTTTTTCCTATGAAGCATTGCACAAAGTATACACCAGCTGGGTCTCTTCAATGAGAACCAATATCCCACCTGAGCTGCATCAACAGCATCTATCTTGTTAACCCATCTAGCTAATTCATCTACATCTTTCACTAAGATTCCTGAAAAAATTTGCTAAAAGTCAGTGGTTATAGGTTTTGTAAGAGACCTCTAACCTTTTCCTTCCATAGGGGTTTCTGGATAATTTTTGCCAGTTAGTAACCATGAGAAAACAGGATAGTAAACTACCATGCCAAGAATGACTCAATATGCCGAAGACTATCCCATCAGATACCCCTAGAAAGCTTGAATGGATAGTCCATTACATGGGTCCATAAATCACTTTGTACTTTCAATAAACACTAATGACCTTCTGAAATAGCCAAGAAGCTTGTTATAGCCTCTAAATTGAAGTGCCTGTAGCAATTCCCTGAGTACTAATTGTGTTCAGACAAGAACCCTAAGAATAATTACACCTGTATCCTGTCACTGTTCTATGGGTCCTGAAGGTCCCCTAATCTAGTGTTCGGGGTCAGCTAGAGCAAAAATGATAGTGTCCCACCGCAAATTTGGTTTAAAAAAATTATGATATCTGATAGAATCTGTAGAAACCCAACCAATATAAAATGTTCTTCTGTTTTCCCCTCAATGCCAACAGGTGTCTTCCAACACATTTGTGGGTCCAATGTGAAGGTGTTATGGATAACCTAATACAATGACACTGGCTTTATCCTGTAGTCCAGAATAGCTGGAGATGTGATAGTACACCTAATAGCTTTTTTCTTAAAGGGGGAAACATTTGGATTGGTGAACTGTGAACTCTGGTGCTTACTAGTGTTGACCAAGCACAAAAATGCTCAAGTAATGAACCCCATTAAAATTAATGGTAGATTTGATTATTTAGCTTGGCAGAGTGGTAGTGGTATTTAGCTTGGCAATTTTTTTTTTCCATTCCATTATTTGCATAGGTTGTAGATGTTTCTGCAAGACACAGAACTTGCACATCACTGGGGATCTAATATGTCTTGCATATTTTTTTTTGTATATTTTGCTTACACATCTCTTTAAAGAACAAAATTTGTAAAAAAATAGAACAACAACAAAAAAAAGTAATCCGCTACTGCATGGGGCGGGAAATATAACTGATGGGCAAACCTTCGGCCATCATTTGTTCGGTGTATGGCCACTTTTTTGTTTTTAATAATTTTATCATGGTTTATAAATTACACACTAAAATCACCACACAATTCAGAAAATAATTGCTACTTTTGTTTTCTCCCTTTTTACATAATTTGGTGTATGGCCACCTTTACCCGAGCGCCGCAAGGTGCTTGGTCAAGCATGAAGCTGAGTCAAGCACCATGCTCGCTTAACACTAGTGCTTACTAAAGATGACCGAATCTAGAGCACTCTCGGGTTTGCCTAAACCTAAGTGTGCAGCATTTGATTACGGGTGGCTACAGAGGTTGGATGCAACCCTAGGGAGCCCTGGAAAGCATATATAAAGCCATAGGCAGCCAAAGATAATTAAATTCTACACACTCGAGTGTGCTCGTTATTTGCTTATCTTTAGTGCTTACTCATTGCAGTGTTCTACTAAAACCAAATATCGGTGCCCCATCTCTCTTGATGCTACTGCTCACCTTCTGTCTCTTCTGGCCTCTCCTCTGAGCAGATACTCCTCATAAGACTTCTCCTTTCCTGACCAGCTCCACTTCTTTCAATTTTTATTCCATGTGTCTTCCTGCTAAACAAGTATTGCCTCCTCCCCCAGATCCCAATATTTCATAATTACTTCCAATATTTCACAATTAGAGATGTGTATTCTCGAGGAGAGCGTAGCCAATCATGCTCCACTGGGAATTCTCGGAAGAAAGTTATGCAAATTATTCAAAGTAGCTCCTTCACCTTTTCGAGGTACCTTTCCCAGTTTTTCTTTTTTTTTTTTCCCCTTGATTGAAAATAAGTTTTATTCACAAGCAGTCATCAAGAAAAACATATATGATGTGTACTGCAACACAGAAGATGTGGAAAAAACAGCCCATTAAACAACATCTTCTTACTTTGCAGCACAGGTAGAAAACACAAGATTTTACTGCTATTTAGAGTCTTAACATGTGTCTGGGAATATATGCCAAGCCAGAAATCTTGTGGGACCAAAAAGGCAATGTTTCTCCTTGAGGAGAACATCATATGTCTTTATGACACTCTCCTCTAGAAGAAACATCACCTCATTGGCCCCAAGATGATAGACCTCTCAACATCCAACACTCTCCTCTGAATGATGAGGGGTAATAACCCTGAAACTGCCCTTTTGACTAAGATTATGTGTAGTATCTGTTCTTAACAAGACAGAGTTTCTTTTGGTATTACGATACCACTTGGCTCAGTGGTTGACTTGACCCTCTTCATCTGGCCATTAGGTGTTGGTAGGGAGAAAGCTCCAGGGTGTTGGAACTTCTTGGGGATAGACTCCTTTCGAGTGGAATAACAGCAATAGAATAAACAGGGGAAGGTGGACTGGCAGTTGTCAGCCAGTAGATGCAGCCTACTTCTTCCATTTTCCCAGTAGATAAAAGCCTACAATACTTCTTCATGTTTCCCAGGACTGGATCCAGCTTTTCCCAGCACCTGGGGAGGAGCGACATGGAGTGTCAGTGAGTTTAAAGGCAGCAGGCAGATTAGCAGATTGCAGAGGTAACAAATAGGGATAAGCGAACCAGCTGAGGTTCGGGTTCGTATGAACCTGAACTATCGGCTTCTGATTCCCGCTGTCTGTCCGCTCCATGGAGAGGGTGGATAGAGCCTGAGGAACGCCTGGAAAACTGGGATACAGCCTATGGCTATGGCCGTATCCCAGTTTTCCAGGCGGTCCTCAAGGTTGTATCCACCCTTTCCATGGAGCGGGCAGACAGCGGGAATCAGAAGCCGATAGTTCAGGTTCTTACAAACTCAAACCTGAGCTGGTTCGCTCATCCCTAGTAACAAAGCACTTTGCTATTACTGTGAGTTTACTCATCTCTAGTTGTTATCTAGAGATGAGTGCAACTCAAGCATGTTTAACCCTTTAAGGACTAAACCAGTTTTCATTTTTGTGCTCTCAATTTTTCTGTCTCGTGTTTAAAAGGCCACAGCGCTTGCATATTTTATTTTTTTGCGACACCAATTATACTTTACAAATACAGACTTAATGTTTCTATAAAATATGCTGCAAAACCAGAAAAAGGTGCAATTCCTTTTAATTTGAGGGGCTTCGTGTTTTCCTATCTTAAAACTGACATGTTATCTATGTTCCTCAAGTCAGCATGATTACAACAATATGTAACTTGTATAACGTTTATATTATTTGATGGCTTTTAAAAAATTAAAACCTTTAAAAAAACAAAACAAAATGTGTTTAAAATTTCTCTATTCCCATCCAAATAAAGCTTTTATTGTTTGGTCTATGGAGCTGTGTGAGGTGTCCTTTTTTGCGCGACAAATTGTTCTTTCTCTCGGAACATTGTTTGTGTATATGCAACTTTTTGATCACTTTTTATTACATTTTTTCTGGATTTGATGTAAACAAAAATGCGCAATTTTGCACTTTGGCGGGTTTTTGCGTTTACGTATGCGACATCAGGAATGTAATAGTTTGGGCAATTACGCATGCGGCGATAACAAATATATTTATTTATTTATTTTTATTTATTTATAAAATGAGAAAAGGGGGTGGGGTGGGGGGCTGGATCACGGAACGGCCGGTCTTATACTATGTATGAACATAGCCGTAGGCTGTATCTACGTTTTTTTGGACTCCTTAGGGCTCCATCCAACTTCTTCAGCCACCGTTATTCAAATGCCAAACGATTCGACTCAAGCATGCTCGGGTTGCACTCATCTCTATCATTATGCAATAACTCAAGCACATTCTACCTAATATTTTATTGCTCAGAAGACTCAGACGCAGAAGACTACAGCGACATCTACCATCACACTTACAGGTAAAAAAAAAAAAAACACAGAAGTTTCCCTTTAATATTTAAGACATAAATTTTACTTCTTGCAGACCACCGACTGACGAAATACACACAGCCACAAGGACATTTCTGCATGGAAGTGTGGCTCTCAGTGGATGCACTGTGCACAGTTTAGCAGGCGGCCATAATGCTTCCTGCTTCCATCCAGGCAATCATTATCATCAAGTGCTGAGAGCTGCGGTTACGTCCACCCTAGTGGCAGGGAACTCAAGAATAAAAGAAGTATAAGTAATTTATTTAATTTAAAATTTAAAAAAGAAAAAAAATATGAAAAAATAAAAACAAAACAAACAAGAAAAGCCACCAATAGCCCAAACGCTATGTGAATACTAAAATAACAAAACATTATACCCTATGTATTATAGAAAAGAGGCCTTAAATTAACTTAATAACCAAATAAGAAAGAACTTGAAGGAGGGGGGGGGGGGACTGGCTCCATATTGAACTGGTTAGGAAAGGTTCTTTCTCTTGTATTCATTGTTGACTCCTGCTAAATTATGCATGTGTATGACCTGCCAGGACTGGGAAAGGAAAGGGATTTGAGAATTTTTTCTGCTCCTCTATCTGGCTCAGAAAACTGGTCATAACATCTCTACAAAATCATCTTTCCTATACTAGCTATATTTATTACAAAAATATTCCCTGTGGAGAGGATGACCTTAGGGTTATGCGACCTCAGCGGCCACAGAGTGCAAACCAGCTGAACAGCCTCAGATAACCTGGCTCCAAAAGCTTCTAACAACAACTCTTAAAATTAAAGGGATTGTCCTGGTGATTCTCTCTGCAGTTAAATATAACCAATAAAAAAATGTGTACTGACCTGCTCAGATCCCCTGCCGGTCCTGTTGTGCAGCATTCCCTGGTCTCAGCAGAAGGAAGTGCCAATCTGCGGCCAAGGTGGATCACTGCTGTTCTGGTGATTGGCCGGGCCAGGCACTTCCTTGTGTCAACACTAAGACAAAGAAGTGCTGCACAGCAGGTCCAGGAAGCATCAAAAGAGCAGCGACAGGGATCCAGGAGGGTGAGTACACTTTTTTTTTTACCCCAGCTTGACCACATTTGGCTGTTAAAAGAGTCCCCTGGGAAAACCCAGGCTGGGCACTTCCTTGTTTCAACACTAGGACAAAAAAGTGCTACGCAGCAGGTCCAGATACCATCAAAAGAGCAGCAACAGGGAATCTAGGAGGGTGAGTACCCCTTTTATTTATATATATATATATTTTTTTTTTACCCTAGCTTGGCCACATTTGTCTGCTTAAAGAGTCCCTCAGGAAAAAAAAAAAAAAAAAAAAACTTTAATCATATATATCTGTTAGTAGATGTACTATATGTTGGTATTATTTGAACAATATGTGGTGATATACATTGAGGCATGGTGTGACACTGTTGGGTATATTATTTTCACAGTGTATGATGGCGGCAGCACTATGTATCATTGTTATATTGGCATCGGACTCTATTGCTATGGCTATATATACACTTCATGGCAGTATAGGAGAGTACCATAGAAAGTAATGCACAATAAGAGTTGACACTATTACTTTAACATATCATAGGAGAAGAACTAGAGAACATGGCAAGGTCGGGATCTGGCAAAGAGCTTATACTGCTGATTTGTTTGGTTTCGCAAACATCTTGAGATCCCATTGTAAACAGATCAGAGTCTAAAGTTCTCGGTGACACACATCACAGGCGTAGACTGAGCTAATTGCTTTTAACTCCATTTCCTAACAGCAAGACTGGAAGCCAAAAAGAGTAACCAAGATAGCGCTGAGACGTGAGCAGATAACAGGAAACTTGACCTTTTCTCTTAAAGATTAACAAAGTGCAATTAATGCAGAACTAAGAGCGACCTCAATGTTATTCTATAATAAGACGGTGCAATTAGGCAAATAAAGGTTTACACACAGTGCCCGGGAAGTCGGAAGCTGTGGTCTAGTAAGCCTTTAATGGGCTCTCGTGTAGGAGTTGAACTACTGTTGTCAAGTCTTCTCCTGAATAATATTCAAGGATAGCTACTTGTGCGCCACTTCAGATGGAACGTACATTGTTAAGTAGTTGAAGGAAAACCAATTAGAGTTTAATATTCTATAGTATTCACTCTTCTGCAACAGTGAAGTATTTAACACCTTAACCTTGAATCACGTACATCCATCCTTAAAGACGGTGCTTACACATTTCCAATGTATCTAATAAAGAAGCAACTGTTTATCAATAGTTGCCTATTGTTTGGGGTTTTACATAGTCCAATATGTTTCCATGGTCACAGAAGATCACAGAAGATCGGTGTAGTCTGAGCCGGCAGTCGTGCTTACTTCCTATATGTCCTTGGGTAGGTAAGCATGAAATAGGGGACAGATGGAAAGTAGAATTGCTGCAGGGTAAAACCACGCGGGGTTGGGTTATAATCTTGTACAATGAAGATGCACAATGATACAGAATTTGTACGAATGATACAAAGTTTGCTCCAGTGTCCATTTTGGATCTATTAAAGTGTACCGTCGCTTTAAAAAGAGTCAGAGAGTAATTTGACCCAAAGTGATTGCTAAAACGAGTGAGGAGAGAAGTGCCGAGTTGAGTTCTCTTTTTAGGCTATGTTCACACTATGTATATGTCCGGCCGCATATTTTCGCGGCCGGACATATACGTGTTAAACTCCGGCCGGGAATTTACGCAAGTTGCGGCCGGCTACGTACGGACCGTGAACTTACACCCGTAGTCTACTTACGCTTCCAGAGCGCCCTACGTAGCAATCTGACAGCGGTCTTTTACTTGGAAATCTTCGGCTAGCCCCGGACACCCCACAGAACCTTTTGGATCGGCAAAGAAAAGTAGAAAAATGAAGAAATTGCCACTACGTACGGGACCGCATGTTACGCTACATTTTCGTCCTCAAACAATGGTCTGGTTCATTTTTTACGGCACCGCGTACGATCCAGGCATAAGTTCGTACATAGTGTGAACTGTGCACCCATAGATCGTATACTTTCCATTGTACGCAAACTACGTAAATCTCCGGCCGCTTATTCACGGAACGCGCTACGTCCGGAGACTTACGTAGTATGAACATAGCCTTACTCTGTATGACTAAAACTGAGAGAGTCCCATAGATTTACATTACAAAATTATCTCAACCATTTGGCACAGAGCCAGGAAAGAACACACCAGCGTGCTCTTCTCCTGGCTTTTTCTAGCGATCAGTCCCTACTAGAGGTGAACAAGAATACTCTTCGCTTGAGTAACAGGGTGGACAAAAGTACTTGATACTCTAATCAATACTATGTGGTACTTGTGTAATTAGCCAAAACATAAAGGAAGGGGCTGGTACATCCTGCCATGCCAAAGCTATGGTGATGTTGGCTGCTGGCCAGTCGCATCAAGTGACCTGGATGTGTATAGACCCAGGTCACCTGATCCTTGAATCACTTGCCATCTGTTAGGTGACAAAGAGAGCAGTTGGAGCAGGGACAGAGCAGGGGTAGGGCTTAGATTTAATAGTTAGGCAGGCGACTAGCTACCAAACAGCAAAAGTCTTTTCAGGACTAGTATTCTCACAGCGTGACACCAAAAAAGACAGAGAGGCAGAAAGCAGCAGCTCAGAACTGGGGGAAGGAGACTGAATAGATAATAACAAGTATGGAATGTTAGTCTTACTATGGGCAATAACATAACGTTGAAATGAAACGATATCTGAGGCAAGGTATTATCTAGGATACTGCTTTCAGATGTTTTGTTTACAATTTAAAAAGCTTCTTTGTTACAAGAGACCCCCAAATATAATCTGACCCCAGGGTCTCCTGAAGCTTGGTTGGTGAGTGATCAATAGTAATCTCTGGGGAATCTCAACACTAAAGGCAAGATTTATCAAAGGGTGTAAAATTTAAACTGGTGCAAACTGCCCCCAGCAACCAATTACAGCTCAGCTTTAAGCTCTGGTAAAATGAAAGAAGAACGTAAAATACGGACAAGGAGAGAAAGGAGCTCCTGCACCTCACACCTATGGATGACACTGATGACTCTCGGCTACATTTAAAAACAACGCCAGGATGTTGGTATATAATTTAATCAAACCATATTGCCCTATGTACCACGTGCAGGTCCCCTGTTTTACACGAGTCCCTACACTAACTCACCACTATGTCAGTCAGCGTCACAAACAGGGAAGGGAGGCCCTAGACTGGCCCTGCAACCCCAATGTCACAGGACCAATCCCCAAGGACCCCTCCAAAACCCAGCAGGCACCGCCGGCGGAGAAAGCTGCCACCAAGTAACACAAGTGTGAACATGGCCTTGTCACTCACCATTGCTCCTGCAGGTAGAATGGGAAAGATAGGAGGTACTAGTCATGTGTGCACAGGTGCCTCCTGCTGATTGCGGTCATGTGGGTCTTCCAGGAGGAGTGCAAACACTCAGAAAAGAGAGAAACGTAAAATACAGACAAGGAGAGAAAGGAGCTCCTGCACCTCACACCTATGGCTGACACTAATGCCTCTCAGCTACATTTAAAAACCAACGCCAGGATGTTGGTATATAATTTGATCAAACCATATTGCCCCATGTACCACGTGCAGGTCCCCTGGTTCACATGAGTCCCTACACTAACTTACCACTGTGTCAGTCAGCGACCGCTAACCCTGTAAAGCGAGCACAGACAGGGAAGGAAGGCCATAGAACAGCCCTGCCTCCCAAAACCCAGCAAGCACCGCTGGTGGAGAAAGCTGCCACCAAGTAACACAAGTGTGAACATGGTCTTGTGAGAGAGGAGCTGTGATTGGTTGCTGGGAGCAGTTTGCACCAGTCTAAATTTTACAGACTTTGAAAATCACCCCCTAATTGTTCAAATTCCCAAAAGCGCCACTAAAGGAGAAATTAACCATTTCCTTTTTGAAATCCATGGATGAGAACACAGGGGTCCTCCATAGTGTGAGATGGTGTTTGGAGTCACTTTCCTCTCTGATTGAATCGATAATGGTGTTTTGATGCACACATCTCCATGTAATACAGCATGTGCGGCCGACAAGTAACGGCAGCAAATGGTGATCTGGTGATCGTTCATGCTTCTCATAGTCTCTGTAAATGATTGTTGATCTATGAGGTTATCAGAGCCCTTTCTCCACAACAAAAAGGAGACAGATGGAAGAGAATAACACATGACTACACAGGGTTTGTTTGTCATGTGCAACCACAATGACACATAGACGTTTGGAGAGTCTGCAATATGTTCAGATAACTAAATAGTTTTGGAGATGGATTGGCTGCAGTCTCATGACATCATCACTGCAGACCCTCGAATAAAACAGATTTTGTGAATGTGTCATCAGAAAACGACTTACTGTTTAAATAATGGTTCTTTGTTAAATATATTTTTTTTATGAATTTTTGGTGTTTTTTTTTTTTTCTATCTATATTATTAAATAAATTATTAAATAATCCTGAAATCTTGTAATTTTCATTTTCACCACTGGGGCTAAAATTAAGCTGAGACTTCCTGTTGGGTCTGTGGTAATCAGAGAAGGCGGCTTTAAAGTGATCTGTACAGCATTGCAGTGACATGTGACCTCTTCAAAGCTCACAGACCACGCTCAGTAATGTTTTACAATGATCTCAAGGGGACAGACTCTGTCAATTGTCCTCTATTTCCATGAGTCTTGCTGTAAAGCATGTCACTAAATGCTGTTAAAAACAACCACTGGGGCCAAAACTAAGCTGAAATTTCCTGTTGTCTGTGGTGATCAGAGAAGGCTGCTATAAAGTGATCTGTACAGCATTGCAGCGACACAGACTTTGTCTATTGTCTTCTAGGTCCATGAGTCTTGCTGTAAAGCATATCACTAAACGCTGTTAAAAACATGCCAGCCTATTAAGGTGATAGAGGAAATAATGAGGGGTACAATATATCTGGATATAATCAATTATTTATGTACTTATGTACTTATGTTTTTCTTTTTTTTCTTTTTTTTTTTTGGTCTTTTGTTGTGTATATACACTACCGTTCAAAAGTTTGGGGTCACATTGAAATGTCCTTATTTTTGAAGGAAAAGCACTGTACTTTTCAATGAAGATAACTTTAAACTAGTCCTAACTTTAAACAAATACACACTATACATTGCTAATGTGGTAAATGACTATTCTAGCTGCAAATGTCTGGTTTTTGGTGCAATATCTACATAGGTGTATAGAGGCCCATTTCCAGCAACTATCACTCCAGTGTTCTAATGGTACAATGTGTTTGCTCATTGGCTCAGAAGGCTAATTGATGATTAGAAAACCCTTGTGCAATCATGTTTACACATCTGAAAACAGTCTAGCTCGTTACAGAAGCTACAAAACTGACCTTCCTTTGAGCAGATTGTGTTTCTGGAGCATCACATTTGTGGGGTCAATTAAACCCTCAAAATGGCCAGAAAAAGAGAACTTTCATCTGAAACTCGACAGTCTATTCTTGTTCTTAGAAATGAAGGCTATTCCATGCGAGAAATTGCTAAGAAATTGAAGATTTCCTAAAACGGTGTGTACTACTCCCTTCAGAGGACAGCACAAACAGGCTCTAACCAAAGTAGAAAAAGAAGTGGGAGGCCGCGTTGCACAACTAAGCAAGAAGATAAGCACATTAGAGTCTCTAGTTTGAGAAACAGACGCCTCACAGGTCCCCAACTGGCATCTTCATTAAATAGTACCCGCAAAACACCAGTGTCATCTACAGTGAAGAGGCGGCTGCAGGATTTTGGGCTTCAGGGCAGAGTGGAAAAGAAAAAGCCATATCTGAGACTGGCCAATAAAAGAAAAAGATTAAGATGGGCAAAAGAACACAGACATTGGAGAGAGGAAGACTGGAAAAAAGTGTTGTGGACGGATGAATCCAAGTTTGAGGTGTTTGAATCACAAAGAAGAACGTTTGTGAGACGCAGAAGAAATGAGAAGATGCTGGAAGAATGCCTGACGCCATCTGTTATACATGGTGGAGGTAATGTGATGGTCTGGGTTGGTGCTGGTAAGGTGGGAGATTTGTACAGGGTAAAAGGGATTGTGAATAAGGAAGGCTATCACTCTGCACCGCCATGCCATACCCAGTGGGCAGCGCTTGATTGGAGCCAATTTCATCCTACAACAGGACAATGACCCTAAACACACCTCCAAATTGTGCAAGAACTATTTCCAGCAGAAGCAGCAGCTGGTATTCTATCATAGGTAATGGAGTGGCCAGCGCAGTCACCAGATCACCACCCCATTGAGCTGTTGTGGGAGCAGCTGGACCGTATGGTACGCCAGAAGTGCCCATCCAACCAATCCAACTTATGGGTGCTGCTTCTAGAAGCGTGGGGGGAAATTTCTCCAGCTTACCTCAACAGATTAATAGCTAGAATGCCAAAGGTGTGCAATGCTGGAATTGCTGCAAAAGGAGGATTCTGGGACGGAAGCAAAGTGTGATGTAAGAACAATGTTATTTCACATACAAATCATTATTTCTAACCTTGTCAATGTCTTGACTCTATTTTCTATTCATTTCACAACATATGGTTGTGAAGAAGTGTGACTTTTCATGGAAAACACAAAATTGTTTGGGTGACCCAAAACTTTTGAACGGTAGTGTGGATGTAAAACAATTTTGACAAATAAAGATTTGAAAAAAAAAAAAGCAAGATGGCAGGCCCCATAACAATGTACAAAAAGTGAATAAAAAAAAAAATACTGTCAGAAAATAGTAAAAATCAGTAAAAGAAAATTTAGGTGACACTGTCTATAGACAATTTTCAGAAATTTTAAATGAAGCAAAAAATAAATAAATAAATAAAATCCTGCTTCTCGTCTGCCCCTCCACAAGCCAGACTATGTTTTATTTCTGCCATTTCCCGCAATGTGTTTCAAACACCTGAATGTATCTTTAAATCCAACCTGTCCAAAAGTATGCGATAAATCATCCGGCATATAAACACTCAAGTGCGGTGACTCACAACTGCTTAACTGGAGAACTCATTAATAGCAGGAAAACCCATTTATCATTTCTACTTTGTGAATACGCCGGGCGCAGTGAATAAGCAGCATTCCAGCAGATGTTTCCAGCCGCCCTAAATACCACAGAAGAGCAAACCCCTCTCCTGTCCTCTCGCCTCTCGCTCCCCACACCTGTCTCTTACATGCTTTCCAATGGACGCTTACTGGAAACCACTTTTTGTCTTCGGCCCCTGTAAACTTAATGAGGAAACCACCGACAGCACCGTTCCTTATAAGTCATTTAAAGGAAGGGGAATAAGGGGGGGGGGGGGGTTCTTTTCAGTTGCGACAGTAAAAAAAAGAAAACCTCCTGGCTTACAACCCTATTGAATTGACTAAAAGCCCGGGGCGTGGAGATTTTTTTTATTTTTTTCTTGTTCCTGTATTTCTCCATTGTTGATTTGGATATTTTTATGTAAATCGAGGTCGAGACGTGTGAGTAAGGACAAACATGGACTAGTATTAGCTCTGCTTGCACAGTCTTTACAAATAATATAATATAAACCATTTGATGAAAACGCGGCAGTTCTGACCCGATTATATCCCGCAGGGGCTTTATTCTGTACCTGAATGCTAATGGTATATTGTAACGCTCTCGCTTATTTAGTTGATTACGTCCCCCCAAAAAGAAAAGAATTTATTAAAGATGGCAAAGTCTGTAAAATGAGAGGCATTTTTTTTGCATTGGTTTACATCGAATTTACCTCAGTTTTTCAAAGGTTTTCCCATTTGCATCAGGTCAAATTGTGATAATCTGAAAAAAGCATTTTTGTATATACAGTAGAACCAATTGGACTCCATGATCTCATCTACATCGGGCTAAGAGGTCTATTGGAAAATAGTATTAAATAGCTTCCAGGTCTAGCACAGTGAAGGGTGTTGTCTATATTCCTGGTGGTTCAGGGTAGTAAGAAGGTTTATATCTATATGGGTGATAGTCTATAGTTTATGTCAGTGTATATGTTAGTCTAAGACAAGGGGGGCTTCATTTTAGTATCCCTAGTACATTGACCATTGCAATGGTATTACATGGTGGACATTCAGGTAAGGCAGACGCCAGGTGATAGAGGGTAATATATTATAAGGTTCCAGAAGAAGAGTCAATTATACAATGCATAATATTATTATTATTATTATTATTATTATTATTATTATTATTATTATTATTATTATTATTATTATTATTATTATTATGCAGTTCTGGCTCATAGAAGGGAAGCCTGGACAGACAACCTCCTCTATGATGCATATATGTCCCAGTAGGGTATATGGGAAGAAACTATCTTCAAGAGACAACTACTTTAAAAGGCTTGTTAAATCAGGATAACCATTCTATCACCCCAAATATACAGAGGGGGTATACTTTTCTCAGGACCTCTCCATATGAGTTAAAGAAAATCTGACCTAGTGGTACATGATCAGCTTGTTACGCTCCAACTTACCCACTGCCACTGAGTTGTACTTCTACCCTTTAACTTTTCCATGTAGTAGGTGCTATCAGGTCTCCTGTAGTTTCCTACCAACCATTAACTTAAGGTGCCAACATAACTTAAAACTAAATTTGTCTAAACAATATAAAGTGTATGAGAGCCCCCCGACTCTCCACTGACAGATGATGTTGGTGGAAAGAAGAGTCAGGTGTGATGGATATCTGCCACCCTACCCTTTTGTTCTAGTTGCAATAAGATACCACCAGAGCATTCTGACTGTGGTGTACCCCCCGACGCTCATAGGGAACACATTGATGTTCAGCTGTGCTGAACAATCATGCGCATGGGAAGGACGAGGGAGTAGAGATAAGGGAGGCGGCTTTGTTAAGGTTCAAACAAAGCCAAAGATTAGCTTTTGAATCCTGCTGTCTGCCCACTCTTGGAGAAAGTGTCTACATTCTGAAGACCGCCTGGAAAATATGGATACAACCATATGCCCTAGGCCCTCGGGATGTGTCCACCTTCTTCACAGGACAGTGGGATTCAAAAGCCGATCTTTCAGCTTCATAAGAATCTTAACAAAGCCGGCTTCACTCATCTCTACGGGGGAGATAACTGTTGGCCCAATGACCAAAAATCTCTGACCAAAGTGATATCAATATCTTCAGATCATTGTTAAGCCTGCTCTTCCCTCTACATGGCCCGACCCTTGACCCAGTTCCTTTTTATAGTTGACGGCCCCCATTTTTCTTAGGGTCCTATTAGACAAAGCAATTTTTTTAAGATTAACGATAAATGATCACAAACGTGTAATATGGTGAACCTGAAACCGTACGCCATATTACACAGAACAATAGTCGTTGGTTACAAACGTTACAATGATTGTTTACTCCATCTGATCCCAGCTAAAGAAAGAACAATTTAGAATTACACTGAATGATTAGTGAACAAATTCAGAATTACAGAAAACGAATGTGGAATTACACTGAGCGATTAACGAATTATTAAGATCTGATTTTAGGTTCAGATCTAAATTAACGATCAACGACACGGACACATTTTTGATTGTCGCCTGCAATTACACAGGATGATTATCGTTTAAATTCAAATAATATAAAAATTTTCCGCAGGATAATCTTTCCTGGTAATAGGGCCCTTACTCCTCCGACCCTTCCAGTAGCACACCACCAACATCCACTGTGCACTTTTCCAATTTCTTAGTAGTAAATCAGAGGTAAAACAGAGCAATGAGCATAAAGGAAAAATATAATTGCAGAATAAAAAATGTTTCTCCAAGCGTATAGTTTACTAACACCGAGGGCCAATTTACATTTTGAAAGTGATGCTTTTTCCCCATTTTCAGTGTGTTATGTGTATTTATATGCGTTACTATTTCACCCTTCATGACACACATCGATACCCACTTTATGTCTGCCTATTACTACTCATTTAAACATCTATTTTACATGATTCCCCCAGCCAGACATGGACTATAATGACACGGAGTGTGGAGTGTTCTTTAATAAATTTCTGCGGAATCAATACTTTGGCTGGGGATTTGTCAGTCTTTCAGAAGAACGCTTCATTAAACTTTACTGTTATTTTCTTTGGATTTTTCAAAGTTCAGCTCATATCACGTATCGGCTTTAAAGACATAAAAAAAAAAAAGTATTTTGCTGTTGATGCTATTGGTGAACTGTAACTAACTAGATTGTGACTAATAGGTAAGCAGGTCGCTTGACAGTGGCTATATCCATAACCCCCAGGGTCTGCCTTAAACGCCGTCCTGTGAGCTATATGTGATGAAATGGTTGTAACATGACTCGCCTACCTCATTATACAGATGCCGTAAGAAGGAAGAGCTACGTCCTTACCTACCGGCCTCCAGTGCGTCTGTAATTCCAGAGATCAAAGAGTTTTTCTGGTTTAAATAAAATGTCATTGTTTACATATAAGTGAAATAACTTAACAGTTAATTTACTAGTTTTCAGTTAGTTTACCCATATTTGACCCCCCCCCTCAATCAACATAGCTGTATGTCAGAGATAGGGAACCTTAGGCCCCGTCCAGCTGTTGCAAAACTACAATTCTCACCATGCCTGCACAGCCAAATCTTTAGTCCCTCATTCCTGCTATAAGTGGACTTGTTGGTCTTGTCTGGGTCAGTACTATTAAAGGAGAAGTGCAGCCTTGGTAAGGATGTGACAGGTGGCAGGGGATAGCGTATGAGTGAAGCATTGCTTACCTGTCCCCGTGATGCACCATTTTACCGGACCTCCGCCAGAGGGTATTTTTCCCCAAGTTGTGATGTCGTCATGACTTGGAGAAAAATGCCCATCTCGGGCGATGGACAGCCTGCTCAGCCAGTGACTGGAGCGGCATCCTGTCGCAGTCATTGATTGACCAGTACATCAGCCAGGTTGTGACGTCAGCAGTGCAGGAGATCCTGTAGCCCAGCGGGGATCCTGAAGCTGCGATCCGGTGCTGAAGAGGCATGGGGAGAAGGGAGTTAATACCATTTGTTATTCCCCTCCCATGCTCTGCCATTAAAAAAACGTCGCCTTTAAGTCTCTAGTTTTTCATGTGTTTTAGTACTTACAATTTCTTTTTTATTACTCTGCATCACCATATTCTGAGGCCAGTAACGTTTTACTTTTGGGTTTGTTTTTTGTTGTCTTTTGTAAGCTTAATTTTTTTCCCTTTTGTACCTATTTGGGGTACATAAAATTTTTCACTCTGTATTTTGTCTTACAGATGTGTACAGATGGGTATTTTTTCAATCTCGAGATTGTTCTGCCTTGGCATACAATCCCTGTCAAGTCCTAGGGCATCTTATCAGGTTAGTATTACACAAAGTGATTATTGACCGTACTTGGCCAACTACAGACTGTTCCGGACAAAAATTGTTTCATGTAATGGCCCTATTTCATGGGTCGTCTAGAGGAGCAAACGAGCGCTCTCAGAGCTCGTTTTCTCCTCGTTCCCCGCTCACTGCCGCCGCTATTTAACGCGGCTGCAGCGAGCGGGTGAGTGCAAGAGGGGTTGCGGGGGGGGGCTTCCCGGGTGATCGCTGATTGTCCGGGCAGCCCATAGGATATAGCAGCGTCTGCTGCCGATGCTCCTATTCACCGAAGTGACGGCAGCAGATCGCTCCTATATCAGTCGCTTGTTTTTCAACATGTTGAAAAACAAGTGACTGCAACGATCAGCCGACATGAACGATGTCGGCTGATCGTTGCACTCTATTCCACGGAACGATTATCGTCCATAGCGGCTGATATCGGCCGAATACGGACGATAATCGTTCCGTGCAATAGGGCCTTAAGAGGTCGTGTTTTAAATCAACAACCAGCCAACATGCACAATGTTGACCTAAAATCGTGATAACAGCAGCAAGGGCAGCAGCCTTGTAACGGAGGCGGTGGCAGCAGGCTGCCGCTATCTCCTATGGATTACCTGGACGGGCTAAAAATGATCGAACACCGGGATTTTGGAGATTCCATCGAACTTGAACCTTCAGCATTTGATTCCTGATGCCTTTCCGTTCTGTGGGGAAGACTGAGTAGTGCCTGAAAAACAGGGATACAGCCTAGGTAATAGGCTTTATCCCTGTTTTCCAGGCAGTACTCAGGCAGTCTCCACCTTTCCCATGAAACGCGAAGGCATTGGGAATCAAATGCTGAAGGTTCGAGAAGGTTCCAGTTAGATCAAACCTTCAAAATCACGATGTTCGATCATCTCTAATCTGGGCAGCCCCTCCCAGAGATCCCCCACGCTCTTACCCTCTCGCTGTAATAGTGTGATAGCACCGACCAGTAAGTGAACGCTAACCTGATCAGTTGATTGCTCCTAATATCGGGCTGTGCAATATGGCACTTAGCGTCGACTATTGACTTCAGAGAAACTATAGCCAAAATGTAACATCACAGAGCTGCTGTGCATATTCTCACTCCCAGTGGACATGAATGGCCTGTAAGTTTACATATGTTTTTCATAATGCTCTTCTAGCCAACAGCTATCTCTCCCAATCCTTTCATAGACGTGAAGGCTCGGCATGGTCAAACATTGTGCCTCTCAATTGAGGGAGGTGGGGGTTATGCCAGACAGCTCTTACATGTAACATGCCCCATCCTTCTCTCCACCGACTTCCTGGGAGAGTACATGAAAACTTTAACATCTTCTCTTCATATTTAAATTATTAAAATCCTTATTATGAGCATTATTTCTTCTACAATGATATTTGTAAAGCGAAAGAGACTATAGACAAAAGTTGACGTCTGCCTTGTATAATGTTTGACTTCAGCCCATTGTAAGTTTTATAGACTTGAAAATTTTATCTCCTAGTCAAAATAAAGAGCAGAACCTAATACTGTGGAGAGTCAGAGCGAATGACTGGATGGCTTTATTATAAACAGAACGTTCTGTACAAACACGAGAGTGGATGCCATTGTTTCCTCTAATGCACAGAACGAGGAAGTATCAGATAAATGTGTTTACTTTATTGCATCTGCTTTCACTATTTATATTTTTGTGCAGTCATAATATTGAGAGGAGAAGACAAGCTCATACAACCCATATTACAAGCCCTTCTGTGTAAACAATGGCGCTCGTTCATATACAGTGTCACAGCGGTTGGAGAGAATACCACTGCGGGAAAGACAGCAGGCAACATCAGGGTCGGAGGTGTTAAACTGGAACCCAATATAGGTTATAAAGTCTGGTTATGCCTTAGGGCCCTATTACATGGGATGGTTATTGGGAGAAAAATCGTTATATATCGTTCAAATGATAATTTTGTGTAAATGCAGGCAATGATCAAATGACCAACATGAAATGATATTGGCTACAGTTAGTGTTGAGAAGACTTGACCAAATGTTCGGGTTCGGCAGCTTTCTCCAAACCTAAACACGGTTATTTCGATTCCTGGCGGCTGGAGAAGTTGGGTGCCCCCCTATGGCTGCTAGGAAAACATGGATAAAGTCATAGGTTTTACAGGTTCGGAGAACGTTGTCGATCCCCGGACAGATTAGAAAGTCTGCTCAACACTAGCCACAATCTTTCGGCACCAGATTTTTTGGGTTGGCCGGTTGGCTTGCGTTGAACTTGTCTCTCTTCTATACAATGAATAGGGTGACACATGTGCAGAGTCACTATTCTACCGCGGGGACTTCATCCATTATTCTGTACCATCAGTACATTCGTTTGCACATGGACTGAACAGCAACTGCACGGGAGAGAAAGTGCTGTGGTCCTTTTTTTTTAAATCTACAGCCCAGTTCCCGCGTACGGCGCCATTGATTTTAATGGAGCCGCATCATAGAGGGGTGGGGGATTCCTTCCACTGGGGGCAGGCCAGACCGTCTCCAGTGCTTCACCGCTGGCCGGTGCCCAGGAATAGAATGGCAGTGTACGTCTGCGCTGTTCTATCCATGTGCAAAACTTAAAGTGAATGTACTGATGGTCATTTCCAGTAACTTGTGACAATTATAGGAAATCACTGCCTGTCAATCAAATCTCACTTTGCTTCATTACTATGGAGCAACCAAGTTGGATTTCCCTGCCGGCTATGCACTCAAATGAATTTCTTGCAACTGCAGGGTCACAATCACAACCACTTGTAGGTAGCAAAACAACCAATTTACTTACTAGAGTGACAACCTTGTAGCTTGAAAGGCACCTTGACAAGTTAAGGATGGGCTTCTTCCTAAGGGCCAATGTCCATGTTTACTGGGAGGAGGTATTACAGGTGAGGATGTGTTCACAACTACTTCTGAGGCTTCATTATAGGTATCATCAAAAAACATGTTTTTCCAATAAAATGATTGACATGATGCCATTTAAAGGGGTTAGTAAATTTAAAGGAGTACTCCAGAGGAGAAAAAAAAACATGTTTTCAAATCTCAAGCCTTACATTGTTAATCAGCTGCTGTATGTCCTGCAGGAAGTGGTGTATTCTCTGCAGTCTGACACAGTGCTCTCTGCTGCCACATCTGCTCATGTCAGGAACTGTCCAGAGCAGGAGAGGTTTTCTATGGGGATTTGCTACTGCTCTGGACAGTTCCTAACATGGGCAGAGGTGGCAGTAGAGAGCACTGTGTCAGACTGGGAAGAATACACCACTTCCTGAAGGCCATATAGCAGCTGATAATTACTGGAAGTTTTCATATTTTTAAATAGAAGTAAATTACAAATCGGAATAACTTTTTGTCACCAGCTAAGGCCGGGTTTACATATATCCGACGGCGCAGCGGCGTTGCAGGAGAAAAGCGCCGGAGGGAAACGCATCTTTGAACTGATCCCATTGTTTTTAATGGGACAGTTCAAAGCATGTAGCGTGCAATTAGTGCCCGCCACATCGCCGGACCAGCAGTGCGGCAGAACTGATCTTGCAGCGTCCTGACGCACCGCCGGTCCGGTGATGCAACAGCCGCATCCATTGAAGTCTATGGAGTGCCGGAGGCCCTGCCGGTGCCGATGCATGCATTTATGCACTGTCCGGCTTTTGACTCTAAGCGCTCCAAGTAAAGGTGTCCCCAGCCCCCCCATTAACCCCTGTGACCCCAGCCCTGCAGCACAGTGGCCCCTGGCAGGAGGGGCACACTCTATAGGAGATGTCCCCGTGTCCCGCTGCCCCCAGTAGAGGGCTCCAATCCGAGTTGTCACCCCTCCCCCTTATAGTAGTTCACCTGCTCTGATGCTGCCTGTAGCAGCTGACCCTATAGTAGATGGCCCCCTGTGAGGTGTACCCCTAAAGTAGACCATCTTCTTAGGGGTACACCTCACAGGGGGCCATCTACTCCTCTACTGCTGCCCCCAAAGAAACGCATGCATCTGACATATGTAACCCCAGCCTAATTGGAAAAACTATGCATGTACCCCAACTGGGTGTCTTTGATATCCATCAGCATTCTCTTTGTTTTGGTTTTCTATTCCTATAAAGGATTGTCTGGTATTTCAACTTAAAGGGGTTATCCAGCATTACAAATACATGGCCACTTTCTCCCAGAGACAGCACCACTCTTGTCTCCAGTTCGGGTGTAGTTTGCAATGAAACTGAGTTACAAAACCCCAACCAAACTGGAGACAAGAGTGGTGCTGTCTCTGGGAGAAAGTGACCTTGTTTTTATAACCCTTTTAACTGCATTAATGTGAATGAGACCAAGCTGCAACTGCAGACACAGGTCATAAACAAGGGTGGGGCTGTATTGGGGAAACATGCAAACTGTTTTTTTAAGTACGAAAACTCCTGGTGACTTTTATACTGGTATAGACCTAGTGTAGACCTACACATAGAATTCTCCGGAAGAAATAAATAAATAAATAAATAAATACTCATTCTGAGTGTCTATTTAAAGCAAATTATAATGAAAATCCTTTTTCCACTGAAGAGGTATTTACCCATCACCGGATCCTCTGTAGACAATTTAAATGACTATTACTTGCTTTAAATTATTATTACTATTATTATTCTTTTCTTTTCCAATATGGTTTGGTAATGATATTGTTTACAGATCATTTGGTATCGAGTCTCTCTCCATAGATAATGCAATATTCATAAAAATGATGTTTGCGGCAGCACATGCCGCGTGCGGTGACTCACTGAACATTATATTAGCCAAGAAAACAAATATTTAAAAAGTAAATTGTGATTCTTAGCATGAGGAAAAACTCCATTTTACATGTTTTATTTAATAGATTAAACAGCAACTTGATAACATTCAATATCGGTAATATTCAGATATTAGAGGCTGCCAGCCGTCTATTACCATGAAAACATCACATTGTGCTCACTGCAAATAGTCCGACAATAATCACAACGTCCGGCCTCATCATGCTAAGCTGTGATCAGAGGGGAAACGTCGAGGTAGTCAAGAATTCGGTTGTCTCTACAGTGTAGAGGTCACTTTAGAATAAACTTTTGACATGTCAAAAGTTTTGATTGGTTAGGGACTGAGTGTTGTTTTCATGCTATCGGCAGTTACATTGTTAGGCTATGTTCACACTACATAAACACTACGTAGACGTTGTATATGCTCCGGCCGGGATCCCATGCAGAAGCGCAAATAACTGACATGTCAGTTTTCTGCGGCCGCAATCCAGTGAATTGCGGATGCAGAAAGACCTGTGAGTTTACACAATGAAGCGAGCGGCTCCGGCCGCTTGCTTCATTGTGTGCTATGTGAAGTTCTGAAGCGGGCGCCCGCTGATGCACCCACATCAGAACACTGCGGCCGAAAAACTCATCCGGCCAGCACGACCGGCCTCTTTACATTGTGTGAACATAGCCTTATGCTAATTTGACACTTTGGTGCACTGGGGAAGAACTTCCACCGAGTGCTCTAAAACACCTTCGTAGCACCATGCACTATAGGGCGCTATTATCAGGTCCTCCTAACCTGCTGCTTATACTTTCTCTTTAAACCTTTACCTATACAATAAACTGAAAGAAAGATCTATCTTTGTGCCCTATACCTTCTTACCTTACAATGTTAGGTGCTCTACTATTGTATGAGCTTATATTAGAACTAGTACTTGGGCATATGGCTGTTTTATGGCTCTATACAATCGTTATGAAGCTCTACTGTACTTCTGTTTGCCCAGATTTTTAAATGGTGCAAATGTGTTCAATTGAAGGCAATATTACACAGATAATATCCCCTGGAAAGCATAGGGAAGAATACGACCTCATTCACATGGCCGGTGTTTTTCAAGGACTGTGAGTCCGCTCTGGGAAAAAAACGCTGGGTTCAGTGCTGGTATTGTCCGGGGGCAGAGTGGGGGGCTGACAGGAGCAGGAGGGAGACAGGAGAGGGGGGGGGCAGGAGCAGGGAGAGACGGGAGCGGTAATAGGAATGAGAGAGAGAGGAGCGGGGATAGGAACAGGAGAGATGGGAGCGGGGAGAGTCAAGAGCAGGAGAGACAGGAGTGGGGAGAGACAGGAGCGGGATGGAGACAGGAGCGGGGGGGGATAGGAGCAGGGGGGGATAGGAGTAGGAAGAGACAGGAGCGGGGAGAGACGGAAGCGGTAATAGGAATGAGAGAGAGAGGAGCAGGGATAGGAACAGGAGAGATTGGAGCGGGGAGAGACATAAGAGGGGAGAGACAGGGGCGATGATGGGAGCGGGGAGAGACAGGAGCGGAGAGAGACAGGAGAGGTGATAGGAAAGGGAGAGATGGGGGCGGGGAGAGACAGGGGGTGATGAATGGAGCGGGGAGAGACAGGAGCGATGACAGGAGTGGTAAGAGGCATCCGTGCCTCCATCCGCATTATGTCCTGTCCTATTTTTTCGTGGCAAGGATCACAGCGCGGATAGTATGAATGCACACATATGATTTAATGGGCCCTAACATTGTCCGTGGTTGCACATCTGCCACCACGGACAATTTTACGGGACGTGTGAATAAGGCCCAAGCCTGTAAAACAGCACCATATGTATGCCATGTGCATTAGGCCTTCCATAGGTTAAATGTACATTATAGTCAGGATGCCAGGAGTTTCACCACTGCCTCCAAGGGGTAAAAAGTTAAACGGAAGACATTTCTATATTGTCTATGTCCTTATAGCTCATTCTACTGGTACTATGCTCTAGCAGATATTAATACAAGAGCCCGATGATATAGGAGACACCCGACACCTCTTATAATTCACCATAATGACCTGATATTTAAATAACAGCGAGCATGGTTCCTTGTTAGATACAGCATCCTGCCTCCCCGCAGCTGGCTTCCCTTGCCAAACTCCATACGTCATCATAAAACATTTGATTTTGTTTCTGCGACGAGAACATAATGAGAAACATTTCTGCAAGCTCGCTCTTATAATTTCTAAATACTGCTTAAGATTTCATCTTTAATCACGGCTGCCCAGTAATTACTGATGCAGTTTTCTCCTAGGAAATTCCTTTAAATAGCCTCAAAACTCAACAAAGAGACCAATTACAGCCGTAATGTCTTTGAGGTCACCCATATAGGACAAGGGCAAATGAACTTGGAGGCAAATACACAGTTTACGCCCCCCAGAAGAAGTAATGCCGTAATATCCATAACTAAGATATATACCACTGCGGAGCCTGAGAGAATGGTAATATATAGAGAGGAGCACATTTTTTTTAAGTTTGGTCTGGCAGGGTTCGCCCCAACCTGTAAGAAAAGTTTGGGTTTGTCCCAATCACACCTTAAAAAAACGACACTAAAATAGTTAAATTCTCGTAGGTGTTTAGCTGTTTTATTGAGGTTCAGCAAGTCCACTCATCAGTACTTACCTGTCCCTGCTTCCCCAGTGTCCCCACTGATTGGAGCCGCCTCCACTTCCTGACAAAGTGACAACCCTCTCAGCCAATTACTGGTCGTGGTGCTGTCCTGCCTTAGTCAATGATTGGCATACAGAGCTGGAGGCAGCTGTGATTAGCGGGGGACACCAGAGACCTGCAGGAAACTCTCCGTTTTTGTTTTCTATGTCTACCATCTTTACTCATTATGAACATTGCAAAAAGTTTGGTTCAGTAACTCCATAATAGTATTCAGCCAAACCTTTGGATCTACATAGTAACATCAGTTTTCTCTCTACTATAGAGCATTGGCCATCTGGCTGAACTTGATGGATCTAGCAATGTAGATTTTGCAATCCACCCTTCTATACAGAAAAAGTATATATTAATTTAATTTATATGTAAGGAAAGGACAAATTATCAAAAATATTTAATAGGTTATTTGGGATCAGCTCATAAGCCAACCCATCGAGTGGTAAATGACGTGCTCCAATGCTGTGTCCAATTGTCTCCCAACCTTTGATTTCGGTTATTGTCTAAGTCTAAAGTCCCTATTACACGCAACGTTTATCGTCCGTATTTGGCCGTTATGACCAATAATCGAGGAGCAAGCGAGCGCTGATAACGCTTCGTCGCCCCTTGTAATAGAGGCTTAAATCTGGCCTTGCCTATTAAATGAGTTATAGCCAAACTCACTGGTTTAAGCAGAATAAGTGGACAATCTAGCGTTTATTGTAAGTGGACAATCCCACTCTGCACAATCCCAATTGTTCTCAGGGAGATAAGCTACTGCCAGAGATGTCTTCCCATTGTGTAAAGGGGGTTATGAGAGATAGCTAACAGTTGCACAAGCATTCGTCCACCACTTATCTTAGGTGTGTCTAGCCTAAGGTGCCCATACATTTTATACTATAGTTTCCGTCATACCCGTAGTATAGGTTATATGAAGCCGCCTGACTTTCCACTGACAGATGATGTTGATGGAGAATGGGATTGGGCATAATAAATTTTCACTGCCTGACCTGTTTGTTCTTGGATAACTTCAGTGGCAGTCTGGTAATGGTGGCTTACCCCTCCCTATAGGAAACACATGAACACCAAACATTCATATGTTTGGGGAGGATAGGAAAGATGGCTGACTGTTACTGAAGGTGGATAGCTACCGTAAGCATCTTGGTCTGTGGACTATGTTACCAAGCTCGACCTCCTGAGCACTGATCTCACTGATCGGCGCTTGTTTACAGAGTCTTTTAGATTGCTGGGTAATCATGCAGCCCTTTGCTGCAACCAGCTATTGGCTGTACACCCTACTATTACACCCCCTTATTACATGGAAGACTGCTAATGATTTTAAAATGCATCAAAGTAACCTGATCAACCAACAAACAAGTCACTTTATTAAGGGTAGCTTTACACGTAATGGAATTGAAGTGGATTTAACGCTTCGAGTTTGCATCGAAATCCGATGCAATTCCCCTCCTGTCAGTACCAATAGGATTACATACTTGCAGCAGAATTGTCATCCCACTGTGCATATAGTATGCAAGTGGCTTCCCCATTAACCCCCCCACAGCCCGGTGCAAACATTACCTGGTCTGCGCTCCGGCTTGTTCTTTGGCTTCTGGCGTCTGGACATCCCGCTCAGCCAAACAGCGGGACAGCGCACTGATTGGCTGAGGGCTCAGGCTCAGGGAACTGGGAGTCACAGAACAAGCCGGAGCATGGACCGGTAATGTATGCACCAGGCCGTGGGGGGTTAAAGGGGATGCCGCCTACATACTCGCAGTGGGATCAAAATTCCGTTGCGATTATGTAATTCTATTAAAAATCACAGGAGGGGAATCGCAGCAGATTTCGCAGCGAACTCGCAGCATGAAATCCGCTGCAATTCCATTTCATGTGAAGCTACCCTAAAGGAAAACTATTAGCAGGTTTGTGCATATAGTTCCCGGTAGTCGCTTACATCCTCTTACCGGCGGCGGTCTTTCCAAGCTTGTAAGTCCTACGATTTTGTTAAAATTTGATCTTATAAGATTATGCAAAAGACTCTTCAGGAGCACTGAGGGCATTCCTCGCCCCCCCAGAGCACCGTTTAGCCCACCCACCAGGTCAGATGCTCACGCAGATGCTCCTGATGCGTGTTCCAGCCTGACTGCTTATGCATATTCATAATTAGTTGTAAGCATCTAAACCGGAAGACGGACAGAACGGTGCTCTGGGGGGCCGAGGAATACCCTCAGTGCTCCTAAAGAGTTAGTTTGCAATCATAGGATTGAATTTTACCAAAACTGTGGGACTTTCAAGCTTCAGAAGACCAGCACCTGTAAGAGGAAATAAACGGCCACCAAATTTCATTTGGGCAATATTTTAGGTTGGGACATATTTTATGGGCCATTCTTTATCCAAAGAAATCGTACAATGAGACATGGCTATAAGGAAGAATTATGGACCTATGGGCACTTTGTGTGGCACCATACGATTCTACTCTCATCAAAACTTCTGGTTTCTAGGATACGTCAGACATTTACAGAAACATCCAGAACTGTATAATTTTAACAGTTTACAGTTTGTCTACATATAATTCACCTTTTCTAAAGGACAGAAAAATCCACCAGCACAAAATTCTTTTTAATGTCGTCTTATTAACCTCAGACACCACTTTTAGTAAACTTCAAGTTTCTATCATTTCTGATTTGAAAAAAAAAAAAAAACTCTGAAAGTTTACGGAGGTCTCGTTGACTTCAAGGTCTTAATAAACACATCTGTTATTTATTTTTTTTTTTTCAGTAAAACTGGGAAGCAAATTGCTGTTTTGGGGCATATTTGTTCTTTTAAAAATGTCAAAATAAAACGGTAATTTTTAGAAAAAAACATTTCTAACCTTTTTATTTGAATCATAATAAGTGGTTGGCAACTTGGTCTTTACGAAAGTAGAACTATTAGCCCGACATCGTGGATCATTACTGGAATTTATCACAGAAGAAATATCCATTTCTGTTCAGTATGCGCTCAGCTGCAGTTGGGTTTATTGCTGGATATGACAAAAAAAAAAAAAAACACTCTACGATCAAGCAAGCAATATAGTGAAAGAAGCTGAAAGCACTCACCGCTCTGATGCAAGATGTCTTTATTTCGTGGTGGATTAAAACATGGACATTAGTCCTGCAGGACGGCAGATGCTATATCCTACACAAACAACATTCTCATGACGGCCATTTCGCGCGCATGCGCGCTTCGTCAGATCTGACGAAGCGCGCATGCGCGCGAAATGGCCGTCATGAGAATGTTGTTTGTGTAGGATATAGCATCTGCCGTCCTGCAGGACTAATGTCCATGTTTTAATCCACCACGAAATAAAGACATCTTGCATCAGAGCGGTGAGTGCTTTCAGCTTCTTTCACTATATTGCTTGCTTATGCTAAACCTGGTTTATGAAATGCACCCCGACGCAAGGATTTGCATATAAGTCCAGATCATCAGTCCAGGGTCCAGACATTGTTGGAGTAGTGCCGGTGATCTCTCTCATAGACTGTGTTACTCTACAATCAAGATCATAGTAGAGCACCACTGACCCTACTATCGGGTAATCACAACTGAAGCCCAGGCAACAATGTGTTAATGGGGTCAACAAATTGGTCATGGTTGATTTATTATTTCTCTATCTAAATGGAGTCAAAATTATTATCTTGTAGGTCATATGAGGATAGAAGGTCATACTGAAGGTTGATCAATTTCATCAGTTTCCGATATAGCTCCTATCAATGTACTGTAGGTTGTCATTTTTGTTAATTCTCAAGGGGGGTCAACCGGTATCTGCCTTTTCCGGTGCCTTTATTTATAAGGTCACACAATCTAGAAGAAAGTAAAGTTTTTTCTTCTACAGGTATCAAGGTCATCTAAATGATGGCCAGCCCACCTGGAATAACTAAGTACATGACTAAAGTCCATAAAACCAACAATAAAGGAAGACTAAGAAACATTAGGAGCCCCACTTATCACGTGACACAGAGCCGGGAGAGGACCGCAGTCTTTTCTTTTTTATGATGACAGGTACACTTAAGGCTAGGTTCACACTCTGTATCTGTGCGGCTGTATTGCGGGCGGTAAATCATCGGCCGGATTTTTCCGGTTCATGCGTACGCTGGAAAGTATACGATATGCGGCTGCACAGTGCACACTATGTATGAATCTACGGCCCGATCGTAAATGGACAAGTAAAAAATTAACAAGACCATTGTTTGCGGCTGGAAATGCGGCCGTGGATTGACAGGCGGTCCGTACAGAGTACTTCAAAAATAGCCGGCAATGATGCCGAATGTCGATGCCTCTAATAGTTAATATATTAAATTAATAAAACACATTTTCTTTGTAATAAAGTCCTTTTCGTCGTTCAATAATTTAATTTAAACAAATCCATTATTTTGCAATTAAATATACTGTTAAAATAAATAGATATATAAATAAATGTATATTTATATATATATTTATTTTTTGACAGTATATTTAATTGCACAATAATGGATTCGTTTAAATTAAATTATTGAACAACGAAACTGATTTTATTTCAACGAAAATGTGTTTTATTAATTAAATATTAATTAGTACAGGAAGCTCCAGTAAGCCGTTAATTCATATTGCCGGCAATAGAGCTTTCTGTACTAATCATCACTTTACTTTAATTAAAACATCAAATGTTTCTTCTAATTATGTTATCAAAATAGCATTATTAGAAGAAACATTTAGAATTATATGTGCGCTCAGCTGATTGGCTGATCGGCTGAGCGCACATATAATGAGCGGGTCTGCAGCACAGTGACTTCATTGTGCTGCGGACCAGCGAAGAGGACACATCGGGGTGAGTATAGAGCTGTCCCCACCCCCTCCCCAGCACTGCACCCCTCCCAGCAAGGAAGGGGGGGGGGTCACTTAACCCCTTCCTTGCTGGGATGGGTGCAGTCTGACATCAGTCTGGCCCCCAAGGGGTTAAGGGGGATGCAATACATCCTCCCTTAACCCCTTGGGGGCCAGACTGTAAGCAGCGATCTGTAAAGATGCTGCATACTGTAAGGTGCACAACACCGCTCACAATGATGGGTGTTGTGCTCCTGTTTGTGTGTTTTTTGTGTGTTTCTCCCTTTTTGTTTTTCAGATATCGGTATCCTGTGGATTACGTCGGATTCTGTGGACTACGTCGATGACCAGCGGTTGTTTGTTGTTGTTTTTTGTTTTTTTTTATAAAATGGTCAATGAGGGGTGTGGGGGTGTTTTTATTTGAATAAAATATTTTTTTAACTTGTGTCTTGTCTTTATTTCTTTACTTTATAGACTTAGTAGTGGAAGCCGTCTAATAGACGGAATCCATTACTAAGTCGGGGCCTAGTGTTAGCTGGTATAAAATGGCTAACACTAACCCCCCATTATTACCCCAGTACCCAATGCCACCAGGGGTACTGGGAAGAGCCGGGTGCCAGTGGTCCCGGAGCGTCAAAATTGGCCCTCTTGGACCAGGCGGCAGCAGGCTGGTAAGATTTAGGCTGGGGAGGGCCTAAAACAATGGCTCTTCCCACCCTGGTGTTACCAGGCTGCTGTCGTTTGGTTTTTAACCCGGCTGGTTATAAAAAATAGGGGGGACCCTATGCGTTTTTTTAAAATAAATAAATAAATAATTTAAAAAAAACGCATAGGGTCCCCCCTATTTTTATAACCAGCCGGGTTAAAAACCAAACGACAGCAGCCTGGTAACACCAGGGTGGGAAGAGCCATTGTTTTAGGCCCTCCCCAGCCTAAATCTTACCAGCCTGCTGCCGCCCGGTCCAAGAGCGCCAATTTTGATGCTCCGGGACCACTAGCACCCGGCTCTTCCCAGTACCCCTGGTGGCATTGGGTACTGGGGTAATAATGGGGGGTTAGTGTTAGCCATTTTATACCAGCTAACACTAGGCCCCGACTTAGTAATGGATTCTGTCTATTAGACGGCTTCCACTACTAAGTCTATAGAGTAAAGAAATAAAGACAACACACACCCCTCATTGACCATTTTATAAAAAAAAAAAACGACACACAACCACTGGTCATCGACGTAGTCCATGGAATCCGACGTAATCCACAGGATACCGATATCTGAAAAACATAAAGGGAGAAACACACAAAAAACACACAGACAGCATCTTTACAGATCGCTGCTTACAGTCTGGCCCCCAAGGGGTTAAGGGAGGATGTATTGCATTGACCCCTTGGGGGCCAGACTGATGTCAGACTGCACCCATCCCAGCAAGGAAGGGGTTAAGTGACCCCCCTTCCTTGCTGGGAGGGGTGCAGTGCAGGGGAGGGGGTGGGGAGAGCTCTATACTCACCCCGATGTGTCCTCTTCGCTGGTCCGCAGCACAATGAAGTCACTGTGCTGCGGACCCGCTAATTATACGTGCGCTCAGCCGATCAGCCAATCAGCTGAGCGCACATATAATTCTAAATGTTTCTTCTAATAATGCTGTTGTGATAACATAATTAGAAGAAACATTTGATGTTTTAATTAAAGTAAAGTGATGATTAGTACAGAAAGCTCTATTGCCGGGAATATGAATTAACGGCTTCCTGGAGCTTCCTGTACTAATTAATATTTAATTAATAAAACACATTTTCGTTGTAATAAAATCAGTTTCGTTGTTCAATAATTTAATTTAAACGAATCCATCATTGTGCAATTAAATATACTGTCAAAAAATAAATATATATATAAATATACTTTTATTTATATATATATTTATTTTAACAGTATATTTAATTGCCAAATGATGGATTCGTTTAAATTTAATTATTGAACAATGAAAGGGACTTTATTACAACGAAAATGTGTTTTATTATTTTAATATATTAACCATGAGAGACATTGGCATTACTGCAGAGGATCGCAAACCCCGGTAATAGCGATTCATGTAAACTGTTTCCCTGCTTTCCCAGATGCATCCAGAGGTGTTTGCATCACTTTCTTAAGATTTTATTTGTTATCTTTAGTTGAACCAGATTTCCAAGTAAATGACCGTATGTTTTCAGCCGCATGTCTATTTTTTCCCACGGCCGTAGTTTCAGCCACACATTTACAGCCGCATAAAAAATACAGCCGCACACATACAGAGTGTGAACATAGCCTAAGAATTACAGTACTAAAATATTCCTTGCTCTTCAACCTCTTCAAGGTTTCTGTCATTGGAATCTTCTCTATCCCACACACTCAAGCAAGGCGAGCATCCATTTACTTGCAAGGATCAGGCAAAGTAGCTTCTGGCAAAATCTAAATTCATTTGACAACTATCCGAAACTTATGGGTAGAAATATTGTGCATGTCTGATAAACGGAAATGAAATTGCGAGCCACATTGGACACAAATGAGGGGGGGGGGGATTAATGAAGACCGGCTTCTTAAATGAGGCCCCCTTTTCCCTGGCTGGATTTACTAAGTGGCGCATGCTTTTTTATGTATCCGGTTGCCCCATACCTGTGCCTCCAGCAGGTGTAGGTTTGTATCATGATAAATGCGGCGCAGAAGGCCACACCTACTTCCTGCCTTGACGTTCCCGATTTCCCCCTTCCCGCCCATCGGGCAAGTGAGGGATACAGCAGGTGTACGCCAGAGAGAAGGGGCATATCTGAGCCCTCTCCCTGGCGTATGCCCCTGGCAAAACATTGATAAATGTCCCCCATAGTATATAAATGGTGACCATCTCTGAATCACATAGGATTATGGGAAGCGTAAAAAAAAAAAAAAAATAGATAAATAAACAAATACAATTTTAGGCTATGTTCACACAACGTATATTTTCTTAAAACCACAGCCATTGTACAACGGGCATGATTGTTACGAAAATATACGCTACCTGGTTGTCTATAGGATCCCGGCCGGAGTGTACACACATAGTATACACTCCGGACGGGATCAGGTATAACTGATGGCCAAACGTGTGTGTATATATATATATATATATATATATATATATATATATATATATATATATATATTAGACACTTACCTGTCCACACTGCCCCTGGTCTCCCGTGTCCCTGCTGTTCATAGCCGCCTCCAGCCAGCTCAGCCAATCACTGGCCACAGTGCTGTCCCATCTCAGTCAGTCAGTTACTGGCTGGGCAGGATCTTGGAGACTGCGGGGGCAACACAGGACATTGGAGAAGAAGGACTCTGGGGAGGAGGAAACATGGACAGGTAAGTATACATAAGCGAACAACTGAACAACACTAAAACACCTAAACACCTGCAATCGTTCAGCTGTTTCTGTGTTGTCCATTTAAGTTCGGTTTTGATGAACCCAAACTTTACGTCAAAATTCGGCAGACCGGCAGAACTGAACTTTTGGAATGTTCGTCCATCTCTACAGATAATATAGTCAGTGATGCTATAGAACAGGAAGTAAACAGCGATGTCACAGTACAGGGATGATTGGTAGCACAAAAATGATACTGTGCAGTGATGTCACTGTAAAACAACAATGCACACAATAGGGCGATAATACACATATGTAATTTACAGTACAAATGTAATGGTAACAGCAATGTCACAGTACAAGGAGAATAAACACTGATGCCACCATAAGGGATAATATATATTTTTGTTATTCTGGCAATACCAGTGTTTTCTAATGTGCGGCTTACTGGCTGTTGCAATACTACAACCCCCATTGTGCCCTGAGAGATTCATTATGGGAGTTGTAGTCTTACAACAGCCAGGAAGCCACAGGTTGGAGAACACAGGGCTGTAGTATATGAATAGAGGCCACTCCTTTCTTACTTATATTGTGTAGCTGGATATAGCAGAGGCAGCAGAAGCTATATACAGCTACAGCTATATATAGAGAATGAAAAGCGTTTTACGATGTTCACAAACCGCGATGAATTTGCTCACTAACTAAACTGAAATCATGAAACAATTTATGTGCCATGCCGGAACCATGAGTAATTCCGACATTTAGTTGCAGATCTAATTACAACTTGCCAGGCGGCCCTCCACCTTCCTCATCCTCAGCCATATTAATAGTGCGTGCGCGACGTTTGGATGACAGTAAATAGGGGAGAATATGAAATGAGAATGGCGTCTTTGATTCACAACATCAGTAGCTGAAAAGAGGGAAATATGTCAACAGAACGGAGCCTTCGATTCGGTAAATGAACTGTTCCAGAGATGGCGTGTCCCGTGTTCCTTTCATATATCCTTTTACGATTATTAATTTGTTTGACAACTGAAAGTCGCCTTTGATGGCTGACAAGGAATAGCGCCAAAGCTCAATAAGCCCAAACACGTGAGCGCACAATCTGCTAAGTGACCCGTGAAGAAATAATTACCTCCCAGCCTCCATGTTCATTCACGTTTGTAGAGAGGATATAAACCGAGATAAATACTGAGACCGGGATCATTACTGATGATACGTCCTTATAGTGACGCTTCTCATAAATCTGGAATATATATATATATATATACAGTATATATATATATATATATATATATATATATATATATATATTGTAGACATGTCACTGGAGAAGTGTTCGAGGGGAGGTACATCTCACCCAGGCTACTGCATATGGTGAGATGGTGAATCCAGGAGAGATCTGTTACTCAGCAGTATTATGCTGCTGAGTGGTTCTTTCCATTTTCCGGGCCTGGATTTACTGGAATGGTGGGTAGGTTGGTAGTGGGACCTGCCATTCCCTTCCCCCCGATCCAGTTCGGGTGTTGCAGGCAGGTGTGCCCTGATGAGCCTGCAACAGGGTAAAAGCTCCACAGAGCTGCAGGGGAACTCTCTCAGCCAGGAGTGAACAGCCTGCAGGCTGGGTTTGCTGCGAGCAAAGGATTCTGCCGCTGCTGGGGGGCTTATTCATACCCAGCGGCTCTGCTTACCAAAGTGCCAGATAGGTGACCGGTTGTGTTAGTTAGCGCCCAGACGGGCAGGACCTTTTTGCTTTGTTTATTCTGAAAAGCACGGTATTGCTATATTTCTGTTATGGACTGTTTTTGCTACAAATAAACACCAAAGCTGTTTTTATAAGTCCAAGTTTGCTGCCTGGACTGTGTCCAAACACACCATCCCCTGGGAAGATCCCTACAATTGGTGCTGCGGAGCGGGCAAAACGGTTGCTAGGGGCAACGGGGTGCATCAACTTGGCTACAGCTGCTTATGTCCTGGGTGACGGCTGCGGCTTCACTCCAAAAACAGTCAAGCAACATGGAGGAGATGATGAAGCAGTTAATGCAAGTGAGTTTGCAACAACAACAGGCGTTGGCCGCACAACAACAGGCTCAGGCAGCCGCTAAGCAGGATCAGGCGGCCGCTAACCTTCGCCATGAACAGGCAATGGCTGCACATCAGCAAGCGATGGCTCAACAACAGAGACTTATTGAGCACCTGATAGCGAAGCAAGAGGCGTCTGCAGGTGCTAATCCACAGCTGGTGGCAGCAGCCGCTCCAGAGACTTTTTCTGTGAGAAGAGCTGTGCAGCGAGCGCTGCAAAAGATGACTGCTGATGATGATATTGAGGCCTACTTAACTGTCTTTGAGCGTGTGGCTGAGCGAGAGAAATTACCAGCCACTGAGTGGGCAGAAGTGATTGCGCCCTATTTAACAGGCGAACCTCAAAAGGCCTATTATGACCTCAGTGAGCAAGAGGTCAAGGACTATCCTCGGCTAAGAGCGGAGATACTCGCCCGACTAGGAGTTACTGCTGCTGTCCGTGCCCGGAGGGTCCGCAACTGGAGCTACAGTCTGGAAAAGTCAGCGAGGTCCTAGATGTACGACCTGATCCATTTGGCAAGAAAGTGGTTGGAGCCAGACACTTCTACTCCTGCCCAGATCCTAGAGAGGGTAGTGATGGATCGCTACCTACGAGCACTCCCTGCTGATCTGCAACGCTGGGTGGGACAAGGTGACCCTAGGAGTGCGGACGAACTTGTCAACCTTGTCGAGAGGTTCCAGGCGACTGAGGACTACCTCCGTGATGTTCCTGCAGCACCGTCACCTCCCCGGAGTGCCAGATCTGTGCCATCAGCTGGTAAGAGACTTCCATCTATTGGGGGAGTGTGGAGGGGTGCTGATAGAGGGAAGAGCGCTCAGGAGGTGTCTCAGGGGCAAAAGACTGGTGGTGGTCCCCGGTGGCTAAGTGGCCCTAAAAAGGACTCCCTGCCAAGGAGACCAGGCCCTATCCAGTGCTGGAGATGCCATGAGACGGGACATATGTCTGCCCATTGCCCTCTTACCACTGAGCCCATGGAGTGTGACGCTAGCCGGCGTCAGTTGCTATTTGCGGAGCCGTCTTTTGTTGCAGTCACTGGACTAGAGACTGAACCGCAAGTCTGCAACATTACGGTCAATGACTTCCCTGTTAAGGCGTTGCTGGACTCAGGAAGCCTTGTCACCTTGGTGCATGCCAGCCTGGTGACTGGGGACTTTGTGCCAGCAAGACATATGAGTGTGGTATGCATACATGGTGATACAAAGGTTTACCCTATAGTACTGGCTAATGTCGGGACTGAACTAGGCACTGTACAATATGAAATGGGTGTGGTTAAAAACCTTATGCATAATGTGATATTGGGGCATGATTTTCCCTTGTTCTGGGCTCTATGGGGAAAACAACAATCCCCTAAAAGAAGTGAGGAGACCCCTAAGTCTATTGCATTACCCACGGTCAATGATAAAAATGTACAGGATGAGAATTATGCTTTTCCTTTGCAGGTCCTGGCTGGTGAGGAAGAGGCTCCTCCTACTGAGCAGAATGTTCCAGACTTAGAGGTGTCTAGGGATAATTTTGGTACTGCACAATTACAGGACCCCACTCTCAAAAATGCGAGAGAGCAGGTCACTGTTATGAAGGGGGTACCTCAGGAACCAGAAGCTGAGAAAAAGTTTCCACATTTTTCTATGACTAATGATCTCTTCTATAGAGTCACTAAGATTAATGATGAGGTTGTGGAACAGCTTCTGGTACCTAAGCCGTACCGGCGTCAGGTACTCGACATGGCCCATAATCATGTCCTTGGGGGCCACTTGGGGACAGATAAAACGCAGGAGAGAGTCCTCCAGAGATTTTATTGGCCTGCGATTTATGCTGACATTAAAAAATACTGTGAGTCGTGCCCCACATGTCAGCTTAGCGCCCCAGTGTCACATTTCCGCAGTCCTTTGGTTTCGCTCCCCATCATAGAGGAACCTTTTGACCGCATTGCAATGGACTTGGTGGGTCCCATTGTAAAGTCAGCTAGGGGTCACCAGTACATTTTAGTGGTCTTAGACTACGCAACCCGCTATCCTGAGGCTGTACCCCTAAGAAACACTGCATCTAAAACAATTGCCCGTGAGTTGTTTTATATGTTTTCCAGGGTGGGGATCCCCAAAGAAATCTTGACCGACCAAGGTACTCCGTTTATGTCAAAGGTGATAAAGGATCTATGCAAACTGTTTAAAATCTCACACCTACGTACCTCTGTATATCACCCACAGACAGACGAGTTAGTGGAGAGGTTTAATAAAACCCTGAAACATATGTTAAAGAAAGTGGTGGAAAAAGATGGTCGGGATTGGGATCACTTACTACCTTACCTAATGTTTGCTATCAGGGAAGTTCCCCAATCATCCACAGGGTTCTCTCCCTTCGAATTAGTCTATGGTCGTCACCCTAGGGGTTTGTTGGATATTGCAAAAGAGACCTGGGAAAGCGAGTCCACCCCATATAAGAGTGTTATAGAGCATGTAGCACAAATGCAGGACCGTATAGCCACTGTAATGCCCTAGTAAGGGAACACCTCCAGAGGGCGCAAGAGGGCCAAAGCAGAATTTACAATCGTTCTGCAAGAATCAGGACATTTAGCCCAGGTGACCGGGTCCTCATACTTGTTCCCACGGTAGAAAGCAAATTCTTAGCAAAGTGGCAAGGTCCCTATGAAATTGTAGAGAAGATCAGTGAGGTCAACTACAAGGTACACCAACCAGGTAGAAGGAAGCCTTTCCAAGTTTATCACATAAACTTGATCAAACCCTGGAAAGACAGGGAATCCTTGGTGGCGACAAACACTGTTAATAATTTGTCACAACCAACCCCTCCGGTCAAGATTGGTGACACTCTATCAGTGTCACAGAAGCAGGAGGCTAAAGAGTTTTTGCAGAAAAATAAAGACAAGTTTTCTGACCTCCCAGGGCGTACACATCTCATTCACCATCACATTGAAACTGAGCCTAGAAGCAGAGTAAACCTCAAGCCCTATAGGATACCAGAAGCACGGAGGGAGGCGGTGTCAGCCGAGGTAAAACGTATGCTTGACCTAGGAGTCATTGAGGTGTCCCAGAGCGAGTGGTCCAGCCCGATTGTGTTAATCCCAAAGCCCAATGGAACTTGGAGGTTCTGTAATGATTTTAGAAAGTTAAATGAGATCTCCAAGTTCGATGCTTACCCCATGCCCAGGGTAGATGAGTTGATAGAAAGGATGGGTAATGCCAGGTACATAACCACCCTCGATCTCACAAAGGGCTACTGGCAGATCCCACTCACTCCTAAGGCTAGAGAGAAGACTGCATTCTCCACCCCTGATGGGCTCTTCCAATACGTAGTGATGCCATTCGGGTTACATGGAGCCCCTGCCACTTTTCAGTGGTTGATGGACTTGATTCTGCGACCACATCGTGATTACTCCGCTGCCTACCTCGATGATGTGGTCATTTTTAGCCCGGATTGGGAAAGTCACCTCTGTAAGGTCCAGGCGGTGTTAGATGCCATAAGCGATGCGGGGTTAACCATCAATGCAGAGAAGTGTGCACTAGCCTTAGAGGAGGCCAAATACTTGGGCTACATTATTGGAAGGGGGTTAGTGAAACCACAACTAAATAAAATTGAGGCAATACAGAATTGGCCTCAACCCCTCACAAAGAAACAGGTCAGAGCTTTCCTGGGTATTACGGGCTATTACCGAAGGTTTGTGCCAAACTTTGCCACAGTTGCAGCCCCGCTAACTGACCTGACAAAGGGTGTGAAGTCCGCAATGGTGACATGGACTCCAGAGGCCGAGAAGGCTTTTCAAAGCCTTAAATCTGCCTTGTGCCAACAACCTGTGCTAGTTACCCCTGACTTTAGGCGAGAGTTTCTAGTACAGACAGATGCCTCTAACACAGGGTTAGGTGCCGTCCTCTCACAGGTTGTGAATGGCGAGGAGCACCCGGTGATGTACTTGAGTAGGAAGCTATCCCGGGCCGAGAAAAACTACGCATTTGTTGAGCGAGAATGTCTGGCAGTGAAATGGGCCCTAGAGTCCCTGAGGTACTACTTGCTAGGCAGAAAATTCAAGTTAGTGACCGACCATGCCCCCCTAACATGGATGAAGGTTAACAAGGAGAAAAATGCGAGGGTGACTAGATGGTTTCTGTCCCTCCAAAACTTTAATTTCACGGTGGAACACAGGCCAGGAAGGTTACAGGCAAATGCTGATGCCCTATCAAGGGTACACTGTCTGTGGGGACAAAATGCTCAGCCCTCCGGTCTGAAAAAGAGGGGGGGGATATGTAGACATGTCACTGGAGAAGTGTTCGAGGGGAAGTACATCTCACCCAGGCTACTGCATATGGTGAGATGGTGAATCCAGGTGAGATCTGTCACTCAGCAGTGTTATGCTGCTGAGTGGTTCTTTCCATTTTCCGGGCCTGGATTTACTGGAATGGTGGGTAGGTTGGTAGTGGGACCTGCCATTCCCTTCCCCCCGATCCAGTTCGGGTGTTGCAGGCAGGTGTGCCCTGTTGAGCCTGCAACAGGGTAAAAGCTCCACAGAGCTACAGGGGAACTCTCTCAGCCAGGAGTGAACAGCCTGCAGGCTGGGTTTGCTGCGAGCAAAGGATACTGCCGCTGCTGGGGGGCTCATTCATACCCAGCGGCTCTGCTTACCAAAGTGCCAGATAGGTGACCGGTTATGTTAGTTAGCGCCCAGACGGTCCAGACCTTTTTGCTTTGTTTATTCTGAAATGCACGGTATTGCTATATTTCTGTTGTGGACTGTTTTTGCTACAAATAAACACCAAAGCTGTTTTTATAAGTCCAAGTTTGCTGCCTGGACTGTGTCCAAACACACCATCCCCTGGGAAGATCCCTACAATATATATATATATATATATATATATATATATATATATATATATATATATATATATATGTTCTCTACTAATTGATTTTAGTCATTGGCATTATAGAGACTGAAGCTTTGGTTGTCTGTTACATTGACAAAGAGTTGATGTATTAATTCAGTCTGCTTGCTGCTACCACTAGTGGGAGATAACTTCTTATAGGCGCATACAAGTTGTATTCTAACAAAAGACAACATCTCTATGGAGTTTCTGTGTTCCCCCCATGACTGCATGGGTTTTCTTCCACAATCCCAAAGCATACAGATAGGCTAATTTCCTATATAACTTTCAGGCTTTAAAAACTGATGCCTCCCATGTCCCTTTTGAGATAGGCTATCAATACTAGATTATGAGGCTGTCACCCCTTAAAGGGGTTATCCAGTGCTACAAAAACATGGCCAATTTCTTTCAGAGACAACACGACTCTTGTCTCCACTTCAGGTGCGGTTTGCAATTAAGCTCCATTCACTTTATTGGAACTGAGCAGCAAAACCGCACCCAAGAGTGGGTCTGTCTCTGGAAGAAAGTGGCCATGTTTTTGTAGTGCTGGATAACCCCTTTAAACTGACCTTATACATTAGATTAAAGGACAAAATCTGGCAACTGGCAGGGAGGGAAATTTGGTAATAAGTACATACTTACAACTCCCTGTGCTTATGGTAAGTGGAAGGACCGGCTTTGGCAGCATCTGGTTACTGCAGCTCAGCTGCCATTGACTTTAACCAGGACCAATATGCAGTTACGCCTCTCCACCACAACACAGTGAATGGAGCCAACTGCTTCCTGCCCCATTTACTGTGTAATGCCCAGAACGATCAGTGATTAATGACCTATTCTAGGGATAGCTCATCAGTTTGTTTTTTCTGAAACTTCATTAACTTTGCTTAGACCAGCAGACCATCTAATAGGATGGCCTCCTCCTGACGTTGGATTGAGTGTGTTGGATTTAAAAAAACCCAGTCATTTTATTTTTCTAAAGATAAGCCATTGCCAAAGGTTTCTGTCATTGGAATCTTCTCTATCCCACACACTCAAGCAAGGCGAGCATCCATTTACTTGCAAGGATCAGGCAAAGTAGCTTCTGGCAAAATCTAAATTCATTTGACAACTATCCGAAACTTATGGGTAGAAATATTCTGCATGTCTGATAAACGGAAATGAAATTGCGAGCCACATTGGACACAAATGAGGGGGGGGGGGGGATTAATGAAGACCGGCCTCTTAAATGAGGCCCCCTTTTCCCTGGCTGGATTTACTAAGTGGCGCATGCTTTTTTATGTATCCGGCTGCCCCATACCTGTGCTTCCAGCAGGTGTAGATTTGCATCATGATAAATGCGGCGCAGAAGGCCACGCCTACTTCCTGCCTTGACGCCCCCGATTTCCCTCTTCCTGCCCATTGGGCAAGTGAGGGATACAGCAGGTGTACGCCAGAGAGAAGGGGCATATCTGAGCCCTCTCCTTGGCGTATGCCCCTGGCAAAACATTGATAAATGTCCCCCATAGTATATAAATGGTGACCATCTCTGAATCACATAGGATTATGGGAAGCGTAAAAAAAAAAAAAAGATAAATAAACAAATACAATTTTAGGCTATGTTCACACAACGTATATTTTCGTAAAACCACAGCCATTGTACAACGGGCATGATTGTTATGAAAATATATGCTACCTGCCTGTCTATAGGATCCCGGCCGGAGTGTACACACATAGTATACACTCCGGACGGGATCCCTAGTGGCGCCGCAAAGAACTGACATGTCAGTTTTCTGCGGCAGCTACTCAGTGAATAGCGGCCGCAGAAAACCCTGTCAGTGCACACTATGGAGCGAGTGTCTCCGGTCACACACGCGATAGTGTGCAGTGGGGAGTTCTGATGCAATTGCGCACCGATGCGCCCGCATCAGAACTCTGTGGCACCAAAGATCATCCGGCCGGTACTGCAGTACTGGCCGGGATGATCTTTTCAGAGACCGGCCATATCCATGACCCGAACGGGTCACGGAACGGCCGGTCTCTTACGTTGTGTGAACATAGCCTCATATTGCACTAACAGAGAACCTTTAACCTCTCCGAAACCCCCAAATCAATACTCTATTCGCATCACTACATTTTATTTTGAGCAGTATAGTGAGGTACAGACTGGTATTTATACTTCCTTGTGATTTTCTAGCTTTGCCCTTGTGGTATTATTACCTTGTGCAGCGGCGGGCACATTGGCTTCTTGTTTCCCCAATCCCTCCTGTTCACGTGCAGGAAAATGCTGTGCATGTGTAACCTTTTGGATGAAGTATTAAATGCTGGTTAATGGCCTGTCTAGAATGGGGAATGTTATTACATGGAGCTAATGTTCTTACCATCAGTGATTACTGCTTAATTAATTCACCAGGGCACATCATTAGCAAAAACTCCGAAAACTAGTTGACGTTCCCCAGGGTAAACTAATAGAGTCAATGGCGTATTGTTGGTAGTAATGGGTAAATTATTGACTTGTGGTTTTGCACTTGTGACTAAGACTTATTCATAAATCAGCAGATATATGTTTAGAACTCTTTGGATTAATCACGTTTTATTTTATTTACTTCTGAGCTGCCTTTTATGATCTCATAATTCATAATTTAGGGGGGAAAGAAAACAGAATTAAATGGAGAAAAAAAAAAAAAAAAAAACTACATATGAAGCCAATACATGTATCCATCTGGCAGTGATTGATTACTAATCCTATGTGCCCGCCATGTAACTGTGTCAGCTAACCTTTATTATTCAGCCCTATCCTCAGCAATAAAGTATGGATTTTTCTGGTCGGATGCCCCTGAGTAGTCCGCTAGCATTGTAGGTGATGAGCAGGCTCAATCTAAAGCGAGCTACTAACACTTCAAGAAAACTCACAGCAATAGTTGGGGCTGATAGAATTGAGTTATAAGGCAGAAACATAATACCCCCAGAGCAGTTTGATCACTTCATCAAATCACTGAACATTTAAAGAAGAACTCAGATTTTTTATTAAATCAGCTAATACCAGAAAGTTATACAGATTTGTAATTTACTTCTATTTAAAAATCTCAAGTCTTCCAGTATTTATCAGCTGCTGTATGTCCTGCAGGAAATGGTGTATTCTTTCCAGTGCTCTCTGCTGCCACCTCTGTCCAGGGCAGGAACTGTCCAGATCATACATTGCATTAGAATGAAAGGAATCCCAGCCGAAGCATATACACATAGTTTATGCTCCAGCCGGGATTCCATCCGGACGCACAAAAAACTGACATTTAGTCAATTGACCCTGTCAATTGACACTGTCAATTTAGTTTTCTGCGGCCGCTATTCATTGAATAGCGCCGCAAAGACATGTCAGTTCACAAAATGGAGCGTGCGGCTCGGGTGGTACGCTCCATTGTGTGCAGCAGGGAATTAAGATGTGGGCACGCACGGATGCGTCCGCATCCCAATTAATCAGAAACGAAGATCATCCGGCTGGTACTGCAGTATTGGCTGGGATGATCTTCTCTGATGCCAGCCAGTCCGTGACCCAGCTGGGTCACAGAACAGATGGTGTCTTATGCCATGTGAACATGGCCTTAGATAGGTAGTAGATAGATAGATTAGACAAAGTAGTGCGGCACTTGTTTCCAGTCCAATAATGGTTTTATTTTGCCATACAATCATGAGAAGATGCCCATGGGCTATGACAAAGCGCGTCTAAGCGTGAAACGATTGTCGCCTTTTTGTGCATCTTTTCATAATTGTACTGCAAAATAAAAGCATTATTGGACTGGAAACGAGTGCCGCACTACTCTGTCTGATTGCTGGTGTTTTAAGGACTATTCGCCACATTCTTTAAGCAGAAAATCGATGACATCAGGGTAAGCTTCACCTCACAGTCCCCTCAGCCCCCCCTCATGCCTGTCAACTGCCGTCCCCACTAACTCACCTCTCCACCATCACAGAAGAACATCTCTCCAAACTACTCTCCACATCGCACCTCACCACCTGCGCACTTGACCCTGTTCCATCCTACCTTATCCCCAACCTCTCCTCAGCACTTGTCCCAGCACTAACACATCTCTTCCATCTATCACTAACTTCTGGCGTCTTCCCATCTCTATACAAACATGCAACCATCACACCCATCCTCAAAAAGCCATCCCTTGATCCTCCCTCCTTATCCAGCTACCGCCCCATCTCTCTTCTCCCCTTTGCCTCAAAACTCCTGGAACAACATGTCTACCATGAACTTTCCTCCGATTTTTCATCCAACTCGCTTTTTGAATCCCTGCAATCTGGCTTCCGCCTCCACCACTCCACAGAAACTGCCCTCACCAAAGTGGCTAATGACCTGCTGACTGCCAAAATCTCGCACCAATATTCTGTGCTCCTTCTCCTTGACCTATCTTCTGCCTTCGACACAGTTGACCATTTTCTCCTCTTACAAATCCTCTCATCCCTTGGTGTCACTAGCCTAGCTCTCTCCTGGATCTCCTCTTACCTCTCCAACCGCACTTTTAGTGTCTCCCATTCTCACACCACCTCCTCTCCTCGTCCCCTTACTGTTGGTATTCCCCAAGGCTCTGTACTTGGGCCTCTTCTCTTCTCCATCTACACCTCTGGCCTGAGACATATCATAGAGTCCCACGGCTTCAGCTACCACCTCTACGCCGATGACACTCAGATCTACCTCTCTGGTCCGGATGTCACCTCTTTGCTATCCAGGATTTCAGAGTGTCTATCGGCCATATCCTCCTTCTTCTCCTCCCGCTTTCTAAAACTCAACATGGACAAAACAGAACTTATCATCTTTCCCCCATCTCGCCCCACCCCGCCTTCTAATCTGTCAATCACTATCAATGGCTGCACTCTGTCCCCTGTCCCCCAAGTCGGCTGCCTTGGGGTCACCTTTGACTCTGCCCTGTCCTTTAAACCACATATTCAGGCCCTGACCACCTCCTGCCGCCTTCACCTCAAAAACATTTCCAGAATCCGCTCTTTCCTCACCCCTGACCCCACCAAACTATTGGTACATGCTCTCATTATCTCCCGCTTGGACTACTGTAGCATCCTCCTCTCTGGCCTTCCAGCTAACTCCCTTGATCCCCTCCAGTCTATCCTAAACTCTGCTGCCCGACTACTCCACCTTTCCCCTCACTTTGCCTCAGCCTCTCCCCTCTGCCAATCCCTCCACTGGCTCCCCATTGCCCAATGTATTCACTTTAAACTGTTGACCATGACATACAAGGCCGTCCACAACCTGTCCCCTTCGTACATCTCTGACCTGATATCCCGATACCGTCCCTCACGCAACCTTCGATCCTCCGATCCTCCAGTGACCTCCGTCTGCGCTCCGCCCTTGTTCGTACCTCGCACAACTGCCTCCAATACTTTGCCCGAGCCTCCCCCATACTCTGGAACTCGCTACCCCGACACATCCGTCTCTCATCCACCATCATGTCCTTCAAAAGTGACCTGAAAACCCATCTCTTAAAACTAGGCTACAACCTACAATAACTCTGCATCACACTTGAATGGCTGCACTTTACCTCCTGTTTCTCTCCCTATACCCTATAGATTGTGAGCCCTCGCGGGCAGGGTCCTCTTCCCCCATGTACCAGTCTGTCTTTTGCCTTCATGTAATGTTTTCTGATCTTGTATTGTTCCTGCCTGTTGCCTTTCTATTGTATAGCGTTCTGGAATTAAGGGCGCTTTATAAGTAAATAATAATAATAATAAATATGTGTTGCTGAGCACCGTGGGTCCGTGGATTGACTCCAGGTGAGCCAGATCCTGCTACTGTCTAAGACGGTGGAGAGACAGTGCCGTGACTCCATAGATAGATAGATAGATAGATAGGAGGTTTAAAGATATATAGATAGATGATAGATATATATAGATAGATAGATAGATAGATAGATAGATAGGAGGTTTAAAGATATATAGATAGATGATAGATATATATAGATAGATAGATAGATAGATGATAGATAGATAGATAGATAGATAGATAGATAGATAGATAGGAGATAGATAGATAGATAGATAGATAGATAGATAGATAGGAGGTTTAAAGATATATACAGTAAATAGATGATAGATAGATAGATAGATAGATAGGAGGTTTAAAGATATATAGATAGATGATAGAATGAATTGTGCGTCGTCTACTTGACTTCACATTCTCCACTTTCCCCCTTAATCACTTTCCAATGACATCAGCAGTGATGACATCATTATTACACTAATAAGAGAGCGACTCATGTAAGGACTTAAGGTCAAGAATTATTCTCATTGTATTTCATTTAAGTTCTTTGCAATTCCCATCAGGCAAACCATAAAAACCTGTATTCTTGTAGTTGTGGTCAGACTCCTAAGTAATGCTTCTCTGTCTTACCTTCTGGTAAGATATAAATAAGAAACAGATACAATTGAGATTAGAGGAAGGAAATATTCCCAGAATGTGTGTTTTTCATTGTAAGGCAGTTATATTACAAGAGCAGTAGACAACTGATGGCAGAGGAAGACCACGTGGCCCCATCCAGTCTCTCCTTATGTTATTTGTTATATACCTATCCCAGCTGTTATAAGGCTGTAAATGGTTTTCAATATTTTGTGTCTGCTTTTATGAATTAATAATATTTACTGCTATTATTATTATTATTATTTTTAAATCTTATATCAATATTTTTTTAATTTTTTTATTCAATCTGCCCCTTTAAGAGATCTGAATTGTAATAACCAGTGCCGTAAGAAACTTTTACTATGGTAAAATAAAAGTAAAGGGACACTTCCTAGAAAATGTCTGTCTCTCGATAGAGAACTCTGGTGTAGTTAGTGTTATGCCCTGACCTGTCAGAGTTGTGCACGGATTAGTATACCTCTATGGAGCGCTGACGTATGTTGCCACTACTGCTGGACTCTCAAGGTGCATTTACCAAATGACTACTAGGATCGGGCTGCAGCAGGGAGAGTAGTACAAAACTGTACCATAGTATTAAGTAGGACCTGCTTTGATACTTGATATGTGGCACTGCCATCATTTCGAGGAAGTCTCCCGGTATCCTGGTCTTGGCAATGCTTCTAATAGGGAACTTTTAGAAACATATTAAAAATTTAAAGGTGGGCGATTTCCACATTGGTCTCTGTTCACATTTGTGTTTTAAGCACACAAAAGTTCTGTTCGGCACTCTGGACTCCCCGTTGGTGCAGGTAGATAGGAATAAGTCCTGTTCAGACAATAAAAAGGAATTTCTCGGCACTCACCAATCAACTGAATTTGTAGTATTTATTGCATCTTCAAAGATGAAAACAAAATCGGTACAGGACGTGTTTCGGCGTATTGCCTTTATCAATGGTCTCAGTTGATAAAGGCAATACGCCGAAACACGTCCTGTACTGATTTTGTTTTCATCTTTGAACATGCAATAAATACTACAAATACAGTTGATTGGTGAGTGCCGAGAAATTCACATCTGTGTTTTGCCTGTGTTCTGGTACATTGCACATGACCAACTTACTCCATGACTCTAAACTTCTTAAAACAAGCAATAAGTGATAGGTCTAAGTGTCCTAATTTCGCCCCCCCCCCATTCTGCCACGCCCCCTCATGTGATGTCATTACAGCTCATAACGTCACTGACATGCAGGGCAAGCAAGTAAGCAATTCACCTATGGCAGGCGTTCCCTTTTTCAATAAGGTAGGGTGCGATCATGACATCATAAAAGGAGGCGTAGTGACCCAGGGAAATAAGGGTAAATTCTCTTTGACACCCAAGGACCCATTCATGCACAAAGTAGCAACAGCATGAAGCAGGAGGCCATCACTAAATATGCATTAAAAAGACGGAGGAGGAAGTAGTGGTGAGGCGTGCCAATGTGCGGCACAAACTACCAAGCCACTACTCCTCTTTGACTCTACAGTTAGGCTATGTTCACACTCTGTAAGAGACCGGCCGTTCCGTGACCCCAGCCGAGTCACGGAACGGCCGGTCTCTGCAAAGATCATCCCGGATGATCTTTATAGCCATAGTGTTCTGATGCGGACGCATTAGCGCGCGCCCGCATCACAACTCCCGTTGGACACAATAAAGGGAGCGGCCGGAGCCGCTCGCTTCATTGTGTGAACTGACACGGTTTCCTACAGCCGCAATTCACTGGATTGCGGCCGCAGAAAACTGACATGTCAGTTGTCTGTAACACCACACGGGAATAGGAATAGGCACTGTTTCAAACTGCATAAAGTATTTTTATGTAGTGTGAACATAGCCTTACAGTGTAAGACCCAAGATCGTATAGAATCTACTTTATGGGTGCATCTACTATAGGTACCATGCTCACAAGGGGCGCGCCACCTACACTACACTGTCAGCACCTTCGGTTTGGGTTGACAGATTTCCTTTAAAGATTTTTTTTTTTTAAATAATAAAAAATGTAAAAAATTGGACTGAATTCTACTGACTTGCGGGAAAGAAGTAATTCCCTTCTTATGTGGATAATTGGAGGTAGCATTGTATGATTTCTATAAAATAAGCCGCTCTCGCTCCCCAAGAAGGTGTAAATGATGTCAGTACATTAGTTTCTCTGTGTTTTATCTTCATCCTTAGTGTAAATTGTTTGTTTTGGACTCAGTGAAGGAGCAGCCCTTTGGAGAATTAGACTTCGAGCGTGGCTGATGTTTTTCCTTTTTTTTTTCTTTCTATTTCTTGCAAAATTTCGTGGAATCAGTAGCGCTTAAGGTAAGAACATGGCACAGGAAAACCTGACTTTATGCCACCTCATTTAACAAATAGCAGAATTAATTCCGAATCTCTATGCATGAGGCAACAAATACTGTTCATGTTTGCAAGGTGTGAAAAAACCCTGACAGTAATTCATAGAGTAATACACAAGATTAATCTATTCAATGTAAAAGAATAATAAACATAAAGATTTGCATCCTCAGCGGAAAACTAAGAATAAACCTGGGTCGTCGCTAATAAAGCAAGATTTAGCCCACCTCTCATAGAGACAGGCTATGTCAGTGTTATAGGATCCGGTTAGGGAAGGGATGGGGAACTTTCTGCCCTCCAGCTGTTGAAAAAAAATACCCCCCCCCCCCAAAAAAAAAAAAAAAGTTTGGTCTAGGCATGATGGGAATTGTAGTTTTGCAACAGCTGGAGGGGCAAAGGTTCAACATCCTTGGGTCAAGTGAACTGAAGCATATCCATAAGGGTGCAGAAGTAGCAGTCACCCATGGACCCTTGTAGTCCCGGGATATGAAGGAGTCTCTGCCACATTTGGTAAATGCCACATAATAAGTTGGGTTTAGTTTCATGTTATGTCTCTTGGGTGGGATATTGGTGTTTGGAAAGACACGTTTCAGTAGAATTATGTTTTTGCTGTCATTCTGAAGGTCTTGAGAAGTGTTGACATCTTGAGGTGGGCAAGGGCTTCGATGACACGTCAAATAATAAGAAGGGGGTTATAGTTGGTGAAGTGTTTAGTTAATCCAAGAGTATGTGGGTGAAAGGGGGTGTCTATGGGATTTTGTGCTAGTAGTCCAAGGTGTATGGCAGAAATTATTCTATTGGACATTCACACTTTATATACGGGAGAAATAATAGAGGAGGTTTGTAGGCACGTAAGACAAAGGGGTTTCTGAGCTAATATAAATTATTATCTTGATGATTTCTTGATGATTGACCAACAATGGCAAATTCAGCTCTCAGTTACTAGTTGGCCCCAATACAGTGGAACAGTTGGCTTTGTTCATCATATACTGGTGGCACCATGTTACTGCATTCCCTCGGCAACGGAACAGGAGTTGAGCGGCATTGACCAGGCCTGGCCACTAAGCCTACTGCTTTCTGTACCATTTACTATGTAAAGTAGACCTGGGCATTGTATGGCCTGCGGGTCACATCCGCCTGACAGGGTTCATGGGGCCCCAAAACACCATGTACAGAGTGCTGCTGACACAATGTATGGGCCCATGCTCTTTCTGCCTGCCTAGCGTAGACCCCTGGCATTCGATTTCCCAGCTCACTGGTGCTCAAATGACGTTACTCATGAGATGGAGAGCCAAGAGAACGAAGGTCGGGGGACTACGCCAGACCTGGTAAACATAAGGACAGCAGGCACCACCACATCACAAATAAAGGATGCTTGGAGTGCCACTTAATGGGGCAGTGCTAGTGAGTTTGCTGCAAAAGCTGTCCTGAGATGCTGTAGTAGACATAATATATACACATATAGACACATATACATATGTGGATAGTAGTAGTATATAGGTATTGGTTAGAACTAGAGTTAATTAGTCTGGCCTTCTAAAACCATTCCAATTTCTCATGTGGCCCCATGGGAAGATTTATTGCACAACCTTGGTGTAGAGTAAGGCACCAAACAGATGATTTAAGGGTGCCAATCAACAATTGCTGGCTCATTCTGAGGATAAACCACACAATATTAGGCTATGTTCACACACTGTTAGAGACTGGCCGTTCCGGATGATCTGTCCGCATCAGCGTGCGCCCGCATCAGAGCTTCCCATAGCACACAGTGAAGCTAGCGGCCGGAGCCGCTCGCTTCACTGTGTGAACTGACAGGTCTTTCTGCGGCCGGAATTCATACGATGTGTGTACGCTGCGGCCGGAATCCCATTCATCAGTAGGTATTGTTCCACCCCGCAAAACTACGGCCGTAGTTCTGCGGCTAAACCTACGGCCGTAGTTGTACGTTGTGTGAACATAGCCTAAGCCTGGAATACTCCTTTAAGGATATATTCTATCTTTCTGTATTGGTAACATACAAAGAGAGAAATAAACTGTGATTCCCTCAATTCTGCTAACAATTTCTTACAAATATGAATTTGAATCTGAATGTTTTGGGATTTATTTCCATCATACGAGAGCAGGGACTCCTGTCAAAGGCAGAAGTCCCCTCCTGTACATTAAAATAAATGTACCTTTAGGTAAATTGTTGCTTTTTTTTTTTTTTTTTAATCAATCAGCACTGGTACCGAGATGCTGGTGATGAGTTAGTTCTTTTGAAACCCCGCCCAATTCCTGAGCTCAACATCGGTCTTCTCCCTAGCACCGTCCTAGCCCGGAGCACTGGAATCAATGGAGCTGTGTCACAGTGGGGAGAGGATATTGTGATATTGTCACACTGGGGAGAGGCTTATGCAGCGGGTCTTGCCCTAGTGCTCCGGGTTGGTGATAAAAAAAAGGACCGTACCACCTGCACACCCATGCCTGCGCCAATCCATTAAGAATTTTTTTTTTTTTTTAAAAGCACCAATGTACTGTACCTGATGATACATTCACTTTAAGGGAAATGAAATCACCAATCAGGAGCACAACCCGAAATGTACTTTGTGCAGCTAGGTATGTGTACTACGCCAGGGCCGGGAATAGGGCCTTTAAATTAACGTTAATCATTTGCCAATTGTTTGTTCGTCATTATTCGTTAAAATTGCTCGGTGTAATAAGACCCTTACACTGTGTGGTGTGTATCCTCCACTGTCTGCTGCTGTCCCTGAGGTTGCCCTGGCTGTCGGGTCCGAGGGAAGGAGGAGGAGAGGACACTCTGCACAGTGATCAACAGGAAGGCTCCCTGCAGAGCTGCCTCCACTGCCTGACTACGGCTGTCCTTATCTGAGGTCCTGACCCTGCACATCCAGGATGTCTGCCAGTGAGGAGACCAGTATCAAGGAGTTTAGTATATAACTGAGCAAGTGTATGTGCATGTATGTGTGAGTGAGTGAGGGAGGGTGCATGTATGTATGTTTGTATATAAGTATGTGTGTGAGTGAGGGTGCATTTATGTATGTGTGAGTGAGTGAGTGAGGGTGCATGTATGTATGTTTGTATGTATGTGTATGAGTGAGTGTGCATGTATGTGTATGAGTGAGTGTGCATGTATGTATGTGTGTGTGAGTGAGTGAGTGTACATGTATGTGTGTATGAGAAAGTGAGGGTGTATGTATGTATGTATGTATGTGTGAGTGAGGGTGCATGTATGAGTGAGTGAGGGTGCATGTATGTATGTATGTGTGAGTGAGTGAGTGAGGGTACATGTATGAGTAAGTGAGGGTGTATGTATGTATGTATGTATGTGTGAGTGAGGGTGCATGTATGAGTGAGTGAGGGTGCATGTATGAGTGAGTGAGGGTGCATGTATGTATGAGTAAGTGAGGGTGTGTGTGTGTGTGTATGTATGTGTGAGTGAGGGAGGGTGCATGTATGTATGTATGTGTGAGTGAGAGTGCATATATGTGTGAGTGAGGGTGCATGTATGTATGTATGTATGTATGTATGTGTGAGCTAGGGTGCATGTATGTGTGCATGTATGTATGTATGTATGAGTAAGTGAGGGTATATGTATGTATGTATGTATGAGTGAGTGTATATGTACGTATGTGTGAGTGAGTGAGTGAGTGAGGGTGCATGTATGTATGTGTGAGTGAGGGTGCATGTATGTATGTGTAAGTGAGTATGTGAGTATGTCATTTATTTATTTATTTTTGGGGGGGATGTGCCTTCTTTGCCTAGGGCACCAGAACTCCTTGTCCCGGCCCTGTACTACGCTGTGGAATATGTTATCTCTATATATGTATAATGCATAATGATTAATGAAATATTAGCAAACAAAGAGACCTGAACCCTTTCCAGAATCCTTCCCATCCTGTGATAGCTCCTCCATTGTTTGCCTTTAAGCTCCTTCTTATTTGAGCCAGAGACTGAAATGAGTGGCAGGGCACGCTTTAGCTTTGTACGGCATTTGGCAGTAGTTAAAGGGAAATGAATGCTATTTATAAATGTATTTATTTGTATTACTTATTGGTTCGGTGCCATCATTCTCTGTGCCTTGGCAGGGATATAAAGCTGAAATAATGACATACAGGTACTGACTGATACAATGAGATGATCCAGCTCTTTAGAGAATGTGGAAATGATGCTCGCTTTATTTTTAGGGTAGAGTATTTAGAGCTCGTCTGACTGGCTGTAAGTGGGAGATGATTACGCTTGGGTTTTAAAAATACTCTCGCTGATTCTACCGTTGAGGAGGGATTTGGGGATTTGTAGTTTTCGAGGAAAGATTCCACCTTAAGAGCAATTCCACCTTAAATGCATACAAGAATCATTATGCAATTTTTTTTTTTTATTTATAGTTTTATTGCAAGATTTTTATAAATTTTACATACAAACAAAGGGACAACAACACGTTGTCTATAACACTTACAAACATAAAAAAAAAAAAAATGCAGAAATATAAAATACAAGGTAACAGAAATAAACAATAAACAAATAAACTAACAGATAAGTCATCTCCTATCCAAGGGAATGAATTACAACCTTATGGGTTAGAACAGTTTTAATAGTATAGTGTTCTGAGTAAAGGCAATACTAATCTGGTTATCTCTAGTGTAACACAATAATCTTTAACGTAACGTAATTCAGGGTGGCAGTATGCCTAAGTCTTCCTAAACAATTAATCGCAGAAGGGGTATGACACCTGACACACCATATGTGTTGCCCACACTAATGAGTGGTGAGAGCAGCTAAAGGCTGAGAGTCCGCTATTTGCATGAGAAGAGATAAGGAACGATTTATCCATTTCTCCCAGTTGGACCTCACTTTAGCGAGAGACCCCAGTCTGTTAGCAATGGACAGTTCCATCTGACAATTATAATTAACCACATTGCATATTTCACTGATGGTTGGTATTGTTGTACTTTTCCATAATTTTGCAATACAATTTCTGGTGGCTAGGAGTATGTGTGAGAAAACTGTGAGGTCAGGTAAACCCCAATCCTCGGACCCCAAACCTAATAGTGCTAATCCTGGTGACCATAGAACCTTAAAGGTAAGAATACTCTTTATAAGTGTGTATACTTGAGCCCACACTAGCTGGATCTTTGGGCAGTTCCACCAGATATGGAGTAGATTTCCTATTTCTTTTTGGCACCTCCAGCATAATGGAGATGAGGTGGGGTATATCTTGGACAGTCGGTAGGGGGTTAGGTACCACCTGTATAATAATTTGCGTGAGGCTTCTAGATGGTTGATACACCTGGACACTCTAGATACTATGGTATATATATGGTTCCACTGGGCTTGTGAGATGGAGCAAGATAGGTCATTTTCCCACTTAACCAAACATGGAAGGATGTATGCATTCCCTTGCAGGGCTTTATAGGCTCTAGACAGGCCCTTGGGGCGTAGTTCCTGATTGTGGAAGTATTGCTCGTACATAGGGTCGGCGGATTTCTTTGGCGAGGAACTTGAGAGCTTTTGTAAACAATGTCTCAGTTGGAGATATTTATAAAAGTCCCTGCAGGGAATACCATACTCAGATGTTAGCACATTAGACTTCAGATCCTTATTGTCATATAAGTCCCCAATTGAGAGAATACCGTTAGCTGTCCAATTACCATAGTTAGAATCAGGGATCAGTGAATGCAATATTTCCAGAGGTAGAGTTAGGTAACATGATGGAAGTAATGAGGAAGCTATGGAAGGAGTGTTCCATACTTGTATAGCTGTAGTAATGGTGGGAGACACATGTTTCAAGTTAGGGAGTTGAAATCTTGAAGATTCCATAAAGGCCTTTAGGTTTCCATCTGGGGTGCATGAGGACTCGATATCTACCCACTGTTTAGAGGTGTCATTCGCCCACCAGTATCTAAGCTGGTCCACCAGGTTAGCAGTGTAATAAACTTTGACGTTAGGGCACCCCAACCCCCCATGGTGCGGAGGTAGGCACAATACTTTTTCAGAGACCCTAGCTCTTTGTCCAAGCCATACAAAGTTGTTAATCACTTTCTGTATACGCTTCAACAAAAAAATGGGAATCTTGACAGGGATATTCCTAAAAAGGTAGAGAATTTTGGGGAGTATAACCATTTTAGCAGAAGAGATTCTGCCTACCCAGGAAATTGGCAATTTGGAGAATGCTGTTACATCTTTAGAGATAGTAGTGATGAGAGTGTTAACATTCGTTGTAACTAATCTGGTCAGTGGGGAAGTGAGGGTGATGCCCAAATATGGTACTGCTCCCTCCGCCCACTGGTACGGGTATGTGTTTTGCAGTTGAGTTTTGGTACCTGTAGGGATGCCCATGTCCAGAATAAGGGATTTGGTTGCGTTGAGCTTATAGTAACTGATGGAGCCGTAATCATGCAATATTTGGGATATGTGAGAAAGGGATTCAAGCGGGGACGAGACACATAGTACAATGTCGTCAGCGAAGAGCCCAATGCGATGCTCTCCCTTGCCTATAGTAATACCCTTGATTCCTGGAGACATCCTTATAGTTTGGGCTAGGGGCTCAATGGCTAATACAAAAATAGTGGGGGACAGGGGGCACCCCTGTCTCGTCCCATTAGTTATCTGAAAGGGGGATGATAAAGTACCTGATGAAAAAACCTGGGCTGAAGGGAGGGTATATAGGGCCATAATTGCTTGGAGAAAGGGACCCTGAAATCCGAATTTAGTGAGTACAGCACGGAGGTATCCCCAGTGTACTCGGTCGAACGCCTTCTCTGCATCCAGGGTAAGGAGCAGAGAAGGCGTTCGACGTCGCTCGGCCTCAGCGATGATGTTTATCATTCTGCGGGTTCCATCTACTGTCTGTCGCCCCTTTACAAACCCTACTTGATTGTGATGTATCAATTGGGGGATTATATCCGTTAATCTATAGGAAAGTAATTTGGAGAAAATTTTTAGATCTGTATTTAAGAGAGATATTGGGCGAAAATTGGCTGGGGTATCCATGCTTTTACCTGGCTTTGGTAAGGTTACGATAAGGGCCTTTAGCATTTCTGCGGGGAGGGTTCCAGAATGCATTATGCAGTTGAATAGTCTAACTAGGTAGGGAGTTAGAATATTTCTGTAATGTTTAAAATATTCATTGGTAAATCCATCCGGACCCGGGGACTTATTGGATTTTAAGGTACGGATAATGGTGAGTACTTCTGTGTCAGTTATAGGTTGGGACAATGCTTCCCGTTGTTCCGGGGTTAGGGATGGAAGAGAAATGTTTTCTAAAAATTTTTTAATTTCGTCTTGATTTGGTTGGGGTGTGGAGGGATCTCGTGCTAGGTTATATAAAGAATCATAATATTCTGCCATAGTGTCAGCTATGCCTTTGGGGTCCATCACTTTATTTTGTTTGTTATTCACTAGGTACGGTATGCGCGATTTAGCCGCCCGGTTTGAGAGACATTTGGCTAGAATGGCTGATGGTTTGTTGCCATGCCAGTAGTAATTTAATTTCATTCTTTTTAAGGCATAATCATGTTTGTATGCTAGCAATTCATGTAGATTGTTTGTTTGTGAGAGTTGAGATTTCCTCTGCTGTGGAAGGGTCACAGTGGGCCTTATTTTTCCTGTGCAGGGCACCTAGTTTCTCTTGTGTAGTGATCAATTGTTGTTGTTTGGAGTGTTTGTCATAAGAGGCTTGTTTAATAAATTGGCCCCTAATGGTAGCTTTGTGGGCGCACCATAGAGTATATTCTGAGACTGTATTATTATCATTAATGTAGAAATAATCTGAGAGGGAGGCAGAGATAGTTGGGGAGTATGTCGGGTTCTGAAGTATGTAATTATTTAGACGCCAAATAGTGTGGGAGGGGGATGTGAAATGTTCTTCCACGTTTATACTTATGGGAGCATGGTCGGACCACAATATGGTTCCCACAACAGAGGAAATAACACGGGGGATGCTAATGTGATCCACCAGGAAGTAATCAATTCTAGAATATGTTCGGTGGGAGTTGGAAAAGAAAGTATAGTCGCGCTCCGATGCATGCTGCAGACGCCAGATATCGTAAAGTCTGTGGTTGTGTAGAGTTTTAGTGAAGGGGGAAGGTTCTGGGGATGAACCGGGGTTAGTTGAGTCCATGGAGGGCCATAGGGTTTTGTTAAAATCACCTCCTATTATTACGGCTCCGTGTTTTACTGAATTAATTTTGGCCAGGAGATGTATTAGGAATTTATGCTGCTTTTTATTTGGAGCATATGCTGTCACTAAAGTGTATGGGGAATTGTTAAGTGAGCATTGTAGAATCACGTATCTACCTTCAGTATCTACTATTGATTTAGAAATAGATAAGGCGACAGAGTCCCTAATAAGTACAGAAGCCCCTCCTTTTTTCTTAACCGCTGGTGCGGATATCACAGTAGGGTACCTTTTATGCTTCAGTCGGCCCATATCACCTTCATTTAAATGGGTTTCTTGTATATAAAGTATATCCACATTTTGGGACATAGCTTCCCTCCATAAAAGGGAGCGTTTATAAGGCGAATTCAACCCTTTAACGTTAAGGGATAGGAATTTAAGTACCATTATGGATTAGAAGTAAGAGGGGTGTAGCCGCATGAAGAAAGAAAGGTGCCCATAAGTTAACAGTTCTGTACCATTTCACAATATCTTGTGTATTAATTGGTGGAAAGGAGATGAGAACAAAAATATAACCTTTAGTCAAACTGTAACTCAAACTGTCTTAAGTAGACAAACAGTAACACAAAAGTTAGTGTCAAGACCATTGGTCTGTCCTGAGGGGGACCACTGAGAGTGAGCTCAGCACTATCCTGTCCCAACAGCCTTCATAGGAACTGAAGACACTCGACCTGGACCTAAAACTGGAGAAAAAAGGTTAGTTAAGGACTAGCCTACACCGAAGCTTGTAGCAAGGAGTGCTATATTATGGTGATCGCCTTCTATTGGAGCCTGCGGTAGTCCATTCTTGATCCACCCTCGGAGGAGATGATCTTTTCTCCCGAGCTGCAGGTGGGGGGTTAGGAGTAAGGTCCCATTCTTTACATAGGCGCATGGCCCCGTCTGGAGTGCTTACCATGCGTTTGGCACCGTTCCAGGAAATAATCAGTTTCACCGGGAATCCCCAGCGGTACGGGATTCCATGGTCACGGAGCATTCTGGTACTTTGAGCAAACGCACGGCGTCTTGCCATAGTAGCAGCAGAGAGGTCAGCGAATATTGAAATGTCCCCAAATCGCTCTGGTAGATCAGGGCGATGTCTAGCTGCGGCCATTATTTTTTCCTTAACATGGTAGAAGTGGATCCGTAGGATTACGTCCCTTGGAATGTCAGCAGCCATTCCTCTTGGCTTGGGTAAACGGTGGATTCTGTCTATGATTAGGTCAGAGTCTGTCAAAGTGGGTAGTAAAGCAGTAAAGAAATCTATTGCGTAATCCAGTAATGCCTCTGGTTTGACCGATTCTGGTATGCCACGTAGACGCAGGTTATTCCTGCGGGATCGGTCCTCTACGTCTGCTAGTTTTAGCTTTAGAGATTCTATCTCCTCTGTCATGTTGTTGGTAATGTCCGCCACTGCATTATGAGCCGTGGTAAGCTCTGCCATCTTTTCCACATGGGAAGTGCGCTCTCCTAAACCATCCACATCTTTCTGGAGAGAGGTGCAGGCTTTCATAAAGTCATTGTGGATTGAGGTTTTCAGGTCCTCTAACATGTGACGCATCATATTAACCGTTAATGGTGCGTCGCCTGTATTTGCCATGCCTTGTGTATTTGTTATGGACACTGGTGAAGTGAGAAACACCTGGCTCTGTTGTGGTGTTTTCCACGAAAGTGGGGTAGGAGGCAAGGACGGGATATCTAAGTCCCCTAGGATCTTTTCCCGTGAGGGAGAGTAGCTGCTTGTACAGGGAGGGGACGCCATATTGCTGTCCTGGCTCGGGCTAGCTGACGCCAGACTACTATCTGTGGATGGTGGCAGGGATAGTAAAGGCTCCGGTAGCGAAGCATGACCGCTTACCTCTTCCATCAGCAGGTTGTGTGGGAGAGACCCCGAGGGTAGCGTTTCTCGGTTAGGAGAAGCTGTGGCGGGAGACGCTGCAGTCAGTGTCGGGTCCGCCCCGGTGCCATTTTGTGCAGCTGTAGAGGCCGGGGTGAATTCTTTCACTGTTAGAGGGCTCTTCTTCTTGTTTTTACCCCGTGCCATGGCTCTAGGGTTGGTGAGGAGTCTTTGAGGCTGCAGTTTGTCCACTTTGCGCTGGTCGGGTGTCGCTTTGGAGCCGGTTTAAGGCCGTGCTATGCAGGAGCTCAGCTAACACGCGTCTTTCTCCATGCGCGGCTAGGACACGCCCCCCGCAATTTTTTTTTTTTTAACTATAGTCAGATTAGTGCATGTTGCCACCCAAAAAGTGCATCCTTCCTAAATTAGAGATGGTAATTTGTATAGATGAAATGCTAGCTTCTGCATCAGAGACAGGTACTACTTGAAGAATATTTCTTCATCTAACTCATTGATATTGAACCTATGGGTTTGATCTAGAGCCAATGGAGTGTATAACAAGCTGCTTACTGTTCCCAATAGCAACCAATACATTTCCCTCCATAGTTCCAGAGTACAATACATGCAGTACCTTAGGATCAGTATAGGATGATCAGTGTTATGTAATTGGAGCATTCTCTATGTCCAGGATTGCCAATGAAGGAGCTTCTGCTGGTAGTGTAAACATAGTCATTAGAAGGGACATCAAGGATGTGTTGTGCCCAGGTCCCCAGACCAGGCCCCCCATCCCCTATAAAAAAAAAAAATATATATATATATGTCAAAGCAAATGCAGCACTCGTGTAGTAGATGCGGTGGTGCCAAGCAGTAAATACCGGTGACCAACGGTATAGAGTAATATCAATGAATGGAGATGCCGCAGCACTCCAGAGATAAACTTCAAAAAGACGTGTTTATTTCCCCAAACCGCGATGTTTCGCTCTCCACACTGAGAGCTTTTTCAAGCTACTGCTTGAAAAAGCTCTCAGTTTGGAGAGCGAAGCGTCAGTGTAGAGAGCAAAACGTTGCGGTTTGGGGAAATAAACGCGTCTTTTTGAAGTTTATCTCTGGAGTGCTGCGGTATCTCTCCTCGTATGTATACTTGTCCTCAACAGTAAATTTTGGACTATAGGATACTGATTAGAGATGAGAAAAGTTTTCAAAAATTAGGTTTGCCAGGTTCACAATTTTTTTGGCGTAAAATTTGCAAACTTGTGAACCAAACCGGACCTTAACAAATCGCACCAAAACAGCTAAAAAATTGTTACCTACAGTGTCATCTACTGTGACTCTGGTTTATTTTGTGTCTCCAATGTCTTCTTCTCTGCCGTCTCCAGCTCGCTCAAGCAATTACTGACTGACATGGGACAGAAGTGGCCAGTGATTGGCTGAGAGGACTGTCACTCCGATCTGTGGAGTGACAGCCCACTAGGCCAATCAGTGACTGGGATGGGAAAGTACAACAGCCAGTGATTGGCTAAGCAGGCTGTCACTCTTGTCTGGAGAGTGACAGTCCACTCAGCCAATCACTGGCCAATGCTGTCCCATCTCAGTCAGTAATTGGCAGAAGAGATAGTAGGTGGAGCTCACTAAAAGTCTGGGAGGGGATAACGAGGTACCTGGAAAGAATGTACTAACCCAAATGCAAATATAAAAGGATAAGTCAGTAAGGCTCAGTCAGTAATTGACGGCGTAAGCTGAAGGCGATACAGAAGAGGACACTGGAGACACAGAAGACAGTAGAGACACACAAAAGGATTCTGTGGAAGCAAGTGAGCATATAATTTATTTTTTCATGAATTTTTAAAATGAAGCTTGTTTGAAAAAAATTTCAAACTTACCTCCGAATCCAGCTTTGCTAATCTATAATGCTGATCAAAGAATATATATATATATATATATATATATATATATATATATATATATATATATATATATATATATATAATGTATTTGGTAAGGGCAAGGAAGCTCGAGATAAAATTTGATGAGAAAATCTAAAATTTTCTCTGGATTATCAGAATTTCTGAATGTAAAGAATAAAAATGTCAAACTTAAATGCATGTGTATATGTGCCTGTGTTCGTAAGAATACAGTATGCAGCAATAATCAATGGCGTTACGTCAGCCTTTGCAGGTATCAGTGTGCCGTGAATGTGAATAACTCCCGTGACCTCTGAAGGAAATCTGATTACTCTACAGAAAAATTTGTGGTTTTCTAGCAGTGCGGCTGGCATCAGGATCTGTACGCGTCACCGCCAAATGTCAGCTCCACTTAGCTGAAAGTGATATATCTGACACCAAAGATGTGCTTCAAGCCTCACCAGGAAGCAGGAACATCACACTGCGAGGACATGCCGGAACATCATCATGATATTAGCTCACTTATACGAAGGGGGGGAATTACACCATTACCATTATGGTTCTGGAGGGAGAAACCAAGCAAATGTATGGTTCTAGGAATTCAATGATGAAATTTATTCATCATCTTTTGTTTCAGCAGAATAACATATCTGATGAGAACAATGGATTACACAATGGATTACACAGCGGGGAGCTGTGTGAAGCTGGTATTCAGAGATAAGAGAGGTCAGTGCTGATGTTAGAGGAGATAGCCCTGTGATGTAGCTGTAAATTAACTCTTTGTTGTCCTGTTTTGGTGCCTCATCTCCCTCAACCCCTCCCCTCTCCATAGACAATCATGAAGACAGGGAGGAGAGCTTCAAACTGCTTTTTCATTATAAAAATACATTTTTTGGCTAATAAACCCAATTACAAAGTTTCTAAATCGCCTGTACTATTGATTTCTGCAAAAAAAAAAATAAACGACAGTGACACTTTAAGGTTGCGGTTATGATTAATGTTAGTAGGGTTAACGTTAGGGTCTCCCTACCCTAAAAATTAGTAGGTCTAAGGTTGCCGATTAGTGTTGAGCGAGCACTAAAATGTTCGAGAGCTCATTACTCAAGTCAAGCATTTTATATTGGTCGACTCATGTAACCAACCCAATTGAAATCGATGGGATACTTCAGCATTTAAGCAGGTGCCCCCTGCTTGGTAGAGAGGAAGATGCCTGGTTAACCTATTGTATTTTCTTATTAAAATTTTTGTACATTTCCTTCCTTATTTAAACACAATATTCAAAAATTAGAACAAAGAAATGTAATAGGTTTCTTGACACATTAGAATTTCAGCAAACTACGGCAATTGCCGACATACAGCCAGAGTTCTGATGTTTCTTGCAGAATCCTATAGCTCTTTTCATTCAAATTTTTGTATATTTAGTGACAAATTTACAAAAATTTGAAGGATTGAACAAAAACATACAATAAGTTACTGCGGGAATATAACTGACGGTCCAATGATCGTTTGGCTGTCAGTTATTGAAGGTGTATGCCCACCTTTATCCAAGCACCATGAGCACTATGCTAAAACAAGCAACACTATTTCTAACCCTAATTCTAAGTTAGGGTTAAGGCTAGAGTCCCATTCCTAGCTTAATGAGTAAAAGTTTCCATGGTTAGGTAACCTAACACAGGACTGAAATCACTTCGCTCAATGTCAGGTGTCTGCTGGAGTGGTGTAAAGCCACTGGATTCTGCAGCAGTAGCACAGTAGTCACTTGAGCATTGAGTCATATGCCAAATGTAACATATGGATTTGGATATAGTGTATGCCAGGGGAATGCCTCCTGTTTCTTTGCATGAGGTTCACACCATAATGACTCCATATAATATTCATTTGTTCAGCACACATCACGGTCCATACATATTTTAGTATTTGCTCAGATGCTTGTGATTACATATGTGTATTAGGCGAATGCAAGGTCTAAATATACAAAACCGACTTTATTGTGACTTTGATTCGGTTTCCATAGATACCTCCGAGACACATTGGCGTTTACGATTTTAAATTCTGGCACTTGCACCATAGAATTATGCTTATAAAGGATTTATTAACCATTTTCCATAATCAAATGTGATAGCCAAGGAGAGCAGAGTTCTGACAGTGTCACTGACAAGTGTGCAGCTTGCCGCTGATTATACACAAATTATCTCCCGACGAAATATGTTTAGAAAAAACAATATGGGCTGATTAGAGAGGGATCTTAGTCTGATTCCTCTGGAGCTGAAAATATTGTTTAGTCCTTTATTTCGAGGCGGCAGAAAATACAAATAAACACGCAGAGCGGAGTTACGAGCTGGATCCCAGATTCTTGGTAAATGCACACGGAAAAAAAAAGTCTATTGAATGACTGAGCATAGATTTAAATATTTTTTTTTTACCATACTAAAAGTTTTGGAATTCAAAAATACATCCCTCACCATTTTCTAATTCTAATCTATCTAGGGTAACAAATTTAGATGCAATAGTCTTCTTTAAATACCTTAGACTGTTTAGGGTATGTATCTTTTATGGAGAACAGTGTGTCTCTATGGTAACAGACTACAAACAAACAGTGTGTAGTCTGATGCTGTAGTTATCGTCCATGATATTTACAGTATTACTTTTGGTATATTAGTAAGAAATAGGGGCACTTTTTTGATTGCTAAAAAAGTTGCCTAAATATTAAGCAATATTTAATGAGGATATAGGTTACTGCATTCTATTACAAGTAATACACATAGAAAAAGGGAAAAAAAGGTATGCTCTGCTGTCCACGTTCTCTTGGTGTCCTCCTATGGGTCTCTGGTGTCCCTCACAAATCACAGTCAACTCCAGCCTGCTCAGTCAATCACTGACTGACTGAGACAGGACAGCAATGCAGCCATTGATTAGCTAAGCGGGCTGTCACTCTCGTCTCAGTCAGGAAGTGGAGTGGGCTGCAATCAGCGGGGAACACCGGGGAGCATGGTAGAAAGGTAAGTATTGATGAGTGAACTTGCTGAACCACGCAAAGAAACAGTTAAGCGCTTGCAATGATTTAGCTGTTTTAGTGCAGTTTGTTTAAGGTTTGGTTCAGATGAACCTGAACTTTTCTTCAAGGATCGTCGAACCTGCCGAAGCAACTTTTAAAAGTTTCCTCATCTCTAGTTCTCAGGAAAAAGGTAATTTTCTTACCCTCATCCTTAGCTCTGCGATTTAATAATATGTAAAGTAGGTAGCTCAGTGCAATAGGGGAAGGACTACAAAGGCTTGGCTGTTACGGCATGATGGGAAACATAGTTTTGAAACAGTTGGAGGGCCTAAGCAGAGTGCAGAGGGCCTGATCCAGCAAATGTAGAAATATAAGCTACAATGTGTACACCATCAGTGAACAGAAGCAATTACTTCAGCCTTTTTACGGCAGTCCCTGCTCCTGCTGTGTAAAGAGTTTTTTTTTTAAATGAATTCTAAAAAGTTTAACAAATTAATTTTTTTGTTGAAATTTGGACTAAATCCGATTTTTACAGAAACAATTCTCAATATACCTTTATCCCAGCTCCAAAAATTCTTATTTCTGTATGATGAAGGTCAAAGAAATGCAATTATTTACAAGAAAAACCAGTTGAGCTACGGGTTTCCCATATCCCATCGTTATTATCATGTGGTCTAAATGTTTTGAATACTCTTCAGAACTTATTTTTTTGAAGACGCTAAATGGTTCTAAGGCAGTAAACAAATCGGATCAATCCTCCTCGTCCTTACCGGCGAGATAAAATATTTCTGATTAAGTGAATTATTCGTAACTCCATCTAGGAAGCGAGATCCAAGTCATGAATAATAATCTGCCTTGCAGGATCATGTAAGTAATTACCCGGCCAAGAATTGTTTTTATTGAGTTGATATAAAAATTGAATGAAGTCAGAAAGCAATGGAGACCTACACTTGTAAGAAACATCAATTAACAATTCGCCTTTCCTATACCTTAGCTCAATAAATAAAATTTATCATGTCACCTGAGGAATTAAAATACATCCTATTTTTAAAAAAAAAATCTAAAAATTTGCATATTTTACGTTAATGCAAATCAAATGTTCCAAATAAAAAATATAAGGCAAATGGGGCATTTTGGAACATTTCCAGGAAGAGAAGGAAACTGCTGATAACACTGAATTTCAGATAATTTAGTCTCAAATGGGAATCCATAGCACAATTATATTGTTCCTGTTCTGACACAATCCTGATTTCGCACTTCTTTAAGCTTTGCGTTCTGTAATTTCAATTCCCTCCACCGACTTGGCCAATTGCATTTTCTTAGCCTTTTATTTCTGCTCAGGAAACGTGAGGCAGGAATATGTTACATGACCTTGGTGTCTTTACAGTTGATTACAAAACGCTATGTTCCAGTACAGAAGCTTTTTTAGTCTTGTGTTTTAAATTGATACGGTGTCTTGCGCTAAAAGCCATCAAGGGAAGACGACATCTGTAGACGGTGTAAAGGTCAAAGAGTTGTTAAACATTAGTCTAATAATATAGATAAGCCCAAGTGTGACTGTAATTCACTGGGAGTATTATTTCCGTGCAATGTGATACAGTAAAAGCAAAAACATCAAAAAACATTTTGTGATCAGGATTTTTATAATCTATCATTATGCGTGTGGATCTCGTCTTATGTTAGCTAGTTAGGCTTCTGATCATTTCTTGTAACTGGGACCAAGAAGTAACTAAAAGTTACAGTGACCATATGGAGGAGCAGCCATTAAAAACACTCCTGTACTCTATTTTTGTCTTGCTACTATCGCGTTTCTCTGAAAAATAAGGGTCTTATATTTTATTTTTCTCTTAAAAAAAAAAAAAAAGCATGGGGCTTATTTTCTGTCAGGTCCTATTTTTCTTCTATGAACAACAAACACACATTATGCTTGATGGCTTTCTAGTACTCCATGGAGTCATTTTTTTTTTCTTTTTGAACTCATTTACCGCTACCTATACAGTTTACCAATTAGAGATGGGCGAATCTGGGGACTTGGGAAATGGGACTTGGAAGCAGGCGAGTGGATTTTGCCCTTTCATTGTTGGAGATAACGGGGACTTGTCCAGGATGGTTGGGAGCTATGGTAGGCCTATTTTACGCCTGTGACATCATATGACATAACCGAGCACTGGAGGCACTGACTTTAACTGGGGCTTATTTACAGAGTAGGGCTTATATTTTAGCTTGCTCCAAAAACCCTGGAAAATTTAACTAACTTATTTTTTTGGGTAGGATACTACAGGAGAAACAGGGCACTACTACTACAAATGACTATAATAACAATTATTATTGTTGTTGTTATTATTATTATTATTATTATTATTATTACTACAATAAACTTTTTATTTCACAATTATATGATAAAATTAACATTCGTACAGACTGCTCTCTGCTCTTCCAGGGCACTATCACATTCAATAGCTTTTTACACATTCTAGAAACATAAAAGGAAGTGTCCAACAGCACCAATATGAAGCCCAAATGGCAAATAGATGAGAGATACACGCTCAAGGGCTGCTCGGCACTGCTTGGTGCTCAGGTCACTGTGCAAGTTTCCTTCCCGCATGTTTGACAGCTTTAATTAGCGAATAAACATGGGGGGAATGATCATAGCCAATAAACCTATAGGTCAATCATTCTGCTGTCCCCATTCCATTCCATTTCTGTGGTGTTTCCATCAATTTCTGAAGTTCTCAGGTGAACCAGACACTCTCTGAGCAATGGGTACCTGGTAGAATACCTGAGTCTCCCATTGACTTTAATGAAGTCAATCACTCAAGCACTGAAAAATGCTCAACTCAAATAACGAGCACTCCAGCATTTTAGTGATTCTATCTATCTATCTATCTATCTATCTATCTATCTATCTTCTATCTATCTCCTATCTATCTATCTATCTATCTATCTATCTTCTATCTATCTATCTCCTATCTATCTATCTATCTATCTATCTATCTATCTATCTATCTATCTATCTATCTATCTATCTCCTATCTATCTATCTATCTTCTATCTATCTCCTATCTATCTATCTATCTATCTATCTCCTATCTATCTATCTATCTATCTATCTATCTATCTATCTATCTATCTATCTATAATAATCTATCACTCACATCTACCATCTGGGATTAAGATCTAGTTAGCTGGCAGACCTACAAATAGACTTTATACCTTGTTGCTTATGTATCCATTATCTATCTATCTATCTATCTATCTATCTATCTATCTATCTATCTATCTATCTATCTATCTATCTACCAGTATGTGTAATGTTGCTATAAATCCCAATAAAATTATCTAATTCTTTCCAACCACTATTACACAGAGAAGTTATTTCAGTGCAAATATTCCACAATTCCTTGTTGACTTTATTCCTGGTTTTGCTCCAGCCGAGATCATTGTGAGACAGAGCATGTATAGATTTATCAGGCCTTTTACATTACATTATACCCTTGTTTCCATGTATTTTTTGCACTTCACTCTTAATATGTTTTGGTTTCGAGTGGAACCCGTCCAAACTGCCTGTAGCAATAGAGAAACTAGTCAATGACTTGCTATTTACATACACATCTGGTGGGTAGAGAAATACTCACATGTTATATTGTATATACCTGCAGAGTCATTGATTGCGTTATGACCTCTCCAAGCCGGTACCTCTGGAGCAAGAACATCTGGCTTTCATATAAGACCCTGCACAAATAATGTTTAAAAAGCTGCCTATGGTAAAATAGATTCTTTTAAACAGACATTAAAAAAAACAAAAAAAAAAACACATTTCCACTGTGATTTTGTGGTTTATCTACTTCAGAATGAAAGTGGTTTATATAAAAATAAAAATAAAAAAATCACCGGAGAGATTCATGTAGAAAATGTGGGGCTTGGAGAATCTGTAAATATTAAATGACCCGAGGCGAAGATACGAATGGTTGGAATACGCGGGATTCTTGCCAACCGCAAACTGACACTTAATTTAAAACAAAGAAGTAACTGGAACAAACCCAAAATTGGGGGAGAACAGAAGTGATGTCATTTATCGTATTGCTATTGTTCATGCTGAAAGCAGAAGACAAATACCAGGTGGAAAGTGATGGACATATGGGGGTCTCCCTTTTTTATAGTGGACTACGTCAGCTGTCTACTTGGTAGGAGGAGTAGCAGATTGGTAGGAGGAGTAGCAGATTAGTAAGACATTAATGTTAACACTTAACTTGTCTTAAAACCCAATGGACCTATCGACTATTGCACAAGAGTTCACTATTTTTATTTTCCAAGAAGATGGTAGGTTCCATTGGGAGATTACTCCATCTTTGGTGCTCCAGTTTCTCCTATGTGATGCCCAAAAAGTGTACCATGTTGATGGACTTTGTATATATTTGCCGGTGTGTATAATGTGGACACGGGTCCTGATAAGTTCTCTTCCCACTTTCTGAAATCCAACGTGGGCAAAACGGATCTAGTCATCTTTCCCCCACCTCATTTCACCCCTCCATTTAATCTTACAATTTCAGTCAATGGCTGCACTCTTGGGGTCACCTTTGACTCCTATGACTACTGCAACATCCTCTCTGGCCTTCCATCTAACACTCTTGTTCACTCCAGTGTACTCTCTACTCTGCTGCCTGACTAATCTACCTTTTCCGTTGCTACGCCTCTGCCTCTCCCCTCTGCCAATCCCTTTACTGTCTCCCCATTGCCCAACAAATTAATTTTTAACTGTTGACAAGGCTGTCCACAACCTGTCCCCTCCATATATCTTCGACCTGATATCCCGCTACCATCCCTCATCCAACCTCTGATCCTCCAATGACCTTCGTTTGTGCTCCCCCCTTGTTTGTACCTCACACAAACGCCTCCAAGATTTTGCTTAAGCCTTTCCCATATTCTGGAAATCACCACCCCAACATAACCAGCTGTAATCCACCATCAAGAGCTTAAACTTGAACTTTAAAACCCATATCTTTAAACTAGGCTTCAATCTTCAATAACTCTGCACCACACTTTGACTAGCTGCGACCTTACCTACTGTCTCCCTCCCCTTACCTTATATATTGTAAGCACTGGTGGTCAGTGTCCTCTATCCCTATGTACCAGTCTGCCATTTAACTTCTTCATGTAATGAATTCATGTGTTTTCTGATTTTGTAATGTCCTGTTTGCTTACCCTTATTGTTTGTACAGCGATCTGGAATCAAGGACGCTTCAAAAATAATAAAATAATTCTTTCCAAACGTTATTATTTAGAAAAGTTATTTCAGTACAAATATTCCACAATTCCTTGTTGACCTTATTCCTGGTTTTGCTCCAACAGAGATCATTGTGAGACAGATCATGTATAGATTTATCAGGCCTTTTGCATTACATCATACCCTTGTCTCTTAATATGGTTTAGTTTCGAGGGGAACCTGTCCAAACTGAAGATAAAGAAGGTGACTGGTTCCATTGGGTGATTACTCCATGTTTGGTCTTCTAGTTGCCATATGCAATGGCCAAAATGTCTAATATGTTATTGGACTAATGAGACGTTGACTTTGAAAGACACAGAACGTGATCAATGAAGGCAATTACATCAGTTCATCTGTGGTGTTGGTTAAGGAAGTTCACCATCACGGTTCACCACCACTTGGTCTTCCGGTCTCAATAAAAACTACTAATAACTTACCACACTGCCATCTATTGGCATGTACTCCAGTCTTAGGGCCCTATTCCACGGCGCAATTATCGTTTAGATTATCGTTAAATTGTTCGGTTGATTAGCAGTTACCGATTAACTACCGAACGAGAAATTGTTGATCTTTAATAAGACCTGGACCTATTTTTATCGATGCTCGTTCGCAAATTGCTCGCATTGAATAAGATGTCGTTCGGTCGTTCGCAGTAGTGACGAACACAATAGCGCTGACAAGATGACCGCAAGAACGATCATAAGTAACGATTATCATTCCATGTAAATGGGTGAACGATTTCAGGTCTTTCGCAATAGAGGTCATTTGGATTGTTTATCGTTAACGATTATGCGAACGATAATCATCCCGTGGAATAGGGCCCTTAGTGGATCTCACATACAGTATGTAGTTAGGCTCAGGAAAAGAAGCCTCCTTGCCCCTTCACCTCAGCTTAGAGCCAGTTTAGCCTAAAGAATTTATCTATTTTGGGCGTTCTCTCTTTTCTCAATAGGTCATGTGAATGTAGTGATGGGTGTATGGATGCATAGAGGTGTGCATTGCTTCTTAATTCAATGTCTAGTGGTACTATTACACAAAGCGATTGTCGGCCGTACTTGGCCAATTACCAGCCTTTCCGTGTGATAATTGTTTTGTGTAATAGATCTGATGGCCCTCGCTCCATGTAATACGAGCGGCGGCAGTAGACCACCGCTTTCTCCTATGGGCCACCAGGATGATCTAAAAATCATACAGGCAGTCATTCCAGCCCCCTGTGCCCCCTCCCCCTGGGTCTTCCCCTCTTGATGTCTGTGCATGTAATAGCACAGGCAGAGAGGGGGGAACAAGGAAAGGTCAGCAATCGCTTGCTCTGAAATAGGGACCTATGTTTTTATGGCTATTTCACATTCTCACCATTGCAGAGGGGGGAGTTAGGATGTTTGCCAGTAGTGCATACACAGGACTTAGTTTCTCTTACTTCTCTGGCCAATCACTGCTATGTGATAACTTAGTGGATAGTAGATCATAGTAGGTAATTTACAGACTACTACTATAAAAAGCATGTGGGGGAAGAGTGGGTTACTCATGCGTTGACTTTTCAAGGTGATATATGAGCAGAAAAAGCAATAGAACAACAAGGAAGGAGGGTCATTTTATGTAGATTAAGCCCAAAACTTCTGCTGATGATGATGACAACAACTAATAGGGAGGTCGGAGATTATGCTAAGCACTGTGGACATCACTAGGTACACTGATATTTACTCACAAGATGGAGATAGCTATGCTGAGCTTTATGGGATGGTGAGTAATGAGAAGGAAGTATTGATTTACCTTTTTAGGCACAGTGTGGATCAGATTACAGCAGCGTGCAGGTACACAGCACAAGCTTTTTCCATCTTTCTTCTTTTTTTTCCTGCACATAGCAAATGCCAAACGCAAGCCCTTTCTTTCTGAGTTCTGTCCTGATCTAGCTCTTACTAGAGACAGATTTTCCCTAACAACAGGTAGAGGAAAGTAGATTGCAAAGAGGGCAGACACCTAGTGGTCAAGACTTCACAGCTGTTTTCCTGCCTGTATTGTCTTTACAGGGTAGTGCTTGGACTCTATGGAAGCTAAAAAGAATGAAAGTCAATTGACAGAGAAATGCCATAAAGTTTGCTCCTCTCTAGTCGAAGTTGCTGCTGCATTTGATTACTGGTGAGTGAGGAAGTCTGATGCAGCCCTTAGGCTGCCTGGAAAATGAATAATAATAATAATAATAATAATAATAATAATAATAATATTATTATTATTATTATTATTACAACCAATGCATAAAATGATGCTTCCCCTTTAACTAAGCCTTTCAACATATTACATCAATATTCAAAAAATAAAAAAAATAAAAAATCACACAACTTTAACCTACATTTTGCATTCAAGGTGTAAAATTTCCATTGAACCTCATCAACCAATCACCAATTATCTGGGTTACAGCCGTCCATCCTCATTCGAGAAAAACAATTTTTCTCCACATTAGTTCCGTATACATAAATCACATCCCACACTTACGTACAGAGGGCAAAATGAAATCTAGCTGTTTTTATTGGCAATTTACATAATGCAAGCCATTGACTGCCATACTAATGTTCTCTAGCCATTACACAAACATATTTTACAGTGCCAATCACCCAATGTAAATAAATATGTGCAGAGGGCCGCACATTTATTTGATCATACACTACACATGTGAGGCATTAGGGGAGCGTGCTCGGAATAAAAAATAACCTTTTCTGGTGACAAGAAGCCTCGAGGAAATGAATAAAATACAATCAGGACGTCACCCGCACGCTCTGCACACACTACATGGGATCCTGGGGGACACATTTCGAAAAGGCTTGCTGAAAATTTAGGAGTTGAGATGTCAGAGAGGGTCTTGTCTACTTCACCTAAGCTACCTATCCACCCTGGTCTACTAGTTCCAAGCTGACTTGGTCAGGATACAGAGCTGCCGTACAGAACAAAACTTAGAGCCGACTGAAGGAAATCCTTACCGGGACTCCGTACAATGATGAGAGGTGTTTTATTTAGAGATAAGTTCTAGAGATGAGCGAACATGTTGGTCCGAGCTTGGTACTCGTTCTAGTATTAGGGTACTCGATGGTGTTCGTTACTCGGACGAGCATCTCACAATGGTATCTTCCTCTTCCTGCATGTTTAGTGGCTTTTTTTTCAGCCAATCATCATGCAGGAGAGTCTTTGGGAGCTTGTAGCATCACGTGGGAACCCTTCATGTTGATAGCAATGACTGGCTGGCCAGATCAGATGACCTGGGCATATAAGAATCAGGTCCCGCGCTGCTCGCGTCAGACGCAGGCTGGATGAGCATAGGGAGAGAGCTGCTATCTGTCAGGGAGAGTGTATGGCAGGGAATTAGAGTACGGCTTGGCAGGAATCCGACACAAAGAACCCAACAGTCCTTCTAAGGGCTTAAAAAAAATTTTTTGCCACTCTTGCTGCTGGCTGAGACTTGTAGTGCAGCTGTCAGTTGTCAATTTGTCTTGTTGCTGACATTTTTTTGTCTGGCTGTATCTTCCCTTCCCTGTGCAGAGCTTTGGTCTCCTGCAAAAATGCTCGAGTTTCCCATTGATTTCAATGGGGTTCGTTACTCTAAACGAGCACTCGAGCATCGGGAAATATTTATCTCGAGTATCGAGCACCCGAGCATTTTAATACTCGCTCATCTCTAATAACTTCCATTCGAATATGCTCAAGTCCGATAGTTCGGAATTTGAATACTGGTGGTTGAAAAAGTTCAAACTCTCCGCATTTGATTATCGGTGGCTGAAGTAGTTGGAAGTTGGATGCAGCCCTAAGACTTCTTGGAAAACATGGATAAAGCCATAGGCTGTATCCATGTTTTCCAGGAGCCCCTAAGGCTGCATCCAACTTCTTTACCTACTGTTATTCAATGCAGAACCATCAGCCTTGAGCATGCTCAAATTGCAGTCATCTCTAGTGTTGTTTCATTTAGGCATCCTGCTTAGGATCAGCTGATCGACATGAGTACAGAAGGACAAATCTTCAGCAATTATTTGTTATTGACCTCTAGAGGAGAACTGCGGTATTACATAGCGCTTACTGAAGTGAAGCATTTGACTTTGTTCAGTGGTGGCGATTAGTGTTGAGTGGACTTGAGGCTTGATATTTGATTCCCAACATCTGGAGGAGTTAAATGCCACCCTAAGACTGCCAGGAAAACATGGATATAGTCCATGGACTCCCTAGGAGGGCATCCAACTTTTCAGAGAGCCGGGTATTACTTGCCACATTTTTGATTTGGAGAAGTTGCACAATCCGGACAGTGTCCTCAAGTCCACCTAACACTGGCTGTGATGTGTAGCTGCAGCTTAGCTCCTATTTAAGTTAACGGCACCTGATCTGCAGTAACCAGGTCCACCCACTACACAGGTAACTGAGACAACTGATTTCAGCCCTGATCACCATGTATTGAGTGTAAGGAACTAGGTGCTGGGTGGCGGCACTGACCGATCTGTGACTGATTCTGTGGGGAGCTGATCAGTAGAAGAGTCAAAGTTCACAATTTAGCTACAATGAAATCCATTATTGATCAAATATTTACACAAAAAAATGTCTGGGGAAAAATCTACATGATTTGGTGTTGATTTTTCCACCCACATATATCCATCCATGTCACGCATCCTTGCGATTTAATTGAGTAAGATACACAAAAATAAATACTCAAAGTAAAATAAAAGTAATGGCGTGCTTTGTTGGAGCGTGGCAGATGAAGGCATTGACACCTCCGTAATTGCGCTTCTGTTTAGCTTACAATTCTCTCTTCAGCTTTCCTCTCAAGATGGACCTGATTTCAGGACAAATCAACACTAAGAAGAGTAGTTACCGCGGGTATATAATAATAGCTTTTAATTAAAATATCAATTAGATTTTATGCAAAATAGCCATCTGCCTGTCTGGTGAATCTGTTGAGGTGTTTAAACATCTTACGCTCACCGTGTAAACTCTAAATATAGATTGCGCCATTCTCAGAAAGCCCACATTACCACAAAGCTTGTGTATCCAGGAAGCTTGTTGTACTGTTTGGAGACATGGTTCAGTGATGTACTGTGACTACTGACGAGAGAACTTGCCAAACGTTCGCATTCGGCTGAACCTGAACACTCTGCACTTGAATTCCGATGGCTGGAGAAGTTGGATGGGAGTCCTGGAAGACATGGATACAGCCATAGGACATACGACTTTATCAACGTTTCCTGGTAGCACTAGGGTGGTATCTAACTTCTCCAGGCAGTGGGAGTCAACACTGAGGGTTCAGATGGGGCCGTCATTAACTTCTGCCCATAGACGTTAGCCATCATTAGTCATGATTATAATCGTTATCACCTAATACATCTGTGGAACATGTTGTAGAACTCACCATCTAGAAGGATGTTTATATCGCTGCAGGTTGTAATGGTTCGATATAATCGATATAATAAGCAAAATTAGGGAGTAAAGGGGAGTGCAGCTGCAGTTTTTCTCTTTCTGTGAGGCTGATAAGTCCTAATCACCTAGTCAGCAAGGGGAGTGGAGCGAGCAGTCATGCACTTTACCAAGCTATAGCACAGGATTACAGCAGGTCTCAGGAGTGAAACCCGATAAGGTATTTAACTTTTGAGATGTCTGTCAGGCCTCCCAATATCACCACTCGCCCTGACCTTCCTATTTGGGCCTCCCACCATAACCCCAACTACCCTAATCTTCCCATTTATGTCTCACACTATAACCCCAACTACCCTACTCTTCCCCGCCTCCTACTATAACCCCAACTACCTTACTCTTCCATGCCTCCCACTATAACCCTACTTACCCTGCTCTTCCCATTTAGGTCTCCCAGTATAACTCCAAATAGCCTACTCTTCCCCACCTCCCACTATAACCCCACTTATCCTCCTCTTGCCCTTCAGGTTTCCCATTATAAACCAAACCAACTTTTACCCCACCGTCATGCAGCACCATCTTACAGAATGCGTCAGATCGGTGATGGAGAAGTCAGTATACAAGCTCCCGCTACATCAGAATCTTTACGCCTTGAGATTTCTTTTCCACGTCAGTTGATGGAATGAAATATTTAGTGTGAACACTTATATTCCCTCAATGTAATATCATTAATAGTCTATTCACACAACCTCATTTGCAATAAAAGTTTTTTAAGGATCAAAGCTTAACTCTTGCGCTCAGAACATCTGATCTTTTACTTTTACTACTAGAAAGCTGCTCCTGATTAGGATTATACTGATCTTTTTATATAGCTGGTGGTATATAAAATATTCACTCTCTGTACTTTCCCCGGCACATAATATCATATTTCTAATTCATAATCAGGAAACAACAAGCTTGTCTTCTTAAACAAAGCATCCGTCATCTGGCAGCCTCCTCCGAGAGAGTCCGTGTTTTACAATGGAGCCTTTTGCTCAATCAAGCGTTATATGGTTCTGCCAGGCTTTACACAGTTTTATAGGAAGTTATCAGGAATTAAAGGGTCGTCTTCTGTCCTGAATAATCAATTTATTTCACTTTGAATCACTGGAGAAACCTACAAAGAAGAGGAATCGTATTCATATAGACAATAAGCTGCCAAATGTTTGTAAAATGCTTTAATGTCTAATACATAGATATCTTGCCCTACAGTTTCTTGGAACTTTTTGAGTTTTCAGGAACCAGGACAGTGTCAGAATGGAGGATAACCCTGAAGATATTCTCATCATCGGCCCACAAACACTAGAGATGGTTCTCCCACCCATCCATAGTCATTGGAGAGACGTCTCATTCAGTTCTTGGCCAAAAAGCAAATTATGTTTCTCATCTTATTGCGCAGCTCCGACCTTGGATAACAATGAACACATGAGACGTTCTTTCTCTATTATTTGATACATGAGGCTTAATGTGTATAACATGAATGGACTAAAAGCGTATATGAGGGGGAAGGTATGCAGAAATGAAGACGTCTTGTTATGAAGATATGCATGAATATGTGCTTGACCAGAATTAGGTCTGTAGGAAGATGTTCTAAGCCTTTAAAATGCAATAAAAAAGTATTGATTTGAGAAAATTAATAAATTCCAGAGATAGCTTAAAGTATTATATATCCGCACGTGGAGTGATTACTGTTCTATAATATAGGAAGCGCACCAACCCACACAGCTCGACCATGAACAAAAGATTTTATAGGCGGTTTTGTTTGTGCTCCACACGTGATGGCCTACATATCCTGTTTACTTCCATTCAGAATCAGAAGATATCCAGCCCTGCCACCAGAAACCAGTCAAACACAGATACATCTACCATGGCCCGGGCAGCTGTACACTGGTGCTGTGGGTGCTGGTGGGCTTCTTGTGTTTGGGGTTGGTTTTGTCACCGTGGCCAGGCGTGGCAGTACCCACTCACGGACATATGGGCATTGCACTTGAAAAATAGTTGGGTTGTGTGAGAGTGCAGGTCCAGCTCTTAACCAGTAGTTGATACTTGATATGCAGTAGGAAAAACTGCTCACAGGGGCTAGTGCAAAAATAATTCTACTCTTAAGGTAGACTTTAGGTAGAGGTGAATAAATAAAGTCTGGGCGTAGCGAGAGTAGTTAAGGGGCCGTGGAGGGGCCCTCATCTAATTAGTGAAGCACTCTGCGGGGATTGTAGTGTAGATACTTAAAAGAATAACTTTTCTTACTCACATATATATGGACTGTTCATATATGGCTGCCTTCTGCCCCACCAGCATGGAGACAGCCAGGTAGGGTGGTAAGAGTCCTAGGTCTCTGTACGAGTCCCAGTTCTCTAGGTCTTTGTCTATAGGTCGAGCTCCCACTGAAGATTCCCCCAAGTGGATGATCGTTGTCAATAAGATACTTCGGCATTTAATAACTGTGTCTTTAGAAGGTGACTGTCCTGATGTTTAAGAAGGATCCTAGGCGTAGACAAGGGTTTACCCAGCTTACAGTTACCCCACTTCTAAAGCTTAGCACTGCATACTAGTCTCTTAGTCTCTCGTAAGAAAAACAGCTTCAGTCCCCGTCAAGAGCTCTGGCCAAAGCCAGGCCTGCTTAATGACTTCAGCAGGAACTCTTAGCTTTGTTTGTCACCCATACACCATCTGGAAGAACTGTTCCTGAACTCTACTGCACCAAGAAAAATCCCTGGAAAGGAGATCCAGCTCACCACACCTGCAATCCTTTCACCTGTCCGGTGCTCGGCAGTGCAAGCTTCACCCAGAAATAGTTGTAGTTGTATAGCTATGAGTAAGGCCTTGTGGCCGAAACATGTCAGCTACTGCTGTTAAATCTGTTTTTATGTGAAGACTTCAATAAAATTTTGGTGGATGATATCCTGGATTGCTGGCTTTCTACAACTATTTCTAAGAAAAATCCCTATCCTATATAGGGTCATGTGACAGGAAGAGAGAAGAACAAAGAGAGGATAGTGTGGAGTGTCTGCACCTGTGATTGACCATAGTGGTCAAAAGCTTAGTGAACCACCTGTACTGGGACACTACACAACCATCCACTGTTTTGACATCCAGTTTAGTTCCAGAAGTTGTCTTCATGAAGAATTGCTGCTAAAAGGCTTTACTTTTAACATGGATCCAAGACCAAGTGACTCAACTGGGCAAGAAAACAACATAGGTGTAGAAAAATGTCTGCACCGAGATGTATGGCCAATATTTCCAAAGAATAAATCAAACTCTTTAAGCCCCTCCCCTGAGACGTCTTATGAACAACCTGAAATGCATGAGATTGCCCCCAAAGTGGGTAATTCTTGGTTATTATCCCTGCAAAAAAAAGTATAATGGCAAACAAGTATAAAACTAGGATAGGGACACCAAGACCTTCTGTTATGGGTGGCTAGGAGGAGACAAACTTGCTGATTTTTGTAGCACTGGCTGACTATTGAAAATATGTGGTCTTCTCCCAACTCATCCACCAATAGCAGATGTCAGGAGAGAAACATATCAGACTTGTCTTATTTTTGGTGCCAGTTTAGGGATGGTCCGAACCTGCTGAGGTTCGGGTTTGTACGAACCCGAACTCTCAGCAATGATTCCCGCTGTCTGCCCGATCCGTGGAGAGGGTGGATACAGCGGGAGGAACGCCTGGAAAACTGGGATACAGCCATAGCCATAGGCTGTATCCCAGTTTTCCAGGCGGTCCTCCCGCTGTATCCACCCGCTGCACGGAGCGGCCAGACAGCGGGAATCTGATGCAGAGCGTTCGGGTTCATACGAACCTGAACCTCGGCAGGTTCAACCCATCCTTATGCCAATTCTTTTATTCTTGTGAGTATAAGAAGTGTCCAGTAGCAGCCTTTCCCCCATTAAAGGGCTTATACAGGAGTGGAAAATGCAGAGCTACTTTCTTGCAGAAACAGTGCCACTCCTGTCCTCAGATTGTGTGTAAAATTACAAGTCACTTCCATAGAACTGAACTGCAAAACCCCAGACCCAAACTGAGCACAAGAATAGTGCTGTACCTGGGAAAAAATAGCCATGTTTTTTAAGCCTGGATATTCCCTGTAGGAACACATTTACACAATAGGGTGCTTAAAGTGTCACTGTCCTTATTACTTTCTAAATCTAAATCCACAGTAGATGCAAAATACAGCAAGTTTGCAATTCCTTTTTTTTTTTTTCTTGTGGAAAACATGGCACTTCCTGTATTCTGACTCTTTTTACTTTTTTACATAGTGTTTAAACACAGGAAGTCCCGTGTTTCCATGTCATCTGCGCTCATAGAGAAGGCAGCTATATGATTGATGGGCACATTGAGCCGTGACTCTCTGTACTGTCCGGAATCCCTGTGTTTCCTCTATGACACAGCGCTCTTTGCTGCCACCTCTGTCCATGTCAGGAACTGTCCAGAGCAGGTAAGAATTTCTATGGGGATATGCTGCTACTCTGGACAGTTCCTGACATGGACAGAGGTGGCAGCAGAGAGCACTGTGTCCCACCACTTCCTGTAGGATATACAGCAGCTGATAAGTATAATACACAGCCTATACCTTACCATGCAGAAGCCATATAGCTTATATATAAAACTTACTATATTTATCCATTACAATGCAGTATAAAAGACATTCCCATTCAACATGATACGACTTATAGTAACATGATAAAGCCATGACATATAGTGCATAATATTGGCCGGTTTGGTATATATATATATATATATATATATAGAAGAGAGAGAATTGATCGATTGTATTCTGTACAAAGGTTGACAGTGATACACTATGCGGCTCCTGACATTGATAGCTACAACACGCGGTAACTATCTGTACAAACAACATATACAGTATTCTCCACAACGCCATCGCCGGCAGAAATGAAATGTTAATTTGTAGTCTTTATCACACTTACCTCATTATCCCAACAAAAAATGATTTTGTCTGCAGGTGAAGGAGACGCGCGTTTCAGGCCTTTGAATCGGTAATAAGTAACTGCAGCACAGCGGTTGTAAATTACACATACATAATTGTTTGACATTTTCCTAAAGTATTGTAGATCTTTTCTCATGTTAATTTATCCCCTGGTTCCTGATGGTAAATTCCACCAGGAGGTAGGTCATCAGAAGCAGCACATATTGATTCATTGTACAAACTTCCACAGGGTTTTGTGGACGACTATAATACGAGACAAAATAAGAAAATCTATGGAGAATATAAGAGAGTATATACTGTTATAAATAAAAACCCATTATAATACGTAGCTTTGAGGTACATTGTCAAGGTAGTGATGTCAACAAGTCCTTAGATTTCCGCCTGTAGATACGCAAATAATTCTAATACATGACTCACCTTGTAGCTATAATGAATAGGTTGCAAACAACTTTTTTTTTTTCACATTAGTTCGATGATTGGAGTCGTTTGGAGTGGTGAAGGTGTCGGTAAGCTATTAGTATCCTCTATAACCTTGGTCTTATGTAAAGGTTCTATTGCTGTTAAGTTGGGTTGCCAATGTAGATATGGAATAACTGATTTTAAAGGGGTATTCTGCTTAAACTAAACTTATTATATGCAACAATGTAGATGTAGAAAGACAATGGGGCACTGGCCGAATCTACAGGCTTGTTACTCTTTATTTAGTACAGCACATCAAAGGGGAAAAGGGAGGACAGGTGGACTCTTGGGCGCCCACGAGTCCAAGATTCGGTGAGTGTCCTGTTGTCTTCCTTCTACATTGTTGGACTTTAAAGGGGACCTGTCACCCCGGCTGCCAGGGTGAAGCCCGCCTGACCCCCCCCCCCCCCGCCCCGATGGAGCCCCTTATACTTCCTCGAAGTTCTGTTCCAGACTGCTCCAGTCATTCTCTATGGGCGTCAGACTCATCTCTGGTGAGCATGCACACAGCTTCTGAAGGTTTTTTCTCGCGGCGGGACGGGGTTTGGGACTGGGACTTCGAGAGGGGGATAAGTATAAGGGGCTCCACTGGTGGTCGGGCGGGCGTCATCCCGGCAGCCGGGGTGGCAAGTATACCTTTGACCTTCTTATTCCTTACCAGGAGCACCTCCATTGCAGACATTTTTTGTGTCTGGTCCAGTGATCCTATCCAGTGCTATCATGGCGATGCCAACTATACTCAATGTACCTACAAACTTAGAATATGTTGCTACCCTTATGGAGAACATAACAAACAGCCTATTCTTACCTTTCCGGGAATCCAACCTGCTGATAGTTCCTTAGTGCGCACAGGGAACTGAGGATGAAGGTATGTCTCTTACCTTCATCCTCAGTGCCTTTTACCGTTTGTTGTAAAATCCTCTGCCAGGTAAGGCCGTTTGAAGCACTGCAGCGGCCCCTGGCTGTCCCGCTTTATTAAAGGGGTAGGCAGGGCGGATTGGTGTGTGTGGGGGCGTCAGTGCTGGGTAAAATTCCACCTGAAATGCCCTGAAAAGTCTACAATTTCTATAGTTTGAAATTCTTTAGTTTTAGTCTACATAGTGAAATGGTGGCCCAACCTTGTCAGAATCATCGATGATTAGCACCCAGCTCTGTGTTTTAAGCTCCAGCAATTTCCATCCATTAATGAAGGGGTTCTGGGTTATCATTAAAGTGTAACTATCATTTATTCAAACTTCTGGAATGTCATAGAGACTTGTCAGAAATTTTTATCGGTGGCCGTCCGGGTGCTGAACGAAGGGGCAAATGTGCTCAGCAGCGTGCGCTCTGTCCCTTCCTCTCTGTTATAACTGCTAATAGGAGCAATGTTATTTTGGTATACGGAATTGTCGGAAGGTTTTCATTACAATTCTGTAGACCGCCCGTATTATCAGTTATAGCAGAGATGAATGTGCTAAGCTTGCTACTGAGCACATCTGCCCCTTCAGTCTAGTGATCGGCGGGGGTCTCAGCACCCGGACTTCCACTGTTAGGCTGGGTTCACACACAGTATATTTCAGTCAGTATTGTGGTCCTCATAGCAACCAAAACCAGGAGTGGATTGAAAACACAGAAAGGCTCTGTCCACATAATGGTGAAATTGAGTGGATGGCCGTCATATAACGGTAAATAACGGCCATTATTTCAATACAGAAGCCATTGTATTAAGATAACAGAAAATATTTGCCATTAAATGGCGGCCATCCACTTGATTACAACATTGTGTGAACAGAGCCTTTCTGTGTTTTCAATCCACTCCTGGTTTTGGTTGCTATACAGCCTCAAATATACAGCCTGAAATATACTGTGTGTGAACCCAGCGTCATAGTGGAAAAGTTATAGCGTTAAGTTTGTTTAAATGATAGTTACACCTTGAGGAAATCTGTGAAATTATGAGTAATGCTGAGCAGACACGAGGAAACTCTTTTGATTTGTCAACTTCTCCAAAACCGAACAACCCATGTGATTGCTGGCATCTGGAGAAGTTGGATGCCTCCCCAAGGACTGCCAGGAAAACCTGAACACAGCTATTGCCCCATGTCTGTATCCTTGTTTTCCAGGACTCCCTAGGGCTGCATCCAACCTGTCCAGACCGGAAATCAAATGCCGAGCCTTCGGGTTCAGAGAAGTTGCTGGACCCGGACAGTTTCTTCAAGTCCGATCAACACTAACGATGAGGGATCTTTTGGAATTATAAGGGATCCTATAGATTCATGGAAGATTTATTTATGCAAACATAAGATAAAAAAAACAACCTAATATTACAGCAAAAAATAAAAAAAGTATTAATTGAATACAAAGAGTAGTATTATGTATGGTTTCATATGTCTGGTGCTGTACCTAATGTGGAATCCCAAGAAATCTAAGGGACTCTACTGTACTTTTTAATGTAACTCTAAATTTATTTTGTACTCTGTTGGCGCCAAATTACAGGCAGTCAAAGTCTACAGTAAAGGATTTGGTGCCATACAAAGTCATTGTACAGCGACACATACATGAAAAAATATAATTTACCCTTAACCTCAGAATAGACCTTTGTCTACATTAATTTTACAGCAGATTTATCATGAGCCATTGTTTAGTCAACCTGAGCTGTGCCGAACTGCGAATATGATGCTGTCATCAACAATAACCAGCTAAAGACTATGAACGATAACACTTAACTTGTCCTATTAGCCCAGAACATAAGCAATCAGTCATCGGGCTTGAATGTGTTTTGCAGGAGAAAGTTTGCAGACCGGATTAATAGGACTGCACTATATGTGCACTTTCCTTAATCCCTAAATGCCATGTGAGAATGCCGGAGCTATGTAGGGAAAAAAAAAAAAACGTTCTCTCCAGTTCTACATAGAAAGAACCCCATTAAACAAAGCATCTGATCGGCAAGGCTGGCATCGAAAACACCAGAGTCCGACTAGGTGCCAATTCCCTCTAATCCACTTTGTTTGCATAATTGTTCAGAAATAAGGCTTTGTTAGTTAAACAGGTTTTTCGGATCCTGCGCTTATAAGGATGAACTGATCCTATCATTAATACTTCTGCCCTGTTGTGCCGGAGCCTCAGTACGCTGGCGGGAGGTTTCATTTAGGGGGGAGGGGGGGGGATGATTCTGAAAGCAAAACTTTTTGAATCTAGTTTATGATAAAATTTTAATAAAAGTTGACATTCTGGTTGAAGGGTGGGGGAGCAAAAGAGGTAAAAAAAAAAATGTATAAGAGATTTGACATGTGTGCACATGCATGGGATCCACTTGCTCCAGCGCTTTGGATTGGTGGAACACCATATGATCACTCACACTGGTCATGTAATGGTCACAAGCACCTGGTCCCGGAAGCATTGGGGGGAGGGGGGTATGCTATGTGCCAACTGTTTATGCAGGTGGTTATAATAACTTTGATTGGTCAATAGATTATTTGGGGAGATTTAAAAAGCTGGGTGTTATGACTGGAAACGTGGATCCGGATGTACTACCGCGATGACGTAAGCCGCACCAGGAGGTGGAGTCTAAGGGGCCGCTGCTATTCAGTGCCCACCACAAGGCAGGCGGGATGGACTTCTTGCGGGAAGTAACCCCTGGCTTGGCCTGCTAGCGGCGGCAGGCGAGGTGCAGCTGGTGATACATAGGCAGGCAAGTTGGAACACAGCCGGACTCACAGCTTAATCTGAAATAGCAGACACAGGCAAAACCACAGTTAGCTGGAACCAGGAACAGCAGGAATCACAGGCAGGAATCACAGAGAGCTGGGACCACACACTTATGGGAAGCACGCAGAGGATCCAACAGGGAAAGTCAGGAAAGGTGCTTTATTTATAGGGCAGGTGACTAATTAGGGATGCACTGTCCCTTTAAATCTGTGACAGCTGGTGCTCACACAACCTAGGAGGCGGGGACATACGTACGTCGGGAAAGCAGGGAGCAGGTGTGTGGAGTGGTCAGATGCCCCTTTGGGCCAAAGCAACAGCAGCGCCGGGCCCCTGCACGTAGGCTCCATCGTCTGCAAAAGATAGCCGGCAGGGAGAGTGGGTGCGGTCTATCATTATGATGCCAGGGACTCCTGATTTTGACAGGTGTCCCTGCTCCTTTACTTAATTCGCTAGGAAAATTTTTTACAAAACTTTGAAAAAAACTTTGAGGCAGAATGTTCCTCACCTCTAGTAATAAGGCTTTGGGCATTATGGTGTTGTATAAACACTGTACTGTATCTCAATATTAAAAACCAAATGCTCCATGTAGACCTAACGCTGTGTGTCAGACAGAAAATCCTTGTTTAGCACATCCACCAAAGTTATGAAGTTTTAGGTGACAACTTTCAAGGCTGCATCTTAACTTTGTCCTTTTATCCACTATTGATTTCAGGTCCAGATCGACCCATACATGGAAGTGCTGGTAATTATGGAAGATCAGCTGACCTCCTAACAAAAATATCGCCATATTAGAGATGAGCCAACCTTGAGCATGTTCAAGTTCTTCTGAATCTGAACTCTTGGCATTACATTATAGATGGCTGAAGAAGTTGAATGCAGCCCTAAAACCGCCTGGAAAACATGGCTACATCCATAAGCCACAGGTTGTATCCATGACTCCCTAGGGCTACATTCAACTTCTTCAGACACCGATAATCAAATGCAGAGTTCAGTTTTGGACGAACCCGCCCATGCTCAAGGTTTGTACATCTCCACTCCATATGCTTCCAGTTTTGGGCTTAGGTTTCATTAGACTGGGACTATCTACTTGGGGCTTAATACACTATGTCAAGTGCAAGATATGAGTGGGTGATCACTGAGGTCCTTTACTAGGCTGAATATAGTGCACTAGTTTTGCCCGGTTAAAGAGGTACTCATTTCAGTTTGACACGGTGCTCTCTGCTGCCACCTCTGTCCATGTCAGGAACTGTCCATAGAAAACCTCTCCTGCTCTGGACAGTTCCTGACATGGACAGAGGTGGCAGCAGAGAGCACTGTGTCAGACTGGAAAGAATACCCCACTTCCTGCAGGACATACAGCAGCTGAAGACTAGAGATCTTTAAATGGAAGTAAATGAAGGAAGGAAGGTTTTCCCCTTTAAGGAGTCCTATTCTATCAACTTCTAAAGGAGTTAAATGTAAAATATAGTGTCTTTCTTGTCCGCAATTTCCATCCCTCATGCCCCAATGAGGCTCCAGCTCAAATGTAAGAAGATGACTTTGTTAAGGAGACATTCGGAAAGTCAACTGTGTCTTCTTAACCCAACTCAATATACCGAGTAAGTCATTTCATTTGCTAAAACAACTCTTCGTTCTCTTGAAAAGAAGAAAGTCTATTTTTATGAGTTTTGTCCTTTTGTGCATTCTCACGCAGTGTCATTTCTTTTTTAATGACCCTTGAGCTTGCTCGGGCTTTTTGTGTTTTATAATACCGGGATACATATGAATCATTCAGTGAGATTTAATAAGCCGGTGCAGCGCAGCATAGCAATATTTACTGGGAATAACCTTGTTTTGTTCACCTAAAGCCTATCATTAAGCGAACAATGGGGCATTTCTTCTGCATTTATTTCATCGCACTAAACACCCAATGACTTACATTGAATCTACTCAGGTAAAAAGGAAAAAAAAAAAAAGTTGAATTCCAGAGCTGGAACACAAAGGGGCAGAGAATTATGGATTTGTCAAAACAGTATTGTGATGAAATGATAGATAACGTTTCAATTTCATAATCTCAGGGCAGAGATCTAGGTTTATGAAAAGGTCTTAAAAGTTGCGTCCCTGAGCGTCCATCTGGACTGGGTTAGGAGCGATCTCCTTGGTATGTCGTATCCAAGAACAATTTAATAGGTTTGAGAATAACTTGTTAATGTAAAAGAGCAGAAAGAAGGGATTGGCATTGGATGGAATATCCTAAAAACGACAGGTTGCCTAACGGGATTTGGCACCCCAATAGTGTGTATGATAGGGGGGTTATATAAAAAAAATCTTCCAATAGATAGATGAAAGATGAGGCACTCACCAATCCATGAATACTTGGTAGTATCGGTACTTGGTAGCCCGTTCACATACCCGAATGCATCCGTATCACCTGTTCCCCACAATATGAAATAAACTACCAAGTATTCATAGATTGGTGAGTGCCTCATCTTTCATCTATCTGTTGGAAGATTTGTATATACATGGAGTGGACTGGTATGGATGACTGAGCACCACGTATTCTGGAGGATGAACTAGTAGCAGAGCACTCCAAAGTACACATTGACACCAGTAGTGTCGGGTGATCTTTGTTTGGATATATTATATAAAAAAAACATTGTATCTTAAAGGTATGATAATAGAGTGACACGGGTGAATGATGGCAACCGCCACTCCTCCCCATTAAAGTGGTTTTCCCATCTCATCATGTTATCTTGAGATAGTGCGGACTCTAGGGGTTTAACTTCTGGGATTCCCATTTATCCAGAGATGAAATAGTCCCTGCAAAGAATGGCCATCATGTCTGGCCATTGCAACCTTTACTACAATAATTCTTTATGGGGCTGCCAAACTGGTCTCAGTGGTTTAACTATCAACTTTTTATCACCTATCCATAGGACTGAAGTGACCCCCACTAATCCAACAAACAAAGATGTAATCACTCCTGCAATAAATATAGTGCTCGCTGCATCTTCAAAGCCACCATGGCTCGTGCTCCATTTACCCTCTATGGGGCTACCAAATGGGTCCCAACGATTGATGCCCAATTCTATGCACAGGGATAACAATTTGAGGTGGGAATAGCCCTCTAAGGCTTAAATTATATGGACACACCAAGATGTCCATGAAGTTACATTGGGGGGATTTATCAAGCCCGGCATAGAGATTAACTAAACCCCCTACCACCCCCCGCAACTCAACCGAATGTCAATAAATCCAACATATTCAAAGCTATCAAGCCGGAGTTTCATAAATCTAAATTTTTACCATAGTTTTCACCTAATTGCAGATGAAAAACCTCTTTGCTTCTTGCCGTAAACCCCCCTTTTATTGCTTATGAGGCGAGCAGGGCAGAGATTGGCAAAAAAGTAGATTATTTTTTATTTTTTTTGCAAACCAGCCTGCTTTAGGCTAAAAATGACTCCTTCATGGATTGTCTATATTTTGACAAAGAAAATAAATAACAGCTTACTTGGGGTTTCAATCTTTTAATAATGTTTTGGGCTTGTGATTTCTCTCCATTGTAACCAGGCTATGGGTCCTTCTACATGGCCCGATAGGGGACCATGCAAGGATGCAAGCGAGTGCCTTTAAAATCACCGTTTACACAGGAAGATGTGCGGCAGATAGAGATATATTTTAGCACATTACAAAAGATGCAATAAGCCAAGGATCGGCCATTTTCCCGCTCCTCAGCTAATAGATGACCCTATTCCGTTGGCCGATTATTGGCCAAAGGACCAACGCTTTAGTCTGGAGCTCAGCACAGTATGCTACACTTGATAGAACCCCGGCCTTTGACAGAAGTCGTCGCTCTCGTATGTATTTTCCTAGGCATGGCTTGGAAAAGATGTTGCATGCAACCGATCATCTTGGTGGAGGCTAAATTGTACGTGAAGCTTTATTAGTATATGTTATAGTGCATTCAGTACTTTTGATGTATTTTATGCTCTTATGTTCTGTATATGTTATATTCTCAGGTTATGCCGCCGTTGTATCTTGGTGGTTGATAACTAGTTGTATATAAAAATTGCCCTGTAGGAGTGTGATACAATGCCACCATGGTGTAATGGTCATCAGAACCTTCCAGTATGACTTTACATACAATGCTGTCATTACATTCTTCAGGCTATTTTTACTCCATTTATGTGAAAGCAGGTTACATTATATCCGCGGGATGTAATTACATTTATCGAACCACGGTAATGTTTCGCCAATCTTTTCTCAGAATGTCCATCATACATGCAGTATATCAGTCATAGCTAATGCTTGACCCATTGTTATGAGTGATGTCACATTGCAACAATTATTCTTTATTAGTGTAATTGCTATTAAGGAAAATAGACCCATTTGTCTTGTACGGATGTATAGATGTATTGTGGGTCTATGATTAGTCACACAGCATGGTGATTGTCGGTTTTTATAGTATTCGGACTTGTTTAATATGTATATTTTAAAAATAAATCTTTCGGCTGACAGCATGCGCTGTCAATGTAACTTATTAATAAAATTATAGACCATAGAAATTACCAATCCATTTAGGAAAGCAAGAAACTCCCATCTAGATGAGTCATGAGGTTATCTGGTTGCTCTATTATTAAAGTGAAAGGTCCCATTCACAAAAACATCCCGATGACTCGGATGGGCCGACTTAATTTCCAAAACAACAAGGTCATATGAAGTAAAAGTAAACAGAGGGTGCAACTTGTAAGAGAATGGATATGGTGAAATCAGTCACTGGCACTTTTATATTGATGAGGTAAGCAGATCCTTATGTAGGTTCTTGTTCTCAAGATTTCTATACTGTGAGCTCTATTCTGTAAAAACATAATCTATGATGATCTGCTGGATGCATTACACAATGGAGAGCAGCTTTGCCCTGTAAATCCTACTGATTTGGTGTTTGCAGCAGTTTCATCAGGGGGTCTGCTGCTGTTTCATCAGGGGGTCTGCTGCTGTTTCATCAGGGGGTTGGCTGCAGTTTCATCAGGGTGTTCGCCACGCTTCAACAGAAAGTCTGATGTGGTTTCATCAGAGTTTTTGTTGCAGCCTCCAATTCTCTCCTCTCTGTCCTTATCTTTTTGTATTTCTCTCCCTGCTCTAACTGCCTGGTGCTACCTACTCTTCACTATACACAGCCGAATGGCCGCCTCCAGGAAGCCAGTCACCTTATATAGAGGATGAGAAGTGGGTTTGATAACATCCCAGTGGGGTTTGCAGATGATTGGATGGACGCAAGAAATCATGGATGATCCTGTGCTCCCGCCAAAAGACAGTTCTGTAAGGTAACATGTGAGGCCGCCAAATTTGGTGAATTGACGAATCACTTCAAAGCAAATATAATGCCTGATTCCCTGCTGGGCATTTCAGTTGAACCAGACACCCTTCCTTCTGTTGAGCAGGGAGCACCTGGTCACCTTGAGTCTCCCATTGACTTCAAAGGGGTTCGTAATTCGAATAAGCACTCGAGCATTGAAAAATGCTCTACGCAAGTAACAAACACTCAAGCATTTCAGTACTCAATCAACACAAGCCACCTAGATATCATCCCATCATTACCATGCTACATTGAGCCCAAGGGCATATCTCGTACATATACTACATTATCTTCAACCACAAATTAAATACACTGGAAGTTTAGGTAGTTCTTGTCTTTTGTCCTTCTTATATGAATTTACTCTGGGTTTTAGGCAGTGGTATTACGATTATTATCACTTCAGATAAATAAATCCCATACGATCAAATATTCCGGATTTTCTTCCGGTCATAAAAAGTTGATTAGAAATGACTTGTAAGTGGAGATAACCTTCAGGTTGAGGAATCTGGGTGAAATTCCCCATTATATTACAGTTCAGTGGCGGAGAAAATGCTGAATGATCAGTCTTAACAATTTGCAGATGCCAACTAAAAAAAGAAACTTCCCTGTGTTAGCAGTAGTGGCAATAGTAGCTGAATAATGCAGTAGGCTATGGTGTTAGCAAACCGTCCCAGAAGAAGCCTTCACAGCAGATTCTGCCCGGGAGCCCGACAGCTCTGGAGGAAAGGCTCACATGTGTTATAAATTCATGTTTTCTAACATATGAAAAAGATGATGTCAGACAGTAAACTGAGAAAGAGCTTTACAACCCAATGCACTGCATTGACTGTAAAGACTTTTATAAACTTGGAAAAACTTGGAAAAGCATTTTCCATCTAACAGCAGGTAGGTAGGTAAACTGTAGGTGTTGTATAAACTTTCCTGTTTTTCCATGAAAAACATCTCTGCGGAAGTGAATCTCTACAGTGCCCCCTATAGGCTTGTTTCCAAAGTCTAAACAGGGTCAGGCATTGACTTGCAGGATAGTGTCTATAGGTGGCACTATAGAGACCTTTCTCCTCTGATCTCCTTTAGCTTTCAACCATGAACTGACCACAATCTTAAAGAGGTTGTCCAGAAAAAAATTACTTTTCCCTTATCCACAGGAGATTGTGGGTGGTCCGACCTCTGTGCCCCCTTCCAATCTCTATATCGGGCCCTGTTGGCTCTGTTATGAATAGAGCCGCAAGTAAGGCACGTGACCCGCGACTTTATTCCTTCATATGGAGTTCACAGAAAGAGCCAAGAACAGAGCTCTTCCGACCTACTCGGCACTTTCCGTCGCTCCATAGGAATGAATAGAACGCATCTAAACCTAAAATCCTGGCATTTGATTACTAAAGAAGTTGGATGCAGCACAAGACAGTTCTGGAAAACATGGTTACCCCCATAGGTTATAGGCTGTTTCCATGTTTTCCAGGACTCCCTAGGGCTTCATCCCACTTCTTCAGCAGCAGATAATCAAATGCATAGAGTTCGGCTACGGACGAACCCAACTCGAGGTTTACTTATCTCTACTGATTCCCTATCGCGGGATAGCTCCTCAGTCTGTTTAGTCTGCAGGACCCCTTACAAATTATTAAATGAAATCATACCATTCAACCAATAATTAAAAATCCAGGATGACCAACACACACTTTTGACAGCCAATAGTCTTTGCTGGTCATCATAAACTTGTCCACATACCTGTAAAAAAAAAAAAAAAATACCAGCTCTGGTTTATTTCATGTGCGTACATTTGAGAAAGAGAAAAGGGCACTGCCAGACACCATTAGTGGCAGTTTCTCTCCTGATATTCATGTATTCAAGTGTATGACTACCTTTACATCCAAGAGACCAAGCTGATGCTCAGTCTGAGAGTTTCTTATATGACCTGTCACTGAGCTCAGGGAGATCAGTGAAAAAAATCCAAAGAAATACTCGGTCAAGAGTCTCCATTGATACATTGCCCCTATACATTTAAATATGCAAAAAAAGGGGTCAGTGGAGCCTCAGTTGAGAGTCTCAAAAGACAAAAATACCCAGATATCCCTCCAGAGAATGAAGCCTGTTGCCAAGGGGTGCCTCCTAGTGGATACTCTTGAATGAGTTCTACATTGGATTTGTTTTGCTGATCTTCCTGAGCTCAGTGATTGTTGTGTTTTGTTGGTCTACCTTTCATTGCCCGTTAGCCAGAACCCTGCTCCACACTGACGAAGGGCAAATGCCCTGAAACAGCTGTTTGTGGGTGGATGGATGCGTGGCTTTGGTAACCCTTGTCAAGTCGCAATCCTCGCAACTGAGTTAGACTTTGACACAAAAGGGGCCACCCTGGTTTTTACCTATTTATGTTGCTATACTCACAACCGAGTGGGACTTAAGGGGCTACTTATCAGGATAGTTTGGTGTTTTGAGACTCGTAAATAAGGCTCCACGGACCGCTTTTTTTTTTTTTTTTTGCCTATAAGACGCCCATGAGGAGTATATGTATAATGGGTGAAGACAATGTTCAATAACTTTATAGTAAAAGAAAACAATTCTAAAACTTTTCTTTTACTTATTTAGCTGGAAATGAAATGTTATCATTAAACCATCAAGATAAAATGTATACATTTATTATAAATTGATCACTGGAGCTTTATAGTCTTTACCGTATTCTGCTTTCTGCTCTAATGCTTCGCTCTTGTCTCCTGTTTTATACAATTGATAACCTTTTTTTTATTTTTTTTATTTTAAGGATTTTTTTTTCTTGTCCTACAATATTTTCAGCCTCAAATTAAGTAAATAAGAACCATTGGGTAGTCAATCTACATGAACTATTTTCCATATAAAAAAAATATAGGAAACCTCTAACCCCAAAATAATATTTATAAACTTGTGAGATTAGACTAGAGGTATAGAGCCAAGATGCAGAGTGGAAAATGATGACACAAGTTTTTCCTATTTCATTCCCTATGTTACAGAGCCAAATGTATTGTATTACCCAAAACCAAGTGTGTCAGGACTGTAGGTGTCATTACAGGATCAATGGACTCATCTGTGACACCTATGGCTTATCCAAGTAAGTATCCCTTAAATGTGGGTACGAGCTCTGGCACCGGCACTTATCTTCAGATCGAGGGACCCAACACTCTCTGGCCGGTTTGCAGTTGCTGGAAGTAGTGGGGAAGCCAAAACAGCCGAAGATGGGGCATAACTTGTGCATTTAATGCATGTTGCGCAAATGACATAGCTTGCTAGCTAAGCTTTTTACATAGCTCTGGAAGTTATGCCAACATCAAGGTCAATGGGAGTTATCTAAATGGTGAAACTCACGGGCTTCAGCCATCTTTGGCTTCCCAACCACCTCTTGTTGCTGTAAACAGTCTGGAGGGGTCATATCATAAGTGTCACAGATACAGTAGGTATACCCCCTTTATGGATGGTGGTCCAGACTACACTCAGGCCATCCCAGTAATCAGGAATGTAATGTGAAATCAATAACAAGGTAGACCAATCGGTTTCAGGTGGCACAATCCGATCAGGTATACTGGGTGCTTCACCTCCTTCCCACTGGTAATCCAGTCCAGACAAGTAATTGAGCAATAGAAGTGTTTCCCCTACCTGGTTAGCCCATGCATCATGCTCCTAAGTTGAACTTGGAGACTACTCCATCATATGGGGGGGGTGTTTTAAAGGGGTTGTCCGGTGCTAGGAAAGTTTTAATATACTACTTCTGGTGTATAGAAAATAAAGAGTGAAGGCTTACCTCTCTGCGCTCCCTCAGTGTCCTGTTGCAGGGTCACTGGTGTCCCTTGCTGACTGCAGAGCCTCCACTTCCGAGACAAACTCGTCTCAATAGTGACAGCCTACTTAGCCAATCGCTAGCCACATCGATGTCCAGTCTCAGTCAGTTATTGGGTTTTCGGTTTGACTCAGAAGAGGAGGCGCTGCAGTCAGTGGGGGACCCTGCATCAGGACACAGAGGGAGCATGGAGAGGTAAGCATAAGCTTTTCATTGTTTTCTATATACCAGCAGTGATATATTAAAAATTAGCTAATGCAGAATTACCCCTTTAAGGTTTATTACAGAGCAGGGTGCTGCCATTCTGCAGAGAGGCCTATCATTGTGTGACCAGAGGGGCAATATATGTCCTTGGGGAGAGCATTGCAAAAATATGCTAAATCGTACAGACTATTCATGGCTCTCTGGGAATACTGGGCAGTAGGATATGAAAAGCAAATCTCTATTGCAACCTTTTAGAAATAGCTTACCCTTTAAGTTAGTGTTTGACTCCAATGAGTCTTAGAACATGACTATGGAGGGACACATGCCAAGCCAGAAATCTTTCCATAAGGAGCCCCCACCAGAGCTTAGGTTCAACTACGCCAATGTTTTTATGCAGCCAATAGCAACATGTAATTCAGCCTCCGAGACCCAGATCAACTCCTGTGGTTACTACTATGCTAGCCTCTGACATATACTGTGATCAGAATATTTTAAAAGATTTTTATTTTTTATTTTTTTTATCTTGAATATTACGTGAAGTCCAGGCTAGTTATCGGAATCGAGAATAAATCTTTTCCGGCCCTGGTCTGTTTCAGATAGCGTAGATTGCTTCTGCTCGGAGACAAGGCGCCTCGCTAGGGTTATAGATTTCTGTCTCTTGATGTAGTTCATGGCAGGTATTTGGAAAATATCAAGCCCTGCACTTTAATCAGATGTGATGTCTGATATGAGCCTGCGCCTGTTGCCTTCGTTTTATTGGTATTTTCTACGTGTATTGATTTAAGCGAGGTATTTGTAATTTCTCGGTATCAGACAATGAGCACATTTTAAGCAGAATCCCGGGTTTCCCACACGCTAATAACACATACGTCTAATGTGAAAAATATTGGACAATGGCAATGGGATTCAGGAAAGCATCCGAGCAAATTAAAGCAGGCACCGAATGGAGAGATCTCATTGAAAGGGAGTAAATGAAAACAGTTGTACTGCCCTTAGTGATCGTAACGGGAACATTTCCCTCTAATGTTTTAATGGCAGAGCATTTTAATTCAGCTTTACAACTGTGGCAGATAATGTTCAGTATCTGCCTTTTGTAATGAAAATTGCTCTGCACACGAAGCGTTTATTAGTGGATTGCAGCAGCTCCGACTCCTGAGCATGTGGAGACTAAAGTTATGGATGGATTCTAGGATTACATATGTGAAAAGTGCACTTTGTGTTTGCCAAGGCCACCCACATGTATTGCTGGTAGGAGATCTATTTCCAAGCAAAGTATACTATACTCTTGTGTACTGTATATTGCATAGCATAATTTGTTCTTTGCTGTAATGCAAACCAGCAGAAGCCGCTTTATTTATTTATTTTACATTATTTATAAATATAAATTCAAAAAGTTTCCAAAAATAAGAAAAGGAGGATCTTGGAGGACATTTACTATTGTTGCAGGGCGCCTATGGCGTAAGCCAGGGAGAAGGCGCACCTTCGTCCCTTCTCCCTGGAAGGGGGGCGGCAAAAAGAGGAAGAGGCGTGGCCTCCTCCGGTGCCTGATTTACTATGCTTTGCAAATGCTCGCAGGCATGAATCATGGCAGAAATTTACACCTGCTTAGTCGCAGATATAGATTTCTGAGCCTGCCATACTGCAGGCGCAGGTCAGGACTGCACCTTAGGCAAGTGAGGGCAAAGCCTAATTTACTCGTAATTGTATGACGGTCTTCACGAATGTCTTCCCTTGAGTTTGTAGGCCCATTCTAAAAATCCTTGTGTGGTGAATCTGTGCAAGATGGGTGGGGGGGGGGGGCTTTTTAGATTTATTTTAAGTGGTAATCAAGAACCAAATACAGATTGAAGGCTATGTTCACACTGCGTACGAATCCGTACGCAGGTCTTACGCTGCCGTACATGTGCGGCTGAAACTACGGGCGTGCAAAAAATCGACGTGCCCCGGATGCGTACGCACCGCGAACATACGCCCGTAGTACAGTTATGCTTCCCTAGTTTGTTTCGAAGAGATCTGAGACAGGTCATTTACTTGGAAATCTTCGCCCAGCCCCGTAAACCACACAGAACCTTTTGGATCGAAAAATCAAGTTCAATTTGGCTGGAATAAGTACTCCGTACGGGACCGCATGGAGATCCACGGCCGTGAGTTTCAACATTTCCGTCCTCAAACAATGGTCTTGTTCATTTTTCACGGCTCCGTATACGATCCGGCCGTAAGCTCATACGTAGTGTGCATTGTGCGGCCGTATATCTTATACTTTCAAGCGAACATATCAACCTCAAAACTACGTGCGTATGTTCGCGGTTCGCACTACGGACGGATTCATACGCAGTGCGAACATGTTCACACTGAGCAAATGGGGCAGATTTCCATGTCCTGCGCGCCCTCCCGTAGAGATGCGGTCTCCCACTGAAGCAGGTGGGATTCCATGGCGGAAATTTCCGCCGTCAGTATTTTTCAACCAAAACCAAGAGTGGATTGAAAACACAGAAAGGCTATGCTCACAAAATGTTCACACTACTATTATTACTACTACTACTTTTTGCAACTGCGGTGGTGACCCGTACCCCGGGCTGCCACCGATCCTGCAGTCTGGGTGCCCTCGCTCTGCGGACGCTGCAGGCTCTAATTATAGAGCTCGGCTCCGCTTCTGCTCCTCACCTGCACCGCTCTCTGGCTGTCTGCTTCTCGCCAACGTGCAGGTCACCATATCCTAGGGCGCATATGCGCCGTTTCCCTCCGGGTTAAAGGGCCAGTGCACCCCTGCAATGTAAAGCAAATGTATATAAAGCCCAGCCCTACCATGGCTTTCTTGTTGGAGGCTTTGAGTGTTTTCTTAGTACTGGGGTCCCAGCCTGAGCTACCTGACCCATTAAAGTGATACCTGTCCGTGACTCCTGTCCATGACACCTGCCTGGGACTCCTGCTGTGTTCCTGCCTACGTTTCTCTAGATGAACCTCACCCGCTACCCCTAGTAAGCCAAGCCAGGGGTAGCAACCAGGAGGTTGCCTGCCGCAGTAAGTCCAACCCACCTTGTGGCGGGTTCTGGTGATGACTAGCTACCCCCTTAGACTTACACCATCGCTAGCAGCGGTTCAGTGGATTCATGACACCTGCTACTTGATTCATGTTACACTACTACTACTACTATAATAATAATAACAATTATAATAATATTAACAGGAACAATTCTCAGAGAATGGAGACAAATAAGGCTTCTTAGGAGTCTTTATTGTTTTATGTTTTTTTTTTCCCCTCGAGATTCTGATAAATAACAAACCTCTCCATCCAATACATGTGATGTCTGATGATGTACAATAGGTTTGATTTTCCATAATATGTTCATAATAAGGTTCTCAACAAAAATGCTGCTATTGACTTAATGGCTTATCAGGGTTACTCTGAAGTATATGCATTATTCATAGGAAATAAAAGTAGTGGGAGGCTAATAATAATAATAATAATAATAATTATTATAATCCATAGACCCGATCTGATAATTAGGGAGCTTTATCCCAAGGCCACTCACCTATCTGTCTGTCTGGCCTTCAGTCTATCATATAGTAAGGTCCTACTAGAGAGAGATAATATACAGAAGAGTTGACTAATTCTGTAGATACCTTGCATTACTTCTCTTGTGTTATATACCCAAAACAATTAATAAGAATGAGAGACAAATCCCCCCGATTTATAACAGGTAGATGTATTAACTATGAGGCCAAATTGTGAACAATATTGTATTATTTAAATACTTTAAAATAGTTTATAAATCAATTGGTGTCAGAAAGTTATAAAGATTTGTAAATTACTTCTATTGAAAAATCTCAGGTCTTTCAGTACTTATCAGCTGCTGTTTGTACTGCAGGAAGTGGTGTATTCTTTCCAGACTGACACAGTGCTCTCTGCTGCCACCTCTGTCCATGTCAGGAACTGTCCATAGAAAACCTCTCCTGCTCTGGACAGTTCCTGACATGGACAGAGGTGGCAGCAGAGAGTACTGTGTAAGACTGGAAAGAATACACCACTTTATGCAGGATTTACAGCAGCTAATAAGTACTGGAAGACCTGAGATTTTTCAATGGAAGTTATTTACAAATCTATATAACTTGCTGAGAACGGTTGTTCTTCAGTAAAGAAACTTTACTGAAAATGTACAATACGAAGATATAGGCTTACTAATCACCCATTTCATACTTTGCTTTGTTTGCTTTCCACTTCATTAAAATCTACTAGGGTGGTCACACATGCTCAGTTCAACCGCAATATTCTGGGCCATCCTGGGATTTTTGGCAGTTTGTTTCCACTGAACATAACAGCAAGAATTATGGGACAGTGTGTGCAATGTAACATGGTGTCCAACATGGTCACAATTCAGAGAGGAAGTGATCAGATTGATGGAGTAGAAGAACAGTACAGTGGTGTAAGCTATTATACCTATTCTACTATACATACAGACAGGGCCGGATTAAAGGGAGGGCACCCGGGGCCCCCACCAGCCTGAACCCGGAAGCAGGGTTCAGGCTGGTGCATCTATAGCTACTGAAGCGCCACCGCTAACCACTACCCGTCCCCGTGTCCCTGTCCCCCTCCCTTCTACTCAGCTGCGATCGCGCCGCCCGCCCAGGACCCCACTCACCAAAGCAAGCAGCACTGATTCATTGCTGCTGCTCTCCTGAGTGAGGTCCCGGGCCTCACTCTGCAGCGCTGTCACGCTGGATGAGGTCTCTCCCTCCAGCAGGCACGGTGATGCGATTGCGCCTGCTGGAGAATCAGTCCCCGCAGGTAAGGCTGGGGGGATGGTGGTGCGGGGGGTTGATGGGTCCGCCGGGGTGAGCTTCTGGCACAGACAGCCTGTGTCAGACAAGCCGGAAGCTCACAGCTGCTGCCCCGAACCTCTCTCCTTCTCGATAACGTCATTTGTGCGCGGGGCTGCAGCTGTGAACTTCCAGGTTGTCAGACACAGGCTGTCTGTCCCAGAGGCTCACCCCGGACTCTTAACGCCCTGAGAGGGGCAACAAACCCCCCCCCCCCCGCTCCCCCTGTGTGCAGAGCCTGTGTACCATTGGGGTCTAAATGGGTCATGTATTGTTTGTGGTAGTGTACTGACACAGTCCCGCGGTCACTACAGTACACTAGCGCAAACTTTTAAACTAGGACCCAACTACAACAGCTGCAGGTACTACAACTCCCAGCATATCAGGAGGGCTGCAGACTGTCAGTACATGCTGGGAGTTGTAGTGCTTGTAGCTGTTGTAGTTGGGTCCTGGGTGCATTCTACACTGGATGCTTTGTGGGAGATCAGAATACATAGATCTGTGGGGGCTCAGTGTAGGGAAGTGACCCAAGAACAGCACTAATAGGGGATAGAACAAAGAAATCTTCCCCTATTAGTAATGTTCTGGTGTCACTTCCCTGCCCTGAGCCCCCACAGATCTATGTATTCTGATCTCCCACAAAGCATTGTATAGGACCCAACCTATAGCAGCTGCAGGCACTACAACTCCCAGCATTTACTGACAGTCTCCAGCCCTCAGGAGATGCTGGGAGTTGTAGTACAGTAGTACAATCCTCTGATAACTGCCGCTGTAGACAGATGTATTGATGGACCTTCAGAGCTGATGGTTGTGACTAGAGATGAGCGAACCTGCTGAGGTTCGGGTTCGTATGAACCTGAACTCTTGGCTCCTGACTACCGCTGTCTGCCTGCTCCGTGGAGAGGGTGGATACAACCTTGAGAACCGCCTGGAAAACTGGGATACACACATAGCCATAGGCTGTATCCCAGTTTTCCAGGCGGTCCTCCCGCTGTATCCACCCTCACCACAGAGCGAGCAGACAGCGGCAGTCAGAAGCCAAGAGTTCAAGTTCATATGAACCCGAACCTCAGCAGGTTCGCTCATCTCTAGGTGTCACCCACAGATTGCAGCCACCAGAAGCCTCTGCACAGAATCATTTGTTAAAGGTTGTCCTCTCAGAGACTACAACTCCCAGCATACCCTGAGAGCTTTCTAAATGGAGGGTGTTCTGAGAGTTTTAGATTAACTAAAAATGTTTCTCACAAGGGATTTGTCACAGATACAGATGAATCCAGGAAAGCAGCATGCAAAGTGCCTAGGGCAGCATTAACTCTAAATACACAATATATGGATAAAATCCCGGCACTCGCTGGTGTAGATGCTATAGTAGATGTTTATTACATCAACGCTGCACGCGTATCGACCATACCGGTCTTTATCAACATGCTGTTGATAAAGACCGGTATGGTCGATACGCGTGCAGCGTTGATGTAATAAACATCTACTATAGCATCTACACCAGCGAGTGCCGGGATTTTATCCATATATTGTGACTTCTTTGCCACGAGCACCGCGCCGCAGAAGGTTCCGGAGTGCCGGTTGCTTTGATTTTTCCGTTAACTCTAAATACAGGCCTGACTGGCATTACTGTGGGGGCACATAATCAGGGGGCATTACTATGAAGGCAAATAAGAGTAGGGGGCATGACTGTGGGGCACATAAGAGTAGGGGGCATTACTGTGGGGGCACATAAGATTAGGGGACATTACTGTGGTAGCACATAAGCAGGGGTATTAATGTGGGGGCACGTAAGCAGGAGGCATTACTGTGGTAGCACATAAGCAGGGGGTATTACTGTGGGGGCACATAAGCAGGGGGTATTACTGTGGGGGCACATAAGCAGGGGGCATTACTGTGGTGGCACATAAGCAGGGGGCATTACTGTGGTGGCACATAAGCAGGGGGCATTACTGTGGGGGCACATCAGAGCAGGGAGAATTACTATTGGGACACATCAGAGCAAGGGGAATTACTGTGGGTATGGGGGCACTTTAGAGTAGGGGGCAATACTATGGGGGCACAGCAGAGCAAAGGGCATTACTATGGGAGCACAGCAGGGCTAGGGACATTATTACTATATGGGGGGCATATGGGGGACATACTTACTGACTCTTACTGACTTAACTGCACATGACACCAAACAGCTGAATAACTACTGTATGGGAGCCTATAGGTGGGAAAATAGGGAAGGATGGTGCTGGAAAAATGCGGAGCCTAAGATATTTGTCTGACAGGTTCTGAAGAGATGAATTGTGCATGCATGTGTAAGTGAGAGGGCATGTATGTGTGAGTAAGAGTGCATATATGTGTTAGTGAGAGTGCATGTATGTGTGAGTGAGGGTGCATGTACACTACCGTTCAAAAAGTTTTGGGTCACATTGAAATGTCCTTATTTTTGAAGAAAAAACACGGTACTTTTCAATGAAGATAACTTTAAACTAGTCCTATCTTTAAAGAAATCCCCTCTATACATTGCTAATGTGGTAAATGACTATTCTAGCTGCAAATGTCTGGTGTTTGGTGCAATATCTACATAGTTGTATAGAGGCCCATTTCCAGCAACTTTCACTCCAGTGTTCTAATGGTACAATGTGTTTGCTCATTGGCTCAGAAGGCTAATTGATGATTAGAAAACCCTTGTGCAATCATGTTCACACAGGGCCGCTTAAACCAGAGGGCACATGGTGCACGTGCACCAGGCCCACTGGTTAAAGGGGCCCACCCTGCGCAGGGCCGACTTTTGCTCTGTGTGACCAGTGGGGTCGCACAGGGCTCCGGCCACCAGCCTGCCAAGGGGGCGCCATCGGGATGGTAAGTTCAGTGGCGGTCTTTGGCACCAAGCACCCCAAGCGATCGCTTGGGGCCCCCAAGATCCAGGGGGGCCCCCACGCCCCGCTCTAGTGCTCAAGACCGCTGGACAGGGCCGCTGCCCCGCTCGCTGCTGCCATCTGAACTGTAACTATGAGCACTCATAATGAGCGCTCATAGTTTCATACAGCAGCACTGACAGGGTGGGAGACATTGGCTCCCTTTCTGTCAGTCACTCTTGTGGCCGCAGGAAGTGTTTTCCCTGCGGTCACAAGTGGCCGCTCTGTCCTTGTGGTGCCGGCGCTCCAGTCACATCACTGGAGCATCGGTGCCAGGACAAGGGGAGTGCGGCCTCTTGTGATCGCAGGGAAAACCCTTCCTGCGGCCACAAGAGTGAAGAGAAGAGGAGACGCCTGGACCCAGGTGAGTATAAGTGTTTTTTTTATTGTGTTATATACTATATGGGAGGGAGAGCACACAGGGGTCTGTTTAACTGGGGGAGCGCACATCGGGGGTCTATATAAATGGGGGGAGCACACAGGGGGGCTATATAACAGGGAAAGCACACAGGGGGGCTATAGAATACTGGGGCTTCACAGAGGGGTCTATATACTACTGGGGGCAGCACACAGGGGGTCTAGATACCACTTGGGGCAGCAGAATGGGGTCTATATACAACTTGGAGAGCACACAGGAGGTCTATATTCAAGTGGGGGAGCACACAGGGGGGCTATATACTACTGGGGGAGCACACAGGGGTCTATATACTACTGGTGGGGCACACAGGGGGTCTATATACTACTGGGGGAACATACAGGGGGTCTATATACTACTTGTGAGGCACACAGGTGGTCTATATATAACTGGGAAGCACACAGGGGTCTGTATACCACTGGGGCAGCACACAAGGGGTCTATATAATACTGGTGGGACACACAGGGGGTCTATATACTACTGGGGGAACCACACAGGGGGTTTATATACTACTGGAGGAGCACACAGGGGTCTATATCCAAGTGGGGGAGCACACAGGAGGTCTATATCCAAGTGGGGGAGCACGAAGAGGGGCTAAATACCCCTGAGGGAGCACACGGGGGACCTATATACTAGTGGGGGAGCACACAGGGGGTATATACAACCGGGGGCAGCACACAGGGGGTCTATATACAACTGGGGCAGCACACAGGAGGTCTTTATACTTCTGGGGGAGCACACGGGGGGGGCTATATATAACTGGGGGAGCACACAGGGGTCTATATACTACTGGGGGAAGCAAACAAGGGGTATATACTACTGGGGGCAGGACACAAGGGGTATATACTATTGGGGGCAGCACACAAGGAGTATATATTCCTGGCGGTAGCACACAAGGGGTATATACTACTGGGGGCAACACACAGCGGTCTATTGTTTTGGAACGCGTGTCGAGGGGGGGGGGCCCAGACATAACTTCGCTTGGGGCCCCAGAAATGCCAAGACCGCCCCTGGGTAAGTTACCCATCCTTGGCACCCCCTGCAGGCCCCCCGCCTGCTGCTTCGCTCTGCCCTGTAGCTATGAGCGCTCATAGGTTCAGGCAGCAGCAGCGGCACTGACAGGTCGGGAGCCATTGGCTCCCTCCCTGTCGGTCATCCTTGAGGCTGCAGACAGTGCTTTGCCTGCGGTCACAAGAGGCCGCTTTTCCGTAGTGGTTTCGGTGCTGAGTGACGTCACTCAGCGCCGACACCGCGAGAGGGGAGAGCGGCCTCTTGTGACCGCAGGTAACGCACTGCCTGCAGCCACAAGAGTGAGGTGAGGTGAACAGAAGAGGAACGTGCGGACCCAGGTGAGTATAAAGTGTTTTTTTTTTTATTTGCTATATGGGAGGGGGGAGCACAAAGGGGGGCTATATGGGGGGGGGTGTCAGCACACAGCTGGGGTGTATACTACTAGGGGTGCCACAGGGGGGGGGCCTATATACTACTGGGGGGGCACACAGGGGGTATATATAACTCGGGGAGGGCACAGGGGGGCTATATACTACTGGGGGTGCAAAGGGGGTATATATAACTTGGGGAGTGCACAGGGGGCTATATACTACTGGGGGGTGCACAGTGGGGTATATATAACTGGGGGGAGTGCACATGGGGATATATATAACTGGGGGGAGTGCACATGGGGATATATATAACTGGGGGGAGTGCACATGGGGATATATATAACTGGGGGGTGGACAGGGGGTATATATATATAACTGGGGGAGTGCAGAGGGGGGCTATACACTACTGGGGCGCACAGGGGATATATATACAACTGGGAGGTGCACAGGGGGTATATATAACTAGGGGGCGCACAGGGGGTATATATAACTGGTATATATAACAGGGAGCGCACATGTGGGCTACATACTACTCGGGGGCGCACAGGGGATATATATATATATATATAACTGGGAAATGCACAGGGTATATATATATAATATATATATATAATATATATATATATATATATATATATATATATGGGGGGGTGCACAGGGGTTATATATAACTGGGAAAGCGTACTGGGGGGAGCACAGGGGATATATATACTGCTGGGGGGTGCACAGGGGAACTATATACTACTGGGGGGAGCACAGGGGATATATATACTACTGGAGGGTGCACAGGGGGTATATATACTACTGGGGGGAGCACAGGAGATATATATATATACTACTGGAGGGTGCACAGGGGGGTATATATACTACTGGGGAATGCACAGGGGGACTATATACTACGGGGGGAGCACAGGGGATATACATACTACTGTGGGTGCACAGGGGGAGTATATACTACTGGGGGAGCACAGGGGATATATATACTACTGGGGGCTGCACGGGGGTATATATACTACTGGGGGATGCACGGGGGGGTATATATAACTGGGGGAGCACAGATGGGGCTATATACTACTGGGGGCAGCACCTAGTGGTCTATAGTACTGGGGGCAGCACACAAGGGGTCTATATACTACTGGAGGCAGCACAATGGGGTCTATATACTACTGGGGGGTGCACAGGGGGTATATATACTACTGGGAGCAGCACCTAGTGGTCTATAGTACTGGGGGCAGCACACAGCTGTCTTTACTACTGGGGGCAGCACACAGCTGTGGGGGAGCATAGAGGGGTGTAACTACTATATAGGGGGAAATAGGGGAGTAACTACTATATAGGGGTACATAGGGGGGTAACTACTGTATAGGGGTACAGGGGACCTTACTACTGAATGTGTTGAAGCCTAAAATGTTTCTCTGGCAGATTCTGGAGAGACGATTCACATCCGGGGAAGACTTCAAGGTGGCCCAGGCTGGATGGAGTGAAAGAAAAGGTGAAAGACTCTGATTAGAGAAGACGCCCCCTGTGAGTAAATGGATGTAACTGTTATAGGGCTGTAGTGATAGTGGTCATGGTGTGGCGGTATTATATAATGGTATCATTGGTGATATCGTTATGAGGTAACTACAATATGTATTGGGGCTCTTAATACAGTGTGGTAGTGATGAGCGAATACTGTTTGATCGAATAGATATTCGATCAAATAGTGAGATATTTGAATATTCGATATTCGTACAAATATCCCGCGAATATTCGAGAAATATTCAATATGCGTTCAAATCCCCTAGCTTCCGGTTTTATCTTCCAAAAGGTCAAATAGATGTTTTTCACTAATCGAATACTTGTTCCCATAGACTTTAATGGGATCGAATATTCGATCGAATATTCGAATATTTGCGGGATATTCGTACGAATATCGAATATTCGAATATCTCACTATTCGCTCATCACTACAGTGTGGGGACATTTTCAGAGGATTATACTGTGTGTCGAGCTCCAATTCTCATAACGCTGGGTTGGGGGGGCCCACTCTTGAGGCCTGTGCACTTGGCCCACCAATGTATTAAAACGGCCCTGTGTTCACACATCTGAAAACAGTCTAGCTTGTTACAGAAGCTACAAAACTGACCTTCCTTTGAGCAGATTGTGTTTCTGGAGCATCACATTTTTGGGGTCAATTAAACGCTCAAAATGGCCAGAAAAAGAGAACTTTCATCTGAAACTCAACAGTCTATTCTTGTTCTTAGAAATAAAGGCTATTCCATGCGAGAAATTGCTAAGAAATTGAAGATTTCCTACAACGGTGTGTACTACTCCCTTCAGAGGACAGCACAAACAGGCTCTAACCAGAGTAGAAAAAGAGGTGGTAGGCCGCGTTGCACAACTAAGCAAGAAGATAAGCACATTAGAGTCTCTAGTGTGAGAAACAGACGCCTCACAGGTCCCCAACTGGCATCTTCATTACATAGTACCCGCAAAACACCAGTGTCACCATCTACAGTGAAGAGGAGGCTGCGGGATTTTGGGCTTCAGGGCAGAGTGGCAAAAAAAAAGCCATATCTGAGACTGGGCAATAAAAGAAAAAGATTAAGATGGGCAAAAGAACACAGACATTGGACAGAGGAAGACTGGAAAAAAGTGTTGTGGACGGATGAATCCAAGTTTGAGGTGTTTGGATCACAAAGATGAACGTTTGTGAGATGCAGAAGAAATGAGAAGATGCTGGAAGAATGCCTGACGCCATCTGTTATACATGGTGGAGGTCATGTGATGGTCTGGGGTTGGTGCTGGTAAGGTGGGAGATTTGTACAGGGTAAAAGGGATTGTGAATAAAGAAGGCTATCACTCTGCACCGCCATGCCATACCATACCCAGTGGAAAGCGCTTGATTGGAGCCAATTTCATCCTACAACAGGACAATGACCCTAAACACACCTCCAAATTGTGCAAGAACTATTTACAGCAGAAGCGGCAACTGGTATTCTATCATAGGTAATGGAGTGGCCAGCGCAGTCACCAGACCACCACCCCATTGAGCTGTTGTGGGATCAGCTTGACCGTATGGGACGCCAGAAGTGCCCATCCAACCAATCCAACTTGTGGGAGCTGCTTCTAGAAGCGTGGGGGGCAATTTCTCCAGCTTACCCCAACAGATTAATAGCTAGAATGCCAAAGGTGTGCAATGCTGGAATTGCTGCAAAAGGAGGATTCAATGCAACATGGAGAATTCCGGCACTCACCAAGCTGAGTTATGCTTGTTTATTCAGTGCAAAACATCATAAGGTACAGGAGGACGTGTTTCAGCACATAACCGTCATCAGCTGAAGAAGGCTATATGCTAAAATGCGTCCTACTGTTCCTTATGATGTTTTGCACTGAATAAACAAGAGTAACTCAGCTTAGTGAGTGCCGAGATTCTCTGTACCACTACTTCTGGGACGCTGCCCTGGCCCAAGCACCACCACAACAGAGTGCTCTCTCCCCAACTATACACGATTCAATGCAACATGACAGCTCCGAGAGTAGATAAATGAATGTATAATCCTTTTGTAGGCTTGGTTCACACTACTTTTTCGCAATCCGTTTTTTTTTTTTCATCCCTTTTTTGCAAAACACGGATGCATTTGTGTGCATCCATTGTGATCCATTTTCCATTGACTTCCATTATTTAAAAAAAAAAAAAAAACAGATCAAAATGCATCCATTTTTTTTTTTAAAACACAACAAGTACGTTTTTGTGTACGTTAAAAAAAAAGTGCAACGGTTTTACCGTCAGTTTTTTCATCTGTTTTTGGCAAATGCGGAGAAAAAAATTGAATTGCAAAAACGTAGTGTGAACCCAGCCTTACAGATCCATGCAGTAATACAGTTGTGTGCATAAGGTTTCAAAGTGAATTCCCAATTGGCTTGTACCACTACTTCTGATTGTATCCTTATGTTATTTCTATATGTGAATGACACTCAGTATAGTTTTACATGGGAAAATACCAGACAAAACAACAGCTTCTGTTCCCCCGAATGATCCATGGCTTTATATGTAAAATAGACAATTACCAATTTCTAGAATCTTCCAGTTCTTCTATGGCCACAGGAAACTACGGAGCTAAAAGTTCAGTTTTCTTACCCCAGGTCACTTGGAGGTGAGGAGTAGCAGATGTTCAATGTGGTGTTTGCTTATACTGGCCCTTTAATCTTTTTGATGCCAATGGCTACACCTGCACTTCCTGAGAAGATCCCGGATAATGAACGGACACTTGAGGACTAATTAATAACATGGTCGCAGTAATATGGTTAATGGTATATTATTACCGGGACTTTCTCCCATTTGGGAGGGTCATAGAAGCCGCCAGAGGATTCTCATTGACTTATACGTACAGCAGGGTTTGTGTAACTGCATTGATGTCTAAGCGTGTGTGTAGTGCTTTAGGTTATTGCAATCTGTCGCATGTCTAGATAGGAAGTAAGAGGAGAACAGGTGCCCCCCAAATGCCCTATTACTGTAGTATTCTATTGGGTGGAGAATTTGACCGACATGGCCTGCATGGTTGGTAAGTTTGTAACCTTCGGATTCACAATTCGCAATGATGCCGGGAGCTCTGAAACTGTTTAAATCTTGGGGCTATTTGCATATTGGTCCTCAGCACTACTACTACTCATGCCAGAGAGGCAGGGAGGGGTGGGGCATTGGGCATGGCTGCACACAGAGGAGGACTGGCATTGTGCATGTGCCATACTACCATCTGAAATTGTGTATGAAATTTCCCTGCGTTCACACAGGGAGTTCGGGTGCGCATGACATTTATAAGTAGAGGCACGCATCTCTACATAAATCCTATATGCCTGTAAACTCGTGGGGGGATTTTTATAAGATTGGTGTGGGAGATGTTGGTCTTTATAAAATGCTCCCCACCTTCCAGTGTGGCAGCATCCAAAGCCAGTTGTTTTAATTGTTTTGTCTTGTTTTGTTTTTTGGCACACAGAGCTGATGTCCCTGTTTCCCCCCTCTCCTCTGTCCCCTGCCGCTGTTACAATTTTGTGACAGCGGCAGGGGAGAGAGGGGAGGGGGGCAGAGCTCACTGGCTCCACGTCCCGCGCCCCCAGCCTTCCCTCCCTCCCCCCGGCCAGCCTCCGTAGCCAGGAAACCGGAAGCTTCAGGCTTCTGGTTTCCATGGCTACCATCGGGGCTCTGCAGAGCCCTGATGGACAGCGGACAGAGTATTCTCCCTCTGTAGAGGGAGAATTCTTTGTCAAAAGCCTCTATAGATGCTGCGGTCGTGCTGACGGCAGTATCTATAGGGTTAAGTCTCAGTGCCGGAGCGCAGCTCTGGTGCTGAGAGTTGCGGCGGGTCTCCAGCTATCACTGATAGCCAGGACCTACTGCGGATTACACAGGTGCAGCTCCTGCACCTGTGTCATGCGGTGTGCATTAAAGGAGTACTCCACCGGGCGGCACTTTTTTGCTGAAACCGGTCCCCGGTTCCCGGCTGCTTCCTGGTGTCTGACGCGGGCCCAAGACGATACATCTCAGGTCCGCTCAGCCAGTCAGTGACAGAGGCGGGTTCTGAGCGGATTTAAAACGGATCCCGCCTCCATCACTGACTGGTTGAGCGGACCTGAGACGTTACGTCTCGGGCCCGTGTCAGACACCAGGAAGCGGCCAGGAATCGGGCACCGGAGCAAAAAAGTGCCCCCCCCCCCGCTGGAGTACCCCTTTAACGTAGCTGAAGCATCAGGCATAGGCTGCACTGATGTTAATTTACAGTGCAGCGGCGGGAGGGGGTTAATAAAACTGAGGTGTTTTTTTTTTATCATTGCTTATACTATTGATACTTTTAAAGAAGTAAATAAGAGATATAAATTTGATTTTAATATTCTAGAATACTTTGTAATACTATGTAGGAGCTGTAACTGCGGAGCGTTTGGGATGGTTAGAGATTCCCGTGTCCGTGTAATAGCGGCGGCTGGATAGTCACATAGTGTACTTCTCACAAATATCATTAACAGTCTTGACACTTCAATCGCTTTCAAGTTGCCTGCTTATTGACTCAAAACGTGACAATTTGTAAGACACATCTTTCCATATACAAACGAGATAAATGTTTGATTAAAGCTTGATGAAAGAAGAATTTTATTCAACCGGCGCCAAATTCCTGGCCAGTGACATTAAATCCAGCGCGGTGACAAAGGCTTTCCAGAAAATTGCATTAATAGCGAAATGACTGAAATCATTCAGCGACTTCATACCTGGGCTAGATGAACACAATCCCTCTGCAAACACGAAATACAATATTCTTTTTAACAAGGAGAAATGGCCGTAATGACTGTTTTCGTTGTGGATTCACACAGTATTATGTTATGGAATTTATAAAAAAAAGAAAAAAAAGAAAAAAAAATTACAAATGTTTCTATGCCTATTATAGGTTGGAGGAGTTTGAGTTGTTTGTTCTCTTCGTGGAACCTTGATGGTTTGCTTTGCTTTTATCGAATTACGTTTCTCCGAATTCCCTGCGTAATTAGAAAGGGGGAATCTTTCTAGAAAAATTGTACAACTGCCAGATACTGAAGAGTTAAGTCGTCTGTTATCCAGATCTCTCACTTACTGTATACTAGTTGAGCAGGCACTAAAATTCTCGAGTACTCGTTACTTGAGTCGGCCATTTTTCAATGCTCGAGTAATGAACCCCATTGACATTAACCATGTGCCCTTTGCTTGGCAGAGAGGAGGGTGCTTCATTCATCAATATGTTCCAGAAAGTGCCAGAGATTTGCAATTTACTTCTATTAAAAAATCTCAAGTCTTCTAGTACGTATCAGCTTCTGTATGCCCTGGAGGAAGTGGTATTCTTTCCAGGCTGGAGAGCAGGAGAGGTTTTCTGTGGGGAGGTGCGGCTGCTCTGGACAGTTCCTGACATGGACAGAGGTGGCAGCAGAGAGCACTGTGTAAGACTGGAAAGAATACACCACTTCCTGTAGGGCATGCAGGAGCTGATAAGTACTGGTAGACTTTTTTTAAAATAGATTTTTATTAGAGGTAAATTTAAAAGAATCTCTGGCACTTGTGGGGATGAGTTGAATTAACAGAAAAACTTTTTTGGGTAAACAACCCCTTTAACCTATTGCATTATATATATATATATATGTGTGTGTGTGTGTGTGTGTGTGTGTGTGTGTGTGTGTGTGTGTGTGTGTGTGTGTGTGTGTGTGAAAAAGGACGCAGCACTCGATTAGTGCAGCGGGTGCCTGCTGTAGAACCGGGAATCACTCGGTATAAAGATATCCAAGAAAAAAGAAAATTAAAGCGGTGATTTATTCAATCCATATACAGGCTAGTGCGACGTTTCAGTCTTGCCATCAAGACTTTTCTCAAGCAAGGATTGAATAAATCACTGCTTTATATTTTTTCACCAAACTTGGAGTGCCGCAGTAATTTTCTTTTTTCATATATATATATATATATATATATATATATATATATATATATATATATTGTCTCTTGAAGGGATGTTTAAATGAAATATACAAAAATGTATATTTCAAAAAATATAGGAACAGGAAAAATTGCAAAACATTTCTGAAAGACACTTTAGAACTCCGGCGGTATGCCGGCAATTGTTTAGCTGACAGCTAGTTCTACAGAAACTTATCTCCTGTAAAAACAAATGGATAAGGCATGTTAAAAATCCATCTGCAGATTTCTATTTTCTCCCCACATCTACATTTAAAGGGGTTATCCAGGATTAGAAAGCCATAGCTGCTTTCTTTCAAAACAGTGGCAGCCCCTTTCCTCAGTGTGTTGGGTATGGTATTGCAGCTGTTACGTTTAAGTAACTATCTAACTAGGCTATTGGTGTAATATGATTAAAACACAAGCCGCATAGCCCCTCAACAAGTTTCGCCCACACATAGGCATCATCAGGAGGAGGGCTTATGACCAAGGCGGTCTTATTTATAGCGCTCCCCAGTGACCTCATAGGGTCACATTGTCCCTTAGCCAATGAAATCTATTGTTACAACCCGCATAACCATACTTGTCAATCAGTGCCAATCCTATTGCGCCACGTCAGACACTAAACGGCTACTGCCAATCATAACATCATCTCATTGTGGACGTCCGTGGGTGACGCACCTCATGTGGACCAATGGACACTCACCATTAACGGGTTGCCGTCGCATCCTGTAGCGTGACTCACATACCGCTCCCGAATTCTTCCGGAGAAAGTGTCTCGTGATAACCTACAACGTGTGATCCACAGAGCGCATCCACCCTGTGATGCCTAGATCTCCACCCTCTCAGAATGACGTGATTGCTAAGAGGTCACAGGGTCCGGCAGGTCACGGGGTCTTAAAGGAATACATACAGATGGAAGATCCAGGACATACGGCCAGAATTCCTGGAAGGGCCTTGCAGGGCAGCACAGATCTCAGGACCCACCGGATGATCTGTTCTATGCTGCAGTCTGAGTTGCCCCTCTGCTGCCCCGTCCTCCTGTATAGCTAAATGGACTGCTTAAGTGATGTGTCCACCACTGATACAATGAGTCATTGTTCAATAATCTTTAGCGCTATCTCCTAAATCTGGTAACAATTTATCCAGGACTTCCATAAAATGTTGTTCCAACAATATTGGCAAGATCCGGCAACAATCTAACATGTATGGAGGCGTCTAAGACTGGAAAAGATCAAAGAAGCCAAGGTCCGGGCATGCGGGGTTTGGCAGATGACTCCACAAAATTTCCAAATAAAAATTTACTAGAAGAGTTCTTTCTTTCACTCTACACACAATAAACTTTTTTAAATAATTTTCAATTCATAGAATCTTTATTAAAAATTGAAACATTCCCTAATTTTTATAATTCAATTACAGTATTTTCATTTGCTATCCTCTCTCCCATTCTGGGAAAAATAAAAAAAGCCTCTCAAGATACTGTGTAATTCAATTAGAGGCAACCTTGGGAGCAGTATAAACATCTATTAGCAATATCATTCATACTTCATTACTCATTGACCAAGGTTAATCTCCACTGCATACATGTGAAGTACCTCCGCTTCTGTTTTATAAAGGGATTTTCTCATTTTGTCAAACAATAAAGATAATTGACAAAATGGAGAGATGTGAGCGCTGGTTCTGGATGGAATCTCCTTCCCGCACTGACATTGAGTACTGCACTATTATATTTTAGATCTTTTTTAAAGGGGGTTTTCCAGCCATTTTTTTTCTTTAGTCCAATTAAAGCAGATGATATAGATGGATATAGGATCCGTGCTCGCAGCTAGAGATAAGCGAATTTACTGAAGTTCGGGTTCGTATGAACCTGAACTATTGGCTTCTGATTCCCGCTGTCTGCAGCCTCCGTGAACAGGGTGGATACAGCCTTACGGACTGCCCGGAAAACTGGGATACAGACATTGGCATAGGCTGTATCCCAGCTTTCCAGGCGGTCCTTACGCTGTATCCACCCTGTTTATGGAGGCTGCAGACAGCGGGAATCAGAAGACGATAGTTCAGGTTCATACGAACCCGAACTTCGACAAATTCGCTCATCTCTACTCGCAGCCCTTGGCACTGATCAGTAGAGATCAGAAGTAGGCTTGAGGGTCATATGGCTTGAAAGCCAAATATGTGTTTCCTATGGTGCGGCGGGAGGGGGGACTACAACCAGACTACTTTGGCACCATGTTATTCCTCACAGAACAAAAGGGATGGGAAGCAAAAAGCCATCCCACCATCGGCGTAAGTAGGAAGTCATGAGGCTGCAATACACCCGATCTTGCTGGTGGGTACGGGTTTGGCCAACTTTAGTATAGGGATAGATGCCATAAGTTTATAGCATACCAAAAAAAACTGTTATAATAGTGTGTTATGCAACCGTCAAGTGTGTTGTGCCACTGATGAGAAATAAATATGGTTGTGTGTCGGGCGCCACCTTTGTCGCTGTAGGCTGACACTATTCTTCTGTTCCTATTACAGTATTTTATGCCATATTTTTTATAGGTAGCTGGGGGGGGGGGGTTAAAAATAATTTAAAAAAAAAGCTTGAAAAAGGTTTTTACTGAAACGTTCACATTTGTCCAGCAGCTATGGCCATCCCATAATTCTATTGTTAGCTCTGGGTCTTAATACTACCCTCTTAGATCAGCTGTCGGTGGAGCTCTGTGTGACTCATATGTACTAATACAAGGCAAATGAATGGGTGACCATGGTCATGGTGAGTTGAGTATGGATGAGAAATAGTTTTCGCAACAATTTCTCAATCATAGTAGAAGGTCCTTCCTAAGTATGCGCCCTCTTCTACTATGTCCATATATTATGGCTGCAGCCACAACCCGCACTTTAGGCCACAGGCACAGGCGTCGGGGCATATGTCCTCTTCTGCCCCTGTCCCCCGGTGTCCCCTCTCTTGTCTCCTGCTGTCTCTACCTCTCTCTTCCTTGGTTTCTTGCCGGATGTTTAGTGCTCTTAGCCTAAAGAGAAAGTGTTACAAGCCTGTCTTTCCGTTCCTGTTTACCAGTTCCCTTGCTTCGTCTCCTGACTCCGTTCTTGCCTGCTGCCTGCTCTGACCTGTCTGCCTGTCCCCGACCATGTGCTAGTTTCTCGACTCTTGCTTTGTACTTTGCTTTACCTCAGCTACCTCGCCAGGGTTAGCGACCTGGGGGCCATCTGCCGCAGCAAGCTCATCCTGCCTTCCAGTGGGCTCTGGTGAAGACCAGCGGCCCCTTAGACTCCACTCCCTGGTGGGGCTTAAACGTGGACTGGTGTCAGAAAGTTACACAGATTTATAATTCACTTCTATTTAAAAAATCTCAAGCCTTCCAGTACTTATCAGCTGCTGTATGTCCTGCAGGAAGTGGTGTATACTTTACTATCTGACACAGTGCTCTCTGCTGCCACCTCTGTCCATTTCAGGAACTTACCAGAGTAGCCTCAAATCCCCATAGAAAACCTCTCCTGCTCTGGACAGTTCCTGACATGGACAGAGGTGGCAGCAGAGAGCACTGTGTCAGACTGGAGAGATTACACCACTTCCTGTAGGACATACAGCAACTTATAAGTACTAAAAGAAAAGAGATTTTTATATATTTTTTTATATACAACTTTCTGAAACCAGTTGATTTTAAAGGGGGGGGGGAGGGGATTGCTGAAGTACCCCTTGCGCAGTTCCGTGGATCTACTTTACTCCAACCACTACACATAAAAGGGCTTGTGAGATGGTTAACTCCTTTAAATTTAAAGGGAACCCTTTCTTAAGGCAACCTTTTCTAATACTTATTCTATTGTTGCTGCTCTAACCTATATATTATCTGGTCCTTCATCTATAAATATTACATACAAAGCTAATGATCCATTGGCCGTCGTTCTCCACATACCTAGCCCATGCCGTAGATTTACTGTCAGCATACCTGGCCCTGACGGAAAGTAATTGAAATTTGGATTTTATGTTGCAGTTTGGTCCGGATAATTAAACACTGATAGGACACATGTTGAGAGTAGAACTCATAAAACGTCCATGTGGCGGCGGCGGCTTCTTATTGACATATGTTTGGCATCTAGTCTTTGCAGCCTATTGGATATCCTTTCTGTTCAGGCAGATCTGTAAGGCGCAGACACGTCTCCTAGGCTCAGAATGGGAATGGATTTTGACTTATTGTGTGCCAGGATTTACAATTAGGGGTTCACTTCTTCTTTTTTTTTAGGGGGAGGAAGAGACATTCTATTTAAACACATATTTTTTGTGTCAGCCTGAAATTAAAATTAAAACGGAACCAAATGAAACAACTGTCAGAAAGGAAGAATGATGATTTTATACTTAAAGAGGCTTTAAACTAAGGTACACAGAGTCCTGACAGGACCATGTGTTGTGCAGGAGGAGGAGGAGACGTGTGTAAACTCTGTGCTACAAATCAGAACCAACCATGGCACACATTGTAAATAATCCTACACATTGCCTGCCAGGGCTGACTTGTAATTGCCATCGCTTGGATTCATTTATGGGACAGTTATCCCTGTTCACCCAGGTAGTTCTCCAGCTGTCACAAAGTAGAACTCCCACCATAGCATTAGCTTAAATAAAAATTCTAGATTTTCTTCCAAACTCACCATCACTTCTCCTGCAGTGCCTTCTGTTTCATTCTAGCTAAGCAGCATCTATGCATTTATTACTGTAACTAGGTCATGTGATCATCAGCCTGACCCACAGTAAAACACAGTGTTCAATGTGTTGGAGGAAGTGGGCTGTCCTGGGTCAGCTGACTTCCTGTGTACAAAAGGATGACAACCCCTCTTCCTGTTCCTTACAGACCCCTTCACTCCTCACCCAGATCTGTATGCTCCTCATGCTGCTATCTCTATGGTGTGCATTAAGCCGTTCATTCACTTGGAGGTGCTGTCTCTTCGCCTCTTCTTTGTTGTCTATGGAAACAGTATATATATAGTGGCACTTTAAAGTGACTCTGTACCCACAATCTGAGCCCCCCAAACCACTTGTACCTTCAGATAGCTGCTTTTAATCCAAGATCTGTCCTGGGGTCCATTCGGCAGGTGATGCAGTTATTGTCCTAAAAAATACTTTTAAACTTAAAGCCCCATGCCAAATGGGAGTATCTGTGCCCGAATTTTGCACCACCCCTCCGTCCCTCCTCCCCACCCTCCTCATCATTAGGAATGCTCCAGGCAGATTGCCTCCTATTCCTCACCTGTGTCAGCCCGGCACATGGGCAGTGTTCAGCATGTAGAAAACGTTCCAGTGGCATTCCTAATGATGAAGAGGGTGGGGTGAGGGACGGAGGGGTGGTGCAAAGTTTGGGCACAGATACTTCCTTTTGGCACGGGCTGCAAGTTTAAAAGTTGTTTTTTTAGGACAATAACTGCATCACCTGCCGAATGGACCCCAGGAAAGATCTTTAAAAGCACGTATCCGAAGGTACAAGTGGTTTGGGGGGGTCAGATTGTGGGTACAGAGTCACTTTAAAAGGCAGTACTATACCTCTGGAGTGGGAATAGGAGATCAGGTGGAGTTCCTGGTCCATATACTCCACTCCAACCTTAGAGCTGATAAGGCTCTGAAACCCACCAGGGTGGGAGAACACAGGCAGTGCTAGGCCTGTGGGAACTGCAGACAAGTCTTGGTGAGACCAGTAGGCTCAGAAGTGACAGCTAGGGAAGCTGTGTTGTATAGTCAGTGACTAGATGGCCGAGGTTTTACTTTATTTGCAAAGTGTTGCCTATGTCTTTTGTTTTCCCTTGGACTGACAAATAAAGCCACTGTGGTGAGTTTAAAGCATTCAGAACTGACTGGACTGAAGTTTCTGATGTGCCAACCGTCTTTGACTCTGGAGATGGCAATCCCAGCGAGATATATATATATATATATATATATATATATATATATATATATATATAATGTTTTCCAGTGCTTATCAGCTCCTATGTGTCCTGCAGGAAGTGGTGTATTCTTTCCAGTCTGACACAGTGCTCTCTGCTGCCACCTCTGTCCATGTCAGGAACTGTCCAGAGTAGGAGAGGTTTTCTATGGGGATTTGCTGCTGCTCTGGACAGTTCCTGACATGGACAGAGGTGGCAGCAGAGAGCACTGTGTCAGACTGGAAAGAATACATGACTTCCTGCAGGGCATACAGCAGCTGATAAGTACTGGAAGACTTGAAAATTTTAAATTAAAGTAATTTACAAATCTATATAACTGTGAGGCACCGATTATTTTAAAAACATTCATTTTTCTCTAGAAAACCCCTTTAATAGGGCCAGTATTATTATTAGGCTGGGTTCACAAGTGTACACTAAAAAAAACAGATGCTTTTGATCAGTTTTTTTTATCCATATTCTTTTGATGGAAGTGAATGGAAAAACGGATTAAAATGGATGCACACAAACGCATCCGTTTTTTTTCATCCATTTTAAGGCTATGTTCACACAAGGTCAAAAATAGAGAAAAGGCCGCTGATTTTGATATTTAAAATAACGTCCGTTTTTGCTGTGATTTAACTGACAGCAATTGCATTAAAGTCAATGTAAGACGGACGTCCAATGTGCGCAATGTATTAGATAACGGACGTTTTTGCCGCGAACGTCAAAATAATGAACATGATCATTATTTTCAGACGTTATTTGCAAATAACTTTGTTATTAGTTGTTCACACAGTTTCTCTTTTGTCACCGTTCTTTCTCCGTTTTTACAATTAAATTCAATGGACGTTTCAATGAAGCCAATTGGTAACTTTTCAATTAGTAACCCCAAACTAGAAAAATGTACAAACAGCCGGCATTGCACTAAGGGGAGGCAAGACAGCTAAATGACGTACGTTATTTTAGACTCAAAATGACGGACGTCATTTTAAATGGATCTGAAAAACCGTTGTGTGAACATAGGCTAAGACATTTTTGCATAAAAAGGATGGGGGGGGGGGGCAGATTGCAAAAACGCAGCGTGACACCTTCTTATTTTGTTGTTGTAGTTGTTTGTTCTCTTAAAATCTACAATGCATATTAACAAAAACAACGTGGCCAATGTGCCCATCATGTTTCTAACACTTCAGCTGGATATGATGCAACAACATTTCCATTTAGTCATTTTCCAGTTATGACCGGAGTCTTATACGACTTTCCTAGACATTGTATGAGATCATCGGGGGGGGAAAAAAATAAATAAATCTGCTTCTATTAGGAAACAGCAGCGCTCTTGTTCAGGGGCTATGTCTGAATGGAGCCTGGCCGCAATACCTTTCACAGCCATGGGACACAAGTGGCACTGTTTTTTTTTTTTTTTTTTTTTTTTTTTTTTTTTTTTTTTTTTTTAAAGCAAACTCTATAAATGTATATCTTGAGTGGATAATATTAACACTAGATGAAATAATATCCTTGTCCTATTTTATATGAAGTTGGATTACCCCCTGCCCCCGCTTATTTCATCTCTTTTCTCTTAAAGTGACGGCAGCACATTAATTAAGCCAACAGCTACTAGAGTAGCACTAACCAGTGATGAGTTGCGGTTGGCGTTAATTAACGTTAATCTGACACGATATAAATCTCGTGCCGTTGCGTTGCCAGCTGCGGGTGAATCAATGCTATTAGCGCACAAAGCACCTGAATCTCTCCGCCGACTTATTCCGCTTTAATAATTAAACTATGATGTTTTTTTTTTAATATTTGCTGTGAATAATGATATGGCGATTTATTTATTTTTTTTTTTTATTGACTCGCTCTGAAGTTTCACTGCTTTTGCCGAGAAGTTTGTTGTCACAGCTGCACACCTGCATGTCGTTAGCCCGGACCGGAGGAGTCTGTCCGCCCGCCGCCGCCACTGCCGCCATCGCTCACAAGACGTGGAGCAGCTAATTAGCAGAGATGCGAGCTGCGCACGGTAACAGTCTCTACTCGGAGTGAGCTGTGACTCCACTTGTAAATGAATTACTAGGCAGGCCTGGGAGCGGGTTATAAGGGAAGTCTGGGGCTGATGCATTCGCCTTTTACACGTGTGGGAGGAAAAAAATAAAGTCTAACCCTTGCATGAAAAATAAACATTGCTGATAACCCCTTAAAGTTGTTTAGATTTGTTATTTTGGGAATGAGTATTTTTCTGAGTGTAGTCTTTCATTTTTGCATATTATAAGAAGGGCAGCCATATTGCCTTATTGGTTTTCAAAGGGGTTATCCAGTGCTACAAAAACATGGCTGCTTTCCTCCAGTGACAGCGCCACTCTTGTCACCAGTTGTGGTGTGGTTTACAATTAAGCTCCATTCACTTCAATGGAACCTTAGGCCCTATTCCACGGAATGATTATTCGGCCGATATCAGCCGTTGCGACGATAATTGTCCCGTGGAATAGAAGGCAACGATCAGCCAACGTTGTCGGCTGATCGTTGCGTCGTTTGTCTTTCAAACATGTTGAAAGACAAACGACTCATACAGCAACGATCTGCTGCCGTTGCTTTGTGTAATAGGAGGGCCGGCAGCAGACCGCTGCTGTATGCTATGGGCTGCCCGGGTGATCTAGCGTCACTCAAACAGCCCTCCCGCACCTCCCCGCGGCCCCTCCCGCACTCACCCGCTCGCTACTGTCGCGTGAAATAGCGGCAGCGAGTAGGGAACGAGGAGCAAATGAGCGCTAATAGCTAATAGGGACTTTAGTAGCAACACCCAAACTGGAGACAAGAGTGGTGCTGTCTCAGGAGGAAAGCAGCCATGTTTTTGCAGCACTGGAAATGCCCCTTGAACAGTATTTAGAGATATTTTTTACAGCAACATTGTGCACTTGGCACTGCAGTCATGGCCGCAAAAGACATGGCTGTAGTGTTAGGGAAGGTTCTTCATCTACTATTCCGCGTTCTTACAACAGCTTACAGTGGGAGTCCTACTTGGGGCAAACTACCTACAGGAGGAATCTTACAAGAGGAAAGCTTTCTAAATAGAAGTTCTACTTACAGGGCCTAAACAGCTTACGGGAGGGGGACTCACTTAGAGGGAGCAAATTACCTACAAGTGGTTCAGACCTACAGGTGGCATATTACCTAATGGGGGAAAATGTTTACCTACCTGCTAGGACATCACCTACAATTGGCAAAATAACTACAGGGTGGGCAAAATAATAACTAAATGCAAACTAATTACAAGGGAAAACTTTGTTCTGGGGGAACTATCTACTGGGGGACATTACATAACCTATCAACCTAGCTAGCTAATGGGGGGATCTATATTCTCCTTCCCAACTAATCTACTTCTCTCAACACTTACCTACTCAACTTACTGTGTTTGACCCTAATAGGGCCATTGTTACAATTTGGTGAGGTAAAAGGTGAGGGGCCTATCTGTAGCCTGGTGAGTCTTAGCCATATTAAATCTTAGCCCTTACCTAATGTTAAGTTGTGCAGGCCTACTTTACTGAGGGAAACTACCTACAGGGGGGCATTACATGGGGGGGGGCATTCTATTGTACCAACCTATACATACACCTTCCCAAGGAACCTACGTCTCTTAACACTTACCTACTAGTTTACTACGCAGAACACCAAGGTGGGAATTATTACCATTTGGGGCACTAAAGCTCAGGGAAAAAGGGGAGGAGGGTGGGGCAAAGAATGCAGTGTCTGGCAGGTTCTGTAGAGATGAGTCTTACCTGGGAAAAGGTCACCATGGCAGCATGGGCAAAATAAAGAAGAAAAAGGAAAGGGAACGACTCCAATCAGTGGCCTGTGAGTCACTGGAAATAAATGCACTGTAATCACTTAAAATATAAAGCGTTCGCAAAATAAAATCATTATCCGCTCTTTTTTTACACGTCCCTGTTCTTCTCAGTACTCACATAGGCTTGTAGTTATTCCTTTAACTAGACCCAGTACCAAACCAGACCCTTTTCTACAACACCAGTCCTATTTTGCCTATAGGGAAACAAAATCATCTGTGTATGTACAAGCATACCAAATACACACGTCTCCTGACATTGTCACCCCATGCTCAAACCTCCAAGCAGTCCCATTGTGCTCAATAGCCCACTGCCTCTATTAAAAGTAGTGCTTGGCAGGAGTATCCATTCAGCTCCTAGGCTTAGAGTGCTACAGCTGCGTGGACCTGTAAATACCAGCAGGGGTTCATTATCCCGGCCAAGAGCGTCCAAGGTAGGGTACAAAAAGTTGGCAGGAAAGGAGGGGTGGGGTTTATTGCATATTTACATTATGACTTTATTTATTTATTGTTTATTTATTGCAAGTGTTACCAGATTCAGTATTTTGTTGTAGAGATAAAGTTACTCCCCTCTTGGTCCCCTAGGCACGGCTAATGGGAAATACTTAGCTCCTAAACCCTTCTACCATAAAGCAATGACTTCTCATAGCTGCCGTTAAATACTTACACCGGTTTACACGACTCATCCCTCCAAGTCCAAATGGAAGCATATCAAGGAATTAAAAAAGACACTCGTTTGCAAAGTATTACCCAGCAGGAACTGTCCTAGCAGATTTTCCATTGGTACAGTGGCTACCAGTGGGCCCTTATACAAGAATATTGTTCAGGCTAGAAATATGTTTATGAATCGTTCCTTGGGATTTTATTTTTAAATAGTCCGATGTCTTTTGTCAATGACAAAGGAGACACATTAACAATACCTCCTGCAGCTTCTCTCCATAGTGTCTTGTTGAGACCTTTTAGAAGATATATTCTGAAAGAAATCTTTAAGAAGGATGCAGCTGTTCTTTTTTTCTCCGGCTCCATGTGTTGGGGTCCTCAGGATACGGTTGTCTGATATCATTCTCATAACATAATTATTGATCGGACAGTCCGGCCGCACTTGCACTAATTAGACTGACAGGAGCTCTATCTCATACATAGGCTCAGCCCGAGATCCATGAGACTTCACACCGCTTTTCAAAACTAAGTTTGAAATTATCAGTTGACAAATTCCATAGTAAAACTAAGCTGGGATCTCCATAGGAAGCTTGTAATTTAACCTCGGAGTATTAGGCAAATGGAGGCTGCAGGGAAATGGTGTGGGGCGAAAAAGAGAGTTGAAAGGAAACGTCACTGCTCTAACAGTTAAGTTGATATTTTATACTGTTATTTGTTTAGTTTTCAGTTGACAGAATTCAAATATAAAAATTTCATTTTTAGAAATTAAAAAAAAAAATTAAAAATCTGTTCTGCTAATGGACAAGAAGTTTTCATTTCAGTATAGACCCAGTTTATGGCACCTATAGACAGGTCCTGACCCTAGATTTGGAAGAACTTTCTCAGCCCAATGGGACATAGTAACTGACTTCATTGTAGCAATTGGGAAGTAAATGTTCTCCTTCATCTGGGCCATATCATGCCTTTCTTCCATTAAGGGCAAAGCTTCGGTTTGTTGTCCTAACCTTGTATCTAACAAAAAAAAAACCTTGTCAAAGCAAAATTGAATTTTTGACACTTTCGTGGCAGTAGATGGTTACCCATGCTCTACACCCCACCTATGCCTCTTACATCTGAATCCTTCTGTACTGCATCCTGGGCACTACATGTGCCCAACAGAAACAAGGCAGCAGTTCCACTACTGTTAAACACTCTCTTGGCGCTATCAGGTTAACATGACCCTTATTTCTGCTCCCACTACGGTATACCCTATATGCCCCATTTTTGATCATTTCAGTTCTGCCAGACTAACCATAGCTTTGACTTAGTGGTCACCTACTGTTAGATAACTACAGATGCCAGAACCTTTACCGAAGATAGCAAGGGCCTCCTGAAAGTTGAAGGAACACATCGGCAGAAGAGTTAACCAGATGCTGACTAGTGTCGAAGTTCAGCAAAGTCAACTAGTTTTATTTTCTGGGGTGAAATCATGTAAGAAGTACCAATATCTAAATAGGGCTGATCTGTTAATATTCCGAGAATAAGGGCTAATGCACATGGCAATTCTATGGGCACGGACTACGTAAGGCAGTGCATAAAAGTGAATAACTACAGTGTGTTATTGAGTGCAGTACTAGTTTTATAGGTATATATGTTTATATAAAGTTAGGGCCATGTTGAGGTGGTCTATGTGCTAAAATCAGGGCATGGAGATTGGAGATATTGTCATGTGAGTACTGGGAGCAGTGCTATCTGCTTAAGGCATTGGCCGTGATAGTTTAGTGGTAAAGTAGGTTACATTGGCCATAAGAAGAGGAAAAGTTATCTGTCTCATCTCCAGGAACATTCTCAAGCCCATTATTGCACTTTGACCCAACTGCGATTGCTTCAAGGCAACCAGTCTGTCACATCCATACCACCATGGCTGCTACTTATGGCAACATCTGTCTTGTAATTCTAGCCTAAGGTAATGTAAGTGCTAAGGTTTATCACATACTTTGGCATCTCGGGTTGAACTAGTTGGCAGTCGAGTCTTTGGACGGTCATCATCTTCTACCTTTGATACATAAGATCTTCTGCCTTGCAAAAATAGAGTAAATTCTTCCCGATTTCCTCAGCGTCCAGTGCGTGTCGCCTAATGAGAAAGCCGTAATATTATTCAGGATGCCGATGTTACCGATGTTACATGGAGCTCCGCCGTACATAAGGAATCTTTAAAGTTCCAATGGGGAAATATAATTATTTTATGTATTATTGAAAAAAAAAAAAAAGACAGATCAGAGCATTCACAGATTAAATATTCCAGGCCACTGGGTAAAACAGAAAAAACGGTTGTCATCATATTTCTCTAATATGACCTACTTTCCCCCTTCTAGTTCAATCTACGATTGGACTCTACATTCGTAACTATTCTATAAAGTTCTTCCAATCTATAAGTTTAACTTGTAACTCCAATCATAGGCTGACGTTTGGCTGTTAGTCATCGATATATCTGTACTGACTCCTATAATTTTGGCTGATGTTTGGCTGTTAGTCATCGATATATCTGTATTGACTCCTATAATTTTGGCTAATATTTTGCTGTTTGTCATCGATATATCTATATTGATTCCTATCATTTTGGCTGATGTTTGGCTGTTAGTCATCGATATATCTGTACTTACTCCTATCATTTTGGCTGATGTTTTGCTGTTAGTCATCGATATATCTGTACTGACTCCTATAATTTTGGCTGATGTTTGGCTGTTAGTCATCAATATATCTGTATTAACTCCTATAATTTTGGCTATTTGTCTGTTAGTCATAGATATATCTGTACTAACTCCTATCACTTTGGCCTATGTTTAGCTGTTAGTCATCGATATATCTGTATTGACTCCTATAATTTTGGCTGATGTTTGGCTGTTAGTCATCAATATATCTGTATTAACTCCTATAATTTTGGCTATTTGTCTGTTAGTCATCGATATATCTGTACTAACTCCTATCACTTTGGCTGATGTTTGGCTGTTACTCATCGATATATCTGTATTGACTCCTATAATTTTGGCTGATGTTTGGCTGTTAGTCATCGATATATCTGTACTGACTCCTATAATTTTGGCCGACGTTTGGCTGTTAGTCATCGATATATCTGTATTGACTCCTATAATTTTGGCTATTTGGCTGTTAGTCATCGATATATCTGTACTGACTCCTATAATTTTGGCTGATGTTTGGCTGTTAGTCATCGATATATCTGTATTGACTCCTATAATTTTGGCTAATATTTTGCTGTTTGTCATCGATATATCTATATTGATTCCTATCATTTTGGCTGATGTTTGGCTGTTAGTCATCGATATATCTGTACTTACTCCTATCATTTTGGCTGATGTTTTGCTGTTAGTCATCGATATATCTGTACTGACTCCTATAATTTTGGCTGATGTTTGGCTGTTAGTCATCAATATATCTGTATTAACTCCTATAATTTTGGCTATTTGTCTGTTAGTCATAGATATATCTGTACTAACTCCTATCACTTTGGCTGATGTTTGGCTGTTACTCATCGATATATCTGTATTGACTCCTATAATTTTGGCTGATGTTTGGCTGTTAGTCATCGATATATCTGTACTGACTCCTATAATTTTGGCCGACGTTTGGCTGTTAGTCATCGATATATCTGTATTGACTCCTATAATTTTGGCTATTTGGCTGTTAGTCATGGATATATCTGTATTGACTCCTATCATTTTAGCTGATGTTTGGCTTTTAGTCGTCGATATATCTGTATTGACAACTATAGCCGACGCGTTTCAATACAACTCAATATCTATATACTTTTTCTTTAATGGTAGATGTATACAGCTGTATAGGGACGGTTAATTATTGATGTCATGTGACACTGCTCGGAATTTGTTGCAATATTTATTGGTTTTATGGACAGGATAGGCAAACAGTTTGGTCACCGGTGTGTTTTAAGTAACAAGAGATTATGGTATTAATTCTTCATCTACGCGTGCATACTGAACGTTGTTGCCTCGGTATCTCAATAGTTTCTTTTTGTATTATTAATTTTTAATCGTCTTTATAGCGATGGCGATAATGCAGCATCTGGGATTAATTAAGTTGGTATTTGAGAGCTAAAGCCGCGTATTTATGTGCATTAAATGAAGCGCATTTGTTTAGGCAACATATTTAAGACTCCTATATCGTTTTAGCGAGAACAATATTTGTTTCCATTATAAAGATGCTTTGGATTTTAATTTAAAGTATTCTCCGCCGCTCGGGGTTTATGGGAATTTTCTTTTTAATTCAAATATATTACATCCAACCGTAAAATAAAATGGTACAATGGCTCATAGGAAAAGTTCCAAGGAACTTAACGTCTCCTGAATCAAGATGTTTGTATAAACGTTTTTCCTTTATAAAGTCGAGTGAAAGTGATGAAACTTTACTTTTATTGTGTAATAAAATATACTGGTTGGAAATGGACATGGGTGTGTAGATGAAACTATATGAATTAATATGTAATATATAGGTTTGGAAAATGATATCTCATAACTGTAATATATATTAGGTAGATAGATAGAAGTCAGTTTAATAGATAGATAGATAGATAGATAGATAGATAGAAAGCAGAGAGTGAGCAGCCCAGCTGATCAAGACGTAGGTGCCAGCGTTTTGCTGCACCTTGATGAATTAATAAATCACAGTTTTTTCTTCACAAGAACTTTGTGTGCCACAGACTTTCTGCTACTACTAGACAGACAGATAGATAGGAGATAGATAGGAGATAGATAGATAGATAGATAGATAGATAGATAGGAGATAGATAGATAGATAGATAGATAGATAGGAGATAGATAGATAGATAGATAGATAGATAGATAGATAGATAATAGAGAGATAGATAAATAGATAGATAGATAGATAGATAGGAGATAGATAGATAGATAGATAGATAGATAGATAGATAGATAGGAGATAGATAGATAGATAGATAGATAGGAGATAGATAGATAGATAGATAGATAGATAGATAGAGTGATAGATAGATAGATAGATAGGAGATAGATAGATAGATAGATAGGAGATAGATAGATAGATAGATAGATTGATAGGAGATAGATAGATAGATAGATTGATAGGTTGATGTTAGTTGAATGGATAGATAAATAAATAGACATATAGATAGAATATATATATATATATATATATATATATATATATATATATATTAGAGTGATATATAATAGATAGACAGACAGGCAGACGGATACATAGAGATTGATTAATGTTAGTTGAATAGATAGATGATAGTTAGATAGATACAGTAGATGATAGATAGATAGTTAGATAGATAGATAGATAGATAGATAATAGATAGACAAACAGACAGGCAGACGGATACATAGAGATTGATAGATTGATGTTAGTTGAGTAGATAGATAGACAGATAGATAGATGGTATATATATATATATATATATATATATATATATATATATATATATATTAGAGTCATACATAGAGATACATAGAGATTGCTAGATTGATGTGAGTTGAATAGATAGATGATAGATAGATAGATATGTAGATGGTAGTTGAATGGATAACTAGATAGATAGATGTTAGTTGCATGAATAGATAAATAGACATATAGATGGAATATATATATATATATATATATATATATATATATATATATATTAGATACATAGACAGATTGATAGATAGTAGTTAAATGGACAGATAATATAGGACAATATAAAACCGTATAGTATTATAACAATAATTCCACAACCCTTTGCCCATCAATGGATGGAATCGTCATGAATGCAGTTGGTTAATATAATACTAAATTACTAAAACGAATGAGACGCCATTGACCATATATTAACCTTCCCATATTTATTAGGCCTGACTGCTTTGGATATCATAAAATAATTCTCCTTAACCAGCTTTTAATGCACAGAACAGGACTGGAAATTTTTAGCCGCATGTGACATAAAATCAATCATCCAAAGCCGCGCTGACCAGGCTTCTACACAAAAGAGCCACATGTTACAACGACAGGGTTACAGGCTGCCGAAAATCTAGGTCATGCAGTCTGTGGAGTCTGTCAGGGATAGGGAGGCCTAGTCACATATGTAGCCTGACCTGATTGCTTTCTAAATGGAGAGACCTGCTATGTAGTACATTAATATTGCTGTCCTGGCACTTCTCTTCTCAGGGTTCCATCCAGGGAATTTGGTGTTTATATAGTTTTTATTATTGTAGTAAATAGATTTAGATAGACATGAAAAAAAATTATGAAATGACATGAAACAATGGCCTAGATTGGCAGCACCTAGGGGTTTATTTTATCACATTATTGTTGCCTATGTTTAGAGGCTCTCACAATTGTTGACGATTTAATAAAATTTTAGTTAACATTAAAGTGATTCCAATTACGATTTCCGATGTTATCAGTGTTTTTTGAGGGTCTGGGTTATTTTTTTATTTTACATAGTAATTAAAGTAAATAAAGCAAAATGTGAAGTGTGTATGTATGTATGTATGTATATATATATATATATATATATATATATATATATATATATATATAACTTCATATTTTGCATTGATTACTATGTAAAATATAAATAACCTGGACCCTTTTTTTATTTTTATTTTCAATTTCTTTTCAATAAATGTTCTGATTTATGATGAATAGTAAAAGCAACAACGCCAGCAGTACAATAATTAACAGCATAGAATTTGGCGAATCGGTTGCTACGCCAATACCTTAAAAAAAAAAGAAGTAATACATAACATTTTTACATTAGCTATAATTCATTCATTCAATTTTTAAGTGAAATAAATAAGAGAATTTTTTTTACTTTTTTATTACAAATATTATAGAAAATAAAGTTCATTTTTGTATAGTTCCCATAAAATAATAATAATAATAATAATAATAATAATAATAATAATAATAATAATTATTATTATTATTATTATTATTATTATTATTACAACAGTAAATAATTTTAAATATGATTTTAAATTAAATTTTAAACAAATAACTATCATATGATGTGCAGCTTATTGTTTTGTTCTGTATTTGGTAAAAAAAAAATCTAAAACATAAAACATAAACAAAGTAAAATAAAAAAAACAACAACGGATAATAACAATAATAATTTACTTGTCATTTACTAATAAAAAATATTCGCAAATTTGTGATTTAATTATAACATTTATATCAGGTGGCGTAAAAGAACTCAATTAGGATAAATTCTCAACCATCACCATGTAACACCACAGATAAATCCTTAGTAAAATCCCAGTACTGTATATTACACGTGGATTTTGCTGTGGATATACAGTAGATGCGGCTTTCTGTATATCTCACTTTTAGGCTATGTTCCCAAAACATATCTTTTAGGTGAAAAAACGGACGTTGTTTAATAATGATGGCCATTAATAATGATCATCCATAATGGCCGTTAATTTACTTAAAAAGACATTGTGGGAACATAACCCAAGAAATGCAAATTGCAATATGTGCTGCAGTTTTTACCTATAGCTTTTAACCTTTTTTAGGCTATGTTCTTACTTCAGGAACATATCAAGGGAACATAGCCATCTCATTAAATAGATGGCCGCTAATAAAGATCATGTTCTATTTAACAAGATGTCTGTGTTCCCCCGATATGTTCCTGAAATGGGAACATGGCTTTAAGACTAATAATATTCATTGAAGTTGGCATGTTCTATAGCAAAGGAAACAGACTATTTCCCTATCTCTTTATTTTCTATGTTCACACACTGTGGGGGGAAGAAGAAAAAAAAAAAAAAAAACAGCCGTATTTTCAATGTAATAATTTGCTCTATTCAAATCAATGGGAACTTGGCTATAAACATGTCTTAAAAGTCTTTAATGTTTTGATAATGATTAATGACGGAAGTAATTGAGGGTCAAGATCAATATTGACAGCCATCATTGTAAAATAACCGCCGTTATTTTGCATAAAAAGACGTGTGAACATAGCCTAAGGATCGAATGTATGGTTTTAAGAAATCAGTTTAAAATAAATTCAGGCTATGTTTCCTCATAGCTGAAATGATGCACAATGCTGCACCATTTAGCCATGTTCACACAACATATTTTTTTAATTAATAACGGCCATTGTTGCAATTTGCAACAGCGGCCGTGATTAATTAAAAAAATACTTTCAATGGAAAATAAATGGGAATATATGCTCTGGCTGGTAACCTTAGCGGCTTCAGCAAAAACTGACATGTCAGTTTTGTGCTGCTGCTATTCATGGTATATCAGCCACACAATCCTGACAGGTCACACAATGGAGAGTGCAGCTCTGGCCAAACTCTCCATTGTCGGCTATGATGAATTGGGATAGACACTTCACTAAAACTACACTTCACTGACACCAACAGCCGGTGTCTTAGCTAGTGTTAACCTGGCCTTTAATACCAAATAACAGTAGTTTGGGATAAGAATCGGCATTGTTATACAAATGACAGCCGTTGTTATCAAATAACAGCTGTCCAATAAAAACAGATGTCATTTCAATGGTGTGAAAACATAGCCTCAACTAGTCCAATAAGGTAAAAACAAGCACTAAGGAGTAGTCATATCCATCTAGCTGAGGCTGTGAGTATAATATATAGAGTATAATGGGTTTATAGGTTTTCATCATCATCTATAAACTAATATATATATATATTTTTTTTTTAAATGCTGGGCTACATATGATGTCACACACAGAGCCATACATTTAGACATACTTTTTTTTTTATATTGGACTTATGATGCTATCATGCCAACTATACTCACCTCCTCTGATCCCCTACAGCTGCCACTACAATAGTGTTAGGTCCCTACTGTTCTCTGCTTCAGGAAGTGCCTGCTCAGGTAATCACTGGCTCAAGTGATTGGCTCAGCAGGTACTTCCTGCAGTAAATTAGGGAGCAGCAGAGACCTGGTGCAGTTGTATTGACAGGGGCAAGAGACGGGGCAGGTGTATATGATTGATGTATACCTACAAATTTTGTTTGTTTGTTTTTTATTTGTTGGTTTCTTATTTTCTAGTGGTCTTTTTAAATAGTGTAATTTTTTGTGCTCTCTGTGGGACATTTCTTTTCCACAGATCTCTGAAGTTTTTTTTTTTCCTGCTTACAAAAAGGCACATGTACATGTATACATTTTGTACACGCACATTTTTGTGAAGTTTTTTTCTGCTGTTGTGTAATGAAATATAAAAACTTTAAACCTTTAAATGAGCTCATCTAGTTTAAAGTAACCGTCCAGTGGACCAATTGTATAGGTGTGGGGTCTGGTAGTGTTGTTTCTCCTTCATTGTCTTGGTCTTGTTATTTTGTAGGGTATATTGTATACTGTATATTTTGTATGGTTTTCTGCTTGTTTATACTCATCATCTTGGGCTTATGTGATTTGGCTTTGTTCTCACTTTAAATATTTTCCCTCTTCCTTTATGCATACATTTATTTCTTGTTTGTACCTTCTTAGGCTATGTTCACACAACATATATTTTCGTAAAAATACGGCCGTTGTTGCCAATTGCAACAATGGGCGTGATTAATACGAAAATATGCGTTACATTGCTATCTATGGAAACCCGGCCAGAGTGTATATACATGGTATACACTCCGGCTGGGATCCCTAGCGGCGCCATAGAAAACTGGCATGTCAATGCACACAGCCGTACGCTCCATAGTGTGTGCAGTGATGCGAATGCGCACATCAGAACTCAGCAACACTAAAGATCATCTGGCCGGTACTGCAGTACCGGCCGGGATGATCTTTTCTGAGACCATCCGTTCTGTAAACCCGTCCAGGTCACGGAACGGCCAGTCTTATACTGCGTGTGAAGATAGCCTTATTGTCCTTCAGGGGGTATTAGCAATGTAGCTTTATCATGTGTGTATCCCAACGGACTAAGGCTTAAAGACTAGGTTATTGCTGCGGACATCAAAAACGTTGTGTGAAAATAGCCATAAGGTGCACAACCAGGTAGTGCACTCAAAACCCATTTTAGAATATTTTTAACTTTTTTTCAATATACAACCCACCTAACCCAAGGTTGAGCTCACCATATCTGTACATTTAAACTATCACCTTCCCCTTCTTTGCTGAGCCGCCAAAATATATGGACTACAAACTTTTTTTTCCAGATTGCAGTGGATGATCGCATACATTCTCTCCTGAAAAACTACTGAACGTGTGAATGTAGCCTAACCCATTACACTGGTATCCTACGTCACCCCCCAGGGTGCTTCCTTTTGGTTTTTATTGCTATGTTTCTGTAACAATATCTCACAATTAATAAAGATGTTTATTCGATTGTTTGTTTTTTTTGCATTCTTTCCCCCTCTGTTCTGTTTTGGCGAAACGGTTGCACTCAAAACCACCCCAAAATAAGTAAAAACAAAAAAAACAACACCTGGGCACAGGTGTTTTTTTATTTATTAATTTATTAACTGATTTATTTTTAACAACAAAAAGGATACAAAAATGTACATGCAAGAGGTTCACTAGTGAAGAAAGTAAAAAAAAAAAATGCAACACTATTACACAAAGAGTAAATAGAAAATTTATATTATTTTATTAATATTTTTAGTATTCTTTATTATGTATAGTTATTTTCTTAAACATGTAAGTAAAAATTATATAATTGAAAAAGTAAAAAAAAAAAATTACAAAAACTTGGATATACATTTGTGTTGGGAAATTCCATGCATCTACACATGAATCGTCCCCCCGATGTATAGACGAGGTGGTCACTGTGGACAATGGGCAAGACGAAATCCGGGACAATGCTTGTCTATTTGCTTTGACAGTCACTGTAATTAATGAATCGGGGTCTTTTTGTAGAATTAACTCATAAAGACATGCAGCTGACAGATATTTTATTAATGGTTCGGTCATTTTGGTATTTCGACAAGAAAAGAAGGCTTTTTTTTTTTTTTTTTTTTTTTATTTCAATGGCAGGTTCGAGGCTTCCAGATCCTTCCCATGAAATGTTTCAGATGGTTGTTTAATGGTTGAAAAATGAAGGCGTTATGCTCTCAGCCATGGAAACATTGGCTTCACATAATAAACTGTAAAATGATGTGACAGGACTCTTTTATTCCCTGTCATGTGTATCCTGCTGGAGTGATCAATAACAGCATCTGGGAGCCTCGGCATCAGGGCCCCTTATCTGACAACAGGCTTCTGTCAATAATGCATCTTATGGTCACTTAACCAGAGACATTTGTATAGAGGATGGGACTAAATATTCTCTTCTTCCCGGCCCTTTGTAATGGTAATAACGGATGGTCACTGAATGGTTGATGCCTATTTTTTTATTTTAGTTATACAAGAAATGTTCATTATTATATATCCAGGTTCTGTTCACATTGCTGGAGAGTTATTATTGTAGGAAGTAAAGACGTTTTACGAGTATATCTTATTATATATATTATATATTATATTATATATATTATTATTATTATTAGGTTGTAAATAATATTTGTATAAACATTGTATTCTGATGTCAGAACTTGAGGATGATACAGAGATGAGGGCTCTGATTATGTGCTGCTCGTCTCTTCCTACAGGTTCCTTCTAATCTGATGATCCCTGTATATGATTTCCATCTTTCTTTATGAAGTTCTACAGAAGTTATGGTAAATATCACATAGTCCTATATCACTGCTGTTGTAGAACATCCTAATACACTTCAGCTGCTACAGAACCTCATCCTTCACACCTCAGCTGCTGCAGAACATCTTACTACACACCTCAGCTGCTGCAGAACCTCATCATACACCTCAGCTGCTGCAGAAACTCATCATATACCTCAGCTGCTGCAGAACATCATAATACACCTTAGCTGCTGCAGAACCTCATCATATACCTCAGCTGCTGCAGAACCTCATCATACACCTCAGCTGCTGCAGAACATCAAAATACACCTCAGCTGCTGCAGGACCTCATAATACACCTCAGCTTGTGCAGAACCTCATAATACACCTTAACTACTGCAGAACCTTTATTATACACACCTCAGCTGCTGCAGAACCTCATCATACACCTCAGCTGCTGCAGAAACTCATCATATACCTCAGCTGCTGCAGAACATCATAATACACCTTAGCTGCTGCATAACATCATAATACACCTTAGCTGCTGCATAGCATCATAATACACCTCAGCTGCTGCAGAACATCATAATACACCTCAGCTGCTGCATAACATCATCATACACCTCAGCTGCTGCAGAACATCATAATACACCTCAGCTGCTGCAGAACCTCATAATACACCTCAGCTGCTGCAGAACCTCATCATACACCTCAGCTGCTGCAGAACATCAAAATACACCTCAGCTGCTGCAGGACCTCATAATACACCTCAGCTTGTGCAGAACCTCATAATACACCTTAACTACTGCAGAACCTTTATTATACACACCTCAGCTGCTGCAGAACCTTTATTATACACACCTCAGCTGCTGCAGAACATTATAATACACACCTCAGCTGCTGCAGAACATTATAATACACACCTCAGCTGCTGCAGAACATTATAATACACACCTCAGCTGCTGCAGAACATCATCATACACATCTCAGCTGCTGCAGAACCTCACAATACACCTCAGCTGCTGCAGAACATCACATACACACCTCAGCTGCTGCAGAAGCTTATAGTACACCTCAGCTGCTGCAATAACATCATAATACACCTTAGCTGCTGCAGAACCTCATAATACACCTAAGCTGCTGCAGAACCTCATCATACACACCTCCACTGCTGCAGATCATACTAAATCTCAGCTGCTGCAGAACATTATAATACATCTCAGCTCCTGCAGATGATCATACACACGGCAAATGATGGCTGTTAATTAGTAATGTTGGCTGTAAACAACGTTCATAAACATTATATGTGGCCGTCATTAACAAAAGATGGCAATCTCTTTTACGGCAATCCAAAATGACAGACCAAAAATCGCATTCTCGGAGCATAACCTTAAGGCTATGTTCACACTACGTAAAAGTATGGCCGTTGTTTCCATCAGCAACAACGGACGTACTTTATGCAGTGTGCAACATTCTACTTGCAGTGTGGAACATTCTATTCCCTCCCGTGCGGCGCCGCAAATAACTGACATGTCAGTTTTCTGCGGCCGCAATTCAATGAATTGCGGCCGAAGGAAACTCTGTCAGTTCTCACAATGAAGCGAGCGGCTCCGGCCGCTTGCTTCATTGTGTGCTGTGGGAGGTTCTGATGCGGGCGCCCGCTGATGCACCCTCATCAAAACCCTGCGGCTGGAAAGATCATCCGGCCAGGTCACAGAACGTAGTGTGAACATAGCCTAAAGATATTTAAAAAAACAAAAAACAAAAAAAAAACTAGGAGGTAGATTTATCAAACATGGTGTAAAGTGAAACTGTCTCAGTTGCCCCCGGCAACCAATCAGATTCCACCTTTCATTTTTCTAAGAATCTGTGAGGAATACTTGTGTGAACATAGGCTCAAAACAGTGTACCATGAGGGACATCACTTTAGGTTTTTCACATAAACAGACCAACCCCCAGTGTCATGATTTCTTCTTCTCTCTGTGGTGCGGCACACCTAGTGGTAAGAAAATGTCACAAAAAAGAAATCAGAACAAAAAAGTACTGTGTATGCTCTGGGAATTTTATTTAAGAATCTGTAGACACTAGATATGAGTGAAGCTTTAGCAGGTTCAGTTTTATCCAAACCCGAACCCTCGGCATTTGATTAGGCTAGGTTCACACTGCGTTTTCAGCATCCGTTTAACGGATCCGTTTTTTTTAACGTCCAGAAAAATAGGGTCAGCAACGTTTTTTGGTCCGTTTTGGTCCGCCCAAAAAAACTGATCCGTTTTTTTTATAATGGAAGTCAATGGAAAAACGGATGCACACAAATGAATCCGTTTTTTGCAATCCGTTTTTCATGCGTTTTTTGCAAAAAACGGATGCGTTAAACGGATGCTGAAAACGCAGTGTGAACCTAGCCTTACCGGCGGCTGAAAAAGGTGAATGCAGCTCTAGGGAGTCCTGGAAAACATGGATACAGCTGTAGGCCATAGGATTGTATGCATATTTTCTGGCATCCGTAGGGCGGCAGGACGGTAGCCATTATTTGGTGTCAAATAGCCAAAAAAAGATATTTTTTAGAGATGAGCGAACCGGGTTCAGGTTCGAGTCGATTCAAACCTGAACGATCGGCATTTGATTAGCGGGGGCTGCTGAACTTGGATAAAGCTCTAAGGTTGTCTGGAAAACATGGATACAGCCAATGACTTTATCCATGTTTTCCACATAGCCTTAGAGCTTTATTAAAAGTCAGCAGCCACCGCTAATCAAATGCTGAAAGTTCGGGTTCGGATGGACTCAAACCCGGACCCGGTTCGCTCATCTCTAATGTTTTTGTATCAAGACCTTCCTGGAACATCATGATGTGGTGGGGCTCTATGAAGAGAGCTTAGGAGCTGAGCTCGCTTTATTGAGTGTGAGGACCAGCTGCTATCCACAATCACATGACTGCCTGCCATTAACCTCTTTAGTTTGGGACAGTGACAGGAGCGCACTGACAGTTAAATGTCAATCACAGCATTTTATTTAAACTTCAATCTCTGTCAGTGTGCTCCTGTCTTTGGCCAATCGGCACCCCTGGGACACACTGTTTCCGGAGGTCCCGATTGGTTTGTGTGACTGCGGGAGATCTTATACTGTACTTACCGATCGGCAATCTTTTAATAGAGTCTGCCTCAAGCAGACTCTGTGAGAAGATCACTGATAACACTGATCAATGATATGCCCCCTAGGGTATAGAAAATATGACATAGCCCCTCCCCCAATAAAAGTTAAAATAACCCCCTTTCCTATTTTAAAAATAAAACAAATAAATAAATAAACATATTATACTGTATATTGTAGCGTGCATAAAATATAACAATAGTGTTACTGCACGGTAGAGGGCAAGATTTTTTGTCACATTATCTAGAAAAAAAATAATACAGAGCAATCAAAGATTCCATTCTACACAAATATGATATTAATAAAAACTAGAGATTGTAGTGGAAAAAAAGACACCCTAACCAGCACTGAAGGTGATAAAATAAAAGTGCTATGGCTCTTAGAAGACGAGGAGGAAAAAACAAAAAGTTAAAATTTAAATTGGTCCTTAGGGCCAAAATAGGCTGCAAAGGTGAGGGGTGAAAACATTTTACCCAAAGTTTTGTTGCAATGTTTTTTTGATATGTGGAAAGAAAAACCATCAATGAGTTTGGCTTTTGTGGTTGTTTTTTTTTATTTAGGTGTTTAGGTGTTTCTTAGGTTTTTATTTAGGTTTTTCTTGCCATACCAAGAATATACAGAATCTTTGAAAAGGTAACATACCAAAATTAAAGAAAAATGACACAAAAGAGCTTTGTTTGTAGTTTATTTATTTATTTTTAATTATTATTTCTTGGCAGTAATTTTTGCTAAAACAAGAGAAAGGCTATATTCACACAACGTCAAAAATATTAAAAAGGCGGCCGATTTTCCTATTTAAAATAAAAACCGTTTTTGCCGAGATTTAACTAACTGCAATGCAATGCAATGCACTGAAGTCAATGGGAAGACGGACGTCCAATGCGCACAGCGTATTGAATAACGTACGTTTTTGCTGCTGCTGCGGTCATCAAAATAATGAACATGATCATTATTTTCGGACGTCTTTTGCAAACAGCGGACGTTTTTTATATGTAGTTCACACACAGTTTTCCTTTTGTCACCGTTCTGTCTCCGTTTTTACTATTAAACTCAATGAAGTTTTTAATTAAGGGGAGGCCAGGCTGCTAAATAACATCCGTTATTTTAGACTCAAAATAACAGACGTTATTTTAAATGGAGCTGAAAAAACGTTGTGTGAACATAGCCAAAGATGGAATAAAATACTGAAAAACTCTTCTCATTGGTTGCTATGGGCAGCAAGGCCAGATTTACTTTATTACATCTACCACTTAAGAGGAAGGATCTGTTCATGACTCTTTTTATTTAGAAAATTGGTGCCCAATATATAATGGATCATAAAAATCAAACAGTTCCGACCTACTTCTACAGTTGTCATTTTTTATTTATTTATTTATTTATTTTAAATACAAAAAAATGAATTCTCTACTTGAAGGGAAAGTAATCTCAGCTCCACGCAAGTCTTCTTTTCCTAAATTAATCATGCGTTGGGTTCCACTTTGGAATACAGCTGGAAGTTTTCCTTCATCGCATTGATCTTTAGGCCGTGGTTGGTTTTTTCATTGGGAATTTTTTTTTTTTTTTTTTAATGCAAGTTCCCTTATTGGGAATATGCTAATGACATCCAACGTGATTACTGGTTTTCTTTTCAATCTTTATTCCTCTGTGGGCAAAGCAATCAGAAGAGGAGAAGGAGAGATTTACTGCTTGCTTGTATGCCTTCTTCAACCATCTGCTCAATCCTGTTTCATTTGAATGCGAGCTGCGGATTTAGACGGCATTGTGAAACATTTTCCAATGTAAAAGGAGATAATGTCCATCTTTCAATGTCACCGTAATGTGCCAGCAAATTGTTGGTGTAAAGTATAATCTGCAAGATTACCATGTTTAAAGGGGAACTCTACCTCCGAATAATTGTTCTTGCCAACTAAATTTCCTTCATTGCAGTTCATTATAATGATGTACAATGGAACTCTCTTCTTTATGGACTGAAAAGGTTTCCAATAGAACGGCAGATCTCTTTTACCAATGGAATTTTTCAAAATTTTTATTTTGAGTTTCCCTTTAATAAAAAAAAAAGAAAAAAAAGAAAGAATTTTACAAAAAAATGTTTGTTTGTTTTTAATATGTATATCGTAAATTAGTACAATGGCCAAAGTTTGGTGATTGTTTCCTTTACTTTATGGAGATACTCACATTTTCTATGATGGCAATTTTGAAAAGTGCCGCCATATTGGTTTTGCTTTTGAGTTATTTTACTAGAAATTGATAGATTGTTGGCATGTGTCTTTAAATCTATAAAAAAAAAAAAAAACGGACAAATCATGAGGAAGCAACATTAAGTGGCCATGTTCACATTCCAAATGATGTTGGCAATTTCACATTTTGGACGCCCGTCATTACAATGAAGCAATGACGTTATTATTCTAGTTCGGGCCCTTTTTGGGTGTGGTTCTTTTTTTAAGGTCCATTGAATTTAATAGTAAATATGATGACGGTGAATAAAAAAAATGTTAATGAGCAACTAAAAATAACAGGTGTCATGACCATTAATTTTTTTTTTTTACAAAAAACTGATGCCTTTTTGTGCATCTGTTTTGGTCAGTTATTCTATTGACTTCCATTAAAAAAAAAAAAAAAAAGATTAAAACGGATTCACAAAAATAAGGTCAACTTTTGTGCACGTTAAAAAAAAAAAAACACGGATCCATTTTCATCTATTTTTTTTAAATAATGGAAGTCAATGGAAAATATGCACACAAAGGCATCCGTTTTTGTCATCCCTTTTCTGCAAAAAACGGATTGCAAAAACGTAGCGTGGACCCAGCCTAAAGGCCCTATTCCATGGGCTGACTGTGAGGAGCAAACAAGCTCTGTCAGTGCTCGTTTCCTCCTCGTTCCCGACTCGCTGCCGCCTCTATTGCACGTGACGGCAGTGAGCGAGTGAGTGCTGGAGGGGTCGTGGGGAGCTGCGGGGGGGGGGGCTGCCCGGGTGATTGCTAGATCTGCGGCTCCTGCCCTCTGCTGGGCTGCTGCCTCCTCCCTCCCCCGCAGTACCTTTTCAGCAGTAATATAGAGAGGATTCACATGGCCTTCCTTCTGTGACGGTGCAGACCTGGTGTGACCTTCCTCATGGTGTCATCAGGTCCTTGCAGGCAGCACACAGTGTGACGAGAGAGAGAGAGAAGTTAATAGTGAATGGATCGGGGGTGGGAGTGCAGTATATAGTGAGCATTATATGGGAGACAGGGGGGGGGCTCTATAAGTGGGAACAATGTGGGAAAGCAGGGCTATGGGAGCAGTAAAGGGGACCAGTAGGAGCAATATATGGGGGAGGTGGTCTCTGAGGCTAACAGTATTATTGGGTCTCTGTAGCTGGCAGCTTTAGGTGGTCTGAGACCTTTACTATTAGGGGGTCTCTAAGATTGTCACCACCACTGAGGCTGACTCTATTAGGGGGTCTCTCTATGCCACCACCACTGGCACTAATACTGTATATGTCCCGTCTATGCACCTCTGTCATATAGTTCTGTATACAATGTGAGTAAATAGTCATGTATGCAACATTTCACTGCTGGTATATAGTTATGTTTTTAAAGGGACGGGGGCAAGTGCACCATTTAACTCTGTATCTAGAATACTCTATAATGGATCTCAGAAGGTATAAAAGATTGGAGATCTCTGATGTACAAACCACAATGGCACTGAATGGAAAGAAGGATTGTGAAAGCTTTGCATGGTGGGATTTATTGGTATATTGGTAAAAGCTTATAATATGTATTAGATAGAAAGATAATAGAGAGATAATAATCTAGATAGATAGATAGATAAATAGATAGATAATATATGCATAGATAGATAGATAGACAGATAGATAGATAGATAGATAGATAGGAGATAGATATGCAGTGTCCCAGAACAGGCCCTTTGGTCTGCTGTTCTATCCTCACACTTTTATTATAACCAGTTCTGTACTGGAAAGCTATGGTCCACTGCAAACTGTGTGTATAGTGTCACCCCTCTCAGTGTTCAGGTCTGCTATTCCATTCATTTCTTGTATGCATATTCAGGTATCAGTGCCCAAGGGTATTATGTCGCCCCCCCAGTGTTCAAGTATGGTACTTCTCATGTATATTTCACTGTATATGCCTAATGTTGGGATGATGCAATGGCTGGAAGTCACATGACTGCCCTTGCTTCCATGGTAACTCCAATGGCCATCGAGCTTTGGCTGGGGAATACCATGTGACTTCCTGTTCTACCTCAGTCTATCTCCTACCACAGGGGGGATAGGGTGTGTGTTGCTGCTGCTCCTGTGTCACAAGGCTGTAACCCTGCGGTATCTGCTGCAGCATTACCAGAAGTGTTCCTGGCTGTGTTCTATTCTCAAGTCCTCAAGATTCTCATCTATTCTAAAGATCTGGGTGCCGTTCTTCAGTCATTCCTCTCATCATCTTCTCTAATCATCAACAGCAAGTATTCATCTCAGTTTGGCCATCACCACAGCAGTGCTCAGCCATATGTATGTATATATATATATATATATATATATATATATATATATATATATATAAATATTTACATGACGCCTACTAGAAATGTGATGTATCTGTCACCAGATCCTCACACACACACCAGGAACACCGAATGTAATATTTGGCTGATAGAAACAAGACGCTGGTTTATGGTGTTTACCCTCCATCGCCGGGATCAATACATCAGGCGTGCTGAGAAAAGTCGGGTAAATAAATAAAGAAATCGGCTGCAGAGGAACACATCCATTTATTGCAATGAACAGATGTAACTATGACACTTTTCAAGTAAACATTTTCATAAATCACATTATTTATCTGCAAATGAAAGATTTTATTGTGCCAGACATCCATTCACGTACAGGATACGGCTTGGCACATTATGAATGAAACTACTTTACTCATAAGCCTGATGTCGTTTCGCTGCCTAACTAATGGCGGTTCACATTTTAAAGCGTACCCTTTTTTTTTTTTCCCCCCTTCACTAAGACTTGGCTGGGGGAGTCTGAAGTCTGTAGGGGGCCATAGGAATCGGGCCCTGCAAGCTCCTCTACGGAATCCAGGAAATCTATCCATGCTGCCAGGAGTCTTATGAGGTTTCATGTTTAATTATACGAGCTGGGTTACATAAAGCATAGAGTGTAAGTTTATAATGGTTTAGTAATTATAGGAAGGTCATATTCTCATACGCAGTGAATAGACTTGGGTTATAATATCAAGGCGACTAAAAGAGAGCCTGTCTTTATGTGCAAGGCAGTTGTAATAGGGGCACTTTAAGACACCCCCCCCCCCTCTATTTCCCTTAAACTGTTTGCTTAGTGTAATTCAAGGGTAAAAAGTAAAAAAAAAAATCTAGTCATTTATTTAAAACACTTTTTTTTAATACAATATTTTATTTGACTAATAAGAAAACAGCGTGAACGCTATCCATGAGAATTCCAAAAAGAGGAAACATTTTACATGTGTAACCAGATATATTTGATGGTACATTGAGTCCAGATACTGTCCCCAATGGTTGGCCTCCAAAGAGAAACTCATCGGTATCAATAGATATCAGCTGGGGGAGATTTATCAAACATGGTGTAAAGTGAAACTGGCTCAGTTGCCCCTAGCAACCAATCAGATTCCACCTTTCATTCCTCACAGACTCTTTGGAAAATGAAAGGTGGAATCTGATTGGTTGCTAGGGGCAACTGAGCCAGTTTCACTTTACACCATGTTTGATAAATTTCCCCCCAGATATGCCTTTTTTGGGAATAGCCGGGGTTGTCCATTGTTGTCCTGGGATGTTCCTTACTCCAATTCTATGGAGATAAAACCTGCAGCAATCCTTCCTATATGTATCTGAGTACAGTGGTATCTTGAATCGATCCCAGTGCAGTTTTCTTAGACTAAATACAACGTAAACTTCTCCCCCCTCCACCTATCAAGGAGGGGGGGGGGGGGGGTATGAGAAAAACACTTTAAGAGAACAACCAAAACCTATAACTATCTTTGAAGTCCAAGCCTTACTCATTGTTACTTTAAATGGGTACTCCAGTGAAAAGCTTTTTCCCAGTTATTTAAGCACATTACAAAGTTATATAACCTTGTAATATGCTTCAATCACCTATCTGCCCCCTTCCCCATCTTTCCCCCCCTCAATCCCCCATCAGGAAGTGAACTCATTCTTACCTAATGACTGTTGACTCCAGGCTGTTCTGTGGCAGCCATTTTGTGACAATGACATCATCAAGAGGGAGGCGGGTCTAAGGGTAGATGGTTTAGGTTATTTGTTCTTTGAGGGTAGATGGTTCCGGTCTAGGGCATTCAGGCCTTCAAGGTAGATGGTTCAGTCCATGGTATTTGGGCTTTTAGGGTAGGTGAATGAGATTACTTTGGCTTTTATTGTAGATGGTTCATTTTTTTTGGTCTTTTAGGGTGGATGATTCAGGTAATTTGGGCTTTAGGGTAGATGGTTCAGGTCTAGGGTGTTTAGGCCTTCCAGTTAGATGGTTCAGGTTCAATATAGTTGGGACTTTAGGGAAGATGGTTCAAGTCTAAGGTAGATGGTTCAGGTCCAGGGTATTTGGGCTTTCAGGGTAGATGGTTAAACGTACTTAGGCCTTCAGGTTAGAGGGTTCAGGTCAAGGGTATGTGGGCTTATTGGGAAATGGTTCAGGTCTAGGGTATGCAGGCCTTCTAGTTAGATGGTGCAGGTTCATAGTATTTGAGCCTTCAGGGAAGATGGTTCAGGTCCAAGGTTTTTGGGTCTTCAGGGTTGAAGGTTCAGGTCTAGGCTATTTAGACATTCAGGGTAGATGGTTCTGGTCCAAGGTGTTTGGGCCGTCAGGGTGAATGATACATATTTTTACCACCAGCATCTTGGCGATCATATAGTTATGTGGCTACTAAAAACAGTAGAATCAGGAATGCCGATGCTGATTTCATTACATCAGCAGGGAAAACAGAAGCGTTGAAAACTATGAAAATCTACGCCCCAGCCTATAACTTCAACTTGCCAACCCTTGATTTGCAGAAAATGTTCAACTTTTTGCCGATCTGTGTCCAAGTGGGCAGAGTTTGTCTTAGAGTGGCAAGGGTTTGGAGCAAACAGGCATGGTATAAATTGTAGTTGAAATCTACAGTAGCTCCAAGCATGCACCTCTAAATAAATCCAGTGCAAATGTAAACTGGCTGTTAAACCCCATATCATCTATCAAATCCCCCCCGTCTCCCACATCTTCTCTCAAGGGTCCCCAGCAGACTCTCAGTGCCGTCTTCATTTTTCATTGAAGGATGGCCGACGACATTGAAAACAAAACTCAGCTGAATCTGTATACTTCACAAATCTGTTTTCTATAATATTTCTCACGGATATCATTTTTGGATTTTTAGGCCATAGAGATGAGAAGCTACTGCCAAGTCAGCACAAAAAATCATCATTTGAAACATTAGGAATCTTCTCAACGATGAACAGATGTCGGATCTTGTACCAAGATACCAAGACCTTTTCTTCACATGGCTACCGTCTGAAAGGCCCTTTTCATCAGAAGAGGAGTTTTGAGAGTTCTCGCTACAAAGCGAAGGCAATGTCTAGTTGCCACTAAATAGAATATATTATACTGATGGAACTATTCCATTTACTTATTATTCAAGCGAGTGAGTTCATAACTTCGAGAGGTTGCCTGGTTGACAAAATCCATTTCCAAATACAATTTTACGGAATTTGGAATTATTAGAGGACAAAATCCTGTCGAGGACCCTCATCCATTACCCTGAGTGGAAATTGGCTGCAAAAAGCATCCACGTAGACTATTATTTTAATGAGAATGGCGCAATACTTAATTTCACCTGCAGTGGAGCTATTATAAAATTAAACTTAATGACAGATTATTCCATGAGTTACATAATCACATCGATCGCTGGAGGTCTCATATACTCACGTACATCATAGATGACTGATTTAGGCAAAAACAGCCTTTAGGTGTTAAAGATGTTTGAGTCCAATCGTTCGGGCATTTGAAGAAGTTGGATGCAGCTCCAGAGAGTCTGGGAAAACATTGATACAACCATAGGCCATAGACTGTATTCATGTTTTCCTGGACTCCCTAGGGTTGCAGCCAACATTTTTCGACACTGTTAATCGAACCCTGAATGATCGGACTCGTTCAGCCTTGAGCTGCCCTCATTGGTAGAGATGATCGAACATCGGGAATTTTCAAGTTAGATTGAACTCGAACCTTCTCAAATATTCATCATTTGACTCCCGATGCCTTCCCATTTCTTTGGTAATAGGCTGTATCCCTGTTTTCCAGGTGGTACTCGGGCTGTCTCCACCTTCCCCATGGAACGGGAAGGCATCGGGAATCAAAAGGTATTCCTGCAATTTTTTTTTTCATTCAAACTAACTGACTTCACAAAGTTTTGTAATTTACTTGTATTTTAAAATCTCCACTCTTCCTGTACCTATCAGCTGCCGTATGTCCAGCAGGAAGTGGTGTATTCTTTCTAGTATGAAACAGTGCTCTCTGCTGCCTACTCTGTCCATGTCAGGAACTGTCCAGAGCAGGAGCAAATCCTCATAGAAAACCTCTCCTGCTCTAGACCGTTCCTGACATGGCCAGAAGTGGCAGCAGAGAGTACTGTGTCAGACTGGAAAGCATACACCACTTCCTGCAGGACATACACCACCACTAAGTACTGGAAGACTTGATAATTTTAAATAGAAGTTATTTACAAATCTATATAACTTATCTATTACTAAACTATATAACACCAATTGATTTAAAAGACCCCCCTCCCTTGCTGGAGTACCCCTTTAATGACCATGAATTAGCCCAGTGTATCTACTTTTCTTTTTTACCTTTGCACTACGAATAGATACTCTTGGTACTTGTGGTACTGGAAAATTGGAGAAAATTGGAGTAAATTAGTAATCTATATAACTAATTGACAGTAGATAATTTGGAAAAAAAAATCACCAGAGTACCCCTTTAAGGACTATATATCACCCTTGTCTTATAAGCATATAAATGAATTAATATTGACATCAGTGGCGTAGCTACCATGGAGGCAGGGAAGGCTGTTGCTATAGTGCCCTGGCTGCAAGGGGGGGGGGGCCCGCCCCCCCCCCCCCCCCGGCAAAGTGTAACCTGTCTCCCCTGTCCCCATGGTGCTACAGCACTGACAGTACTGTCCGAGAACCCCCCCCCCCCTTCCTAACCAACACACACACACTCACATACTCTGTTTGCCAGTCGCCTGAAGGGAGCAGCGGCAACCCCCCCCACCACCACCTCCCTCGGACACATTGTCCGACAGCAGCTGGCAGGTATGTCCCCCTCTCCTTAGTTGCCAACAGTCCCGGGTACGTCCGGTAATCCCTGCCATTGCGGCAAGACCCCCCCCCCCCCTGAGCACACCGCGGGTGATCTATAAACTCACTGCACAGAGTGCAGAGGGCCTGAAGAGAGAGCCATGGACAGCAGGAAGGATGGTAACTATCTGTGCCAGTTATAGGTCACACAGCTTCCCTAGCATCCTTTATAATGGGGTCACCAGCTTCCCTGGCATCCTGTATAATGGGGGTCACTCAGCTTTCCTTGCATCCTGTATAATGGGGTCACTCAGCTTTCCCAGCATCCTGTATAATGGGGTCACTCAGCTTCCCTAGCATCCTGTATAATGGGGTCACTCAGCTTTCCCAGCATCCTGTATAGTAGTCGGTATAATGGTGGTGACCAAGCTTTCCTAGCATCTTGTATCGTAGTCAGAATAATGGCGGTCACATAGCTTTCCCAGCATCCTGTATAGTAGGCAGTATAATGGAGGTCACCCAGCTTTCCTAGCATCTTGTATAGTAGTCAGTATGTGGAGGTCACCCAGCTTTCCCAGCATCCTGTATAGTAGGCAGTATAATGGAGGTCACCCAGCTTTCCTAGCATCTTGTATAGTAGTCAGTATGTGGAGGTCACCCAGCTTTCCCAGCATCCTGTATAGTAGGCAGTATAATGAAGGTCACCCAGCTATCCTAGCATCTTGTATAGTAGTCAGTATGTGGAGGTCACCCAGCTTTCCCAGCATCCTGTATAGTAGTCAATATAATGGAGGTTACCCAGCTTTCCCAGCATCCTGTATAGTAGTCAGTATAATGGCGGTCGCCCAGCTTTCATAGCATCTTGTATAGTAGTCAGTATAATGGCAGTCGCCTAGCTTTCCTAGCATCTTGTTTAATGGAGGTCACCCTGACTCAGAGGAGCCTCCAGTGTCAAACATCCCCCACTCCACCCCTGGACTTAGAGCAGCCCATAAACAATGACCAACCTGCTACTCCTCATCCCCACCCCAGGACACAGCGTCTGAGAGCTGCCGAAGAGGGGAAAACACCATATTACTGGGACAGGTGAGCATGTTGGGGGGCCCCATACAGTTTTTTTGCTATGGGGCCCCATGAATCCTAGTTACGCCCCTGATTGACATCTCATACATACAGCTCTCTGTATGGGGAAAATGAGCAAATCATCAATATATGATGTATTCATGTTTTCATGTTTTGTTGAGATACATATATATATATTTTTTTTTTCTTGTCATATCTCTCCGATTGAACCCGATTGAACCTGAGCTGAACTCCTTCTTCCTTTTAAAATATTCAGGGATTTTGCGCTCTAAAATAATCAAGTTTGTCTGGTTCCGAGAGCTCTAATGTGTAAATAAAGCCAGAAGTGAGGCTGAGGAGGGAGATGACCTCATTGTTTGCATTCAGCCGCTCAGTCATGTTCACTCAAATAGCCGCGCCGCCACTCCCTTCCTCTAATATATTATATGGTGGGACACCCACATTGTCTCTCTTATCTCTCGGTATCATATGTTACACAAATAGACGACTATTGACAAAATACGACCAAAATAGCAATGTTTAAGTGAGGTTTAATATTTAATAAGATAAAAACAGAACAGCTTCAGATTAGCATCAGGCAGGCGGCCAACACTGCGAAGCTGCTCGAAACTGTGCAAGAAACCAGCCGAAATCCTCTAGCTCCCTCCTGCCGGCCGACAGGGGACCATTTATCTCTTGTATATAGAAGTGACAGCCTTTCATTTTCATTTGTCAGCAGAATTTTTGGATTATTCTTGGATTTCAAATAACTAAAAAAAAAAAACACAAGTAAGTGTGCACCCTAGTGTCTGCTAATGCAATGCCGGATGGAGCAAAGATGATGTTGTAAGATGGTTAACCCTTACTGTATGACATTGGCAGCAGTGTTAAGCTCAGTGGGTGGGGTTATACTATGATTGACAGCTCCCATCTTGCAGTAACTTTATGGATTAGACTCCTAAACCTTTCATCTGACACAAATTTAGCATGGCTGGAAAAAAAAATGCCACAAAAAACAACAGTTTTTACTGCATTTTGGCAGTTTTTCTGGCATATTCTTTTTTTTTTTTTTTTTCAATTTCATTCTTATTGGTATAGGCATTTCTTTTTCTGTTGTCTTATTTATTTTTTTTTTTTGTCCATTCTTCCATTTTTCTTAAAGGGGTACTCCGGCGAAAAACTTTTTCTTTTAAATCAACTGGTGTCACAAAGTTATACAGATTTGTAATTTGCTTCTGTTTAAAAATCTGAAGTCTTCCAGTACGTATAAGCTGCTGTATATCCTGCAGAAAGTGGTGTATTCTTTTCAGGTTGGCACAGTGCTCTCTGCTGCCACCTCTGTTCATGTCAGGAACTACACACTAAGCATGCCAATGCCACAGCTCTAGCAAACAGCTGATCACCAGGTTTGCCGGGTAGTGGACCCCAGCATGCAGATATTTATGCTCATCTTTAGGATAGATCCATAATAAATTATACCAGGAAAACCCCTTTCAAGGTTTTCTTCACTTTTGACACAGTGCTCCCTGCTGCCACCTCTGTCCATGTCAGGAACTGTCCAGAGCAGGAGAGGTTTTCTATGGGGATTTGCTGCTGCTCTGGACACTTCCTGACATGGACAAAGGAGTCAGCAGAGAGCACTGTGCCAGACTGGAGAGAATTCACCACTTCCTGCAGGACATACAGCAGCTGATAAGTACTAGAAGACTTCAGATTTTTTAATAGAAGTAAATTGCAAATGTATATAACTTTCTGAAACCAGTTGATTTGAAAGAAAACAACATTTTCTCTGGAGTACCCCTTGGTGCAATTTCTGAAGAACCTTGGTTTAAGAGTAACTTGGATTAAGAGCATTTTGCAAGAAGAGATCACAGTTTTTCAAAATTTTAACTTGGTTTAAGAGTTTTGCTTTGATGTAAGAGCTCCCTGTACTGGGTGGGAGGGGGAGTGGGGAAGGGGCATGGTCACCATAGTGGGGTCTACAGCACTGTACTCTGACCCAGGAAGTCTCTCTGACTTTTCAAATTATATAAGATCCACTTCAGGCTGGGGTTTGCATCAGGGGACAGGACTGTGGAGGTAATCTCTCCATAGCTGTAACCCCTCTCTCCCGGACAGAGAACGCTGCATGTATGTGCCCACATCTGCCCCACTCATTACTTCATGCTCCCTGCAGTCTCTGTCCGCCCTTGTGTTTTCTATCCGCTCCATTCCTGCTCTAAGGTGCCTGCAATTACACTCAGCTATACACACTGCTGCTATAAAGTGCTCATAATCCAAGGCACCACTGTACTGAGAAGGTACTGTAGCTTGGTGCACTGGAGACAGGACTACAACCTTTAATGCATCAATCCGCCCTGACCAGCTTGCCCTTTCTAATAAGATCATCCTTTAACCCTTAGGGGACACAGCCAGTTTTCATTTTTGCGTTTTCGTTTTTCCCTCCTCGTGTATATAAGGCCATAGCGCCTGCATTTTTCCACCTAGAGACCCAAATGAGCCCTTATTTTTTGCGCAACTAATTGTACATTGCTATGGCAGATGTAATTTTTGCCTAAAATGTGCCGGGAAACCAGAAAAAAATTATATGTGTGGTGAAATTGAAAAAAAAAAATGTATTTGGGGGGGGGGGGGGTTGTTTTTACTCCGTTCGCCCTGGGGTAAAACTGACTCGTTATATATGTTCCTTAAGTTGTTACGATTACAACGATATGTAACATGTATAACTTTTATTTGATTTGATGGCTTGTAAAAAATTAAAACCTTTTAAAGAAAATATATGTTCCTTAAAATCGCTCCATTCCCAGGCTTATAGCGCTTTTATCCTTTTGTCTATGGGTCTGTGTGAGGTGTCATTTTTTGCGCCATGATGTTTACTTTCTATCGGTACCTTGATTGCGCATATACGACTTTTTGATCGCTTTTTATTACAATTATTCTGGATTTATTGCGACTAAAAATGCGCAATTTTGCACTTTGGGATTTTCTGCGCTGACGCCGTTTACCGTGTGAGATCAGGAATGTGATTAATTAATAGTTCGGGCGATTACGCACGCGGAGATACCAAACATGTTTATTTATTAATTAATTAATTTATTTTTATTTATAAAATGGGGAAAGGGGGGTGATTCAGACTTTTATTAGGGGAGGGGATTTTGTGTTATTAAAAATACATTTTTCTTTTACTTTACACATATACTAGAAGCCCCCCTGGGGTTAGGGTTATTCCCCCCCTGGGGTTAGGGTTATTCCCCCTGGGGTTAGGGTTATTCCTTCCCTGGGGTTAGGGTTATTCCCCCTGGGGTTGGGGTTATTCCTTCCCTGGGGTTAGGGTTATTCCCCCTGGGCTTAGGGTTATTCCCCCTGGGGGACTTCTAGTATATGCACTCTGATCTCTCATAGAGATCCATGCAGTATAGTTATACTGCATGAATCCATGAGATCGGTGTTCTATTGCTTTTGGCTGCTGCAGCCAAAAGCAATAGAATGCTGAGCCGGGATCAGCGCCATTACGGCGCAGACCCCGGCCCGGGATGGATGCGGGGATCGCCCCCTCGCAATCGCGCCGCAGGGGGGCGATCCCCCCACTAGACCACCAGGGATGCATATCAGCAAGTATTTAGAAGCAGCTGTCAACTTTGACAGCTGCTTCTAAGTACTTAATTAGTGGGCACGGCGATCGGACCGTGCCCACTAATAGCCGCGATCCCGGGCTACATGCGGCACCCGGGATCGCGGCAGTTCAGAGGGAGGTCGCCGCGCAACCCCCCCTCTGAACTCCCATAGCGGCACAAGGACGTTCAGTAACGTCCTGGTGCAGCTATGGGTTAATAGTCCCACCATGGAGAATTTCAAATAAATGTATATTTATTAGAGATGAGCGAACCTGGAGCATGCTGGAGTCCATCCGAACCCGAACTTTCGGCATTTGATTAGCGGTGGCTGCTGAAGTTGGATAAAGCCCTAAGGCTATGTGGAAATCATGGATATAGTCATTGGCTGTATCCATGTTTTCCAGACAACCTTAGAGCTTTATCCAAGTTCAGCAGCCCCCGCTAATCAAATGCCGATCGTTCGGGTTCGGATGGACTCGAACCCCGTTCGCTCATCTCTAATATTTATCTGTTGCAGCACCGGTATTTATTTGAGGGGGTGGGCCGGCAAAGGCAGATTGGTGTACTGAAGGTGGTAGCCCCATCCCCAGTGCACCAAATTCCTCATTAGTACATGGATTCAACTACAGAGTGGACAGAAACAGGGATGTAGATAAGAAACTTTCATCCTCACTGCCCCATGGCTTATATGGACATAGCAGGCTAGATGCTTCCTCCCCTTTAATGGAATTTTTTATAGAAAGTCTATAGAAGTCTAGGAAACAATTTCTCGACAAAAAGAAAAATAAATACAATGAAGCACTTAATATGTTTGCAACCAACAAAGAAAAAAGTCCTGGTTTTATGATTTGCAATTAGAGATGAGCGAACCGGGTTCGGGTTCGAGTCCATCCGAACCTGAACGTTCAGTATTTGATTAGCGGGGGCTGCTGAACTTGGATAAAGCTCTAAGGTTGTCTGGAAAACATGGATACAGCCAATGACTATATCCATGTTTTCCACATAGCCTTAGGGCTTTATCCAAGTTCAGCAGCCACCACTAATCAAATGCCGAAAGTTCGGGTTCGGATGGACGCCAGTATGCTCCAGGTTTGCTCATCTCTATTTGCAATCATTTCTTTCAAAGGGATACTCTGGAAAAAAAAATTCTTTCAAATTACCTGACATCATTAAGTTATATAAGTCATTATTAACTCCATCAAAGGCCCCAATACACCTTTAAGAACTGACAGCCCAACAATCATCAGTTATATCTTCCTTGTGATTGTGCCAGTAAAAAGCATACTTCCCAACACTTCTATAGTCAAAAATGGACACTACATTGAACCCCTACCCCAGGAACATCTAGGAATAGACCTAAAACAAAATCTGATTTTTTTTTATGACTTTTCTGGCTTCCTGTGTAGTTAAATAGGACATCACAGAAAGTAAGTACGGGAGCAGTGACTCCAGAGTTAAGTGGGGATGCTGTATGCATTGCTGCTTACACTAACTAGAAACAGGTGCTCTGCAAAGCCCAGTGAATGGGTAAAGCTAAATCCAAATCAGATCTAATGGCCAATTTAAGTCAATTGGCCCAAAATCGAACCAATCGAATCGTATCCAAGAGTAATTTTCTGGGTTATTTTTTATTATTTATCTACTGTTTTATTAAAATATTTATGAATTTTTTTAAGGATTTTTTTTTTTATCCTATGATCACATCCGTCCTTTGTAGCAGGCACATTTATCATTGTGATGTCATTTCAAGTTGTGTCTCAACAAAGGCTTAAAAAAAAAGTTAAGTCAATGTGACAAAAAAATAAAATAAAAATTGGCCACAGATTTAGCTAACGTCGTCCAAGCCAGCGGAAATTATGAATGAGAATGAGCGTAAATACATAAACATCAATGTAATATGAGACACTTTAATGAAATGTCTTGACCATACGCCAGTCACTGGCGACCCTTGGGTATATCTGGAATTCACACCAAGGTCGGCCCTAGATGACAGCTACCATCCTAGAACCATATGGTGGCTGTATAGGAAGCCGCTGAAAACCTGAGAGTAGATGTGCCTAAAGAAAACATGGAAAGTAGAAACACAAATATATAGACACAGCGCTAATCACAACATGTTCACACAGGGTGGAGTGTCGTATTGGTGTAACACTAGGGTGTATTTGTTATCCAGTGTTTATTTATTTGCCCAATATAGTCTACTAAGATTTTATGGGAAACTGGTGACTGTCTGACTATAAAGTTCTAATGCATTAAATAATTATAGAAATGAAAAGAAAGAAAAAAAAACACTATTCCTTTTTCATTCTACCAATAATAAACGTAAGAGAAGATGTAACAAGGTGGAACAAGACTAGGCTAAATTAATTGCAGTAAGCAGATGGTGTAACCTATAATGCCACCACATATGGAATTAGGAATCACAAGGAACCAACTGGGGAGCATTGTCACACAACCCAACCAAGGATCATTGTCTTGGACCTTCTGGAGCTTCTCTCTTTTTTTTCCGTCTTCTGAAGCCCAAACCAGCAGAAGAAAACCAGCCCCATGAAAATAACTTTAAATAAACGAGTCCCTAAAAATTATCTATTGATTGAAACCATAAGGGCTTATAGGGCAAGTTATGATAAAGAGGAGGGGAAAAAAAGAAGAAAGCATCAGATGGAGGATAAGAGGAGGAAGAAGAATGAGATGAGGAAGATGAACCAGATATAGCACTGAGAAAACCATACAGCAGAGATGAAGGAAGGCAAAGGTCAAGAAAAAGGGGATGAACAAAGGAGAAAATATGAAGGAAAATATGAAAAATCAATAAATATGAAGAAATCAATTCAAGGAAGAAGAAAAGAGAATAGGAAGATGAAGAAGCACAAGATGGAGGTAAACAAAGAAGATTAAGAAGATGAAGGAGAAAAGATGAAGAATGAGAAAAACAAGAAGATGAGAGAAGAACCAATCAGTAGAATAAAGAGAACAAGAATATGGAGATGAAAGAGCATGAGGAAGAACAAGAACAAGAAAAGTAAGAGCAAAAAGAAGAAGGACAACACAGAGCAAGAGTAATAATAATAATAATAATAATAATAATAATAATAATAATAATAATAATAATAATATGAGGAAGGGAAAGAAGAAGGAGAAGAAAAAATAAAACTCCAATGAAACTGGAGGAATATGAAACAAGAAATTAAGGATAAGAAAGCATAAAAAGGAAAAAGATGGGGATAAAGTAAAGGTAAATGGAAAATACCAAGAAGAAGAAGGACAAAGAAGAGAAAAATTACCAAAAGGAAGAAGGTAGAAAGCTATATAAAGAAAAAAGAAGTGGGTGATGAAGAAGAATGAGATGGAGGTGGACAAAGAGGATTAAAGAAAGAAGATGAATAATGAGAAAAGAAGAAGAACGAATCAGCAAAAAAAGGAGAACAAGGAGACAGAGGACAGAGGAGCATGAGGAAGAACAAGAAAAAGAAGATTAAGAGGAAAAATAATAAGAGGAATAAGAAGTAGGACGATCGAGAAAAATGAGACGAGGAAGGGAAAGAAGCAGGAGGAGAACAAAGGGGACACCAGGAAACAGGAAATTAATAAGAAAAGCAAGGAGAAGAGCAAGAAGGACAAAGAAGAGCAAGAGGAGATAAAGAAGGGAAAGGAGGAGAAGAAAAGGGACAACAAAACAGGATGAATAGGAAAACAGGATATGAAAAGCAAGAAGAAGAAGATAAAGATGTAAAAGGAGGAGAAGAGAAGGGACAACAATAAAACAGGATATAAAAAGCAAGAAGAAGAAGATGTGGATAAAGTAGAGGGAAAATACCAAGAATGAGAAAAATCAAGAACAAGATTAAGAAGTGAAAGTGGAAGGAGTAAGAGCTAATGTTGGGGATGGAGAAGTAGCTGGGGCAGCAGATAGAGATTTACAGAATCAAATGTTTCTGTTGAATGAGAGGAAGAATCTAATGGATGTCCTCATGGAAACTCCAGAGATATTTCTGCCGTTGTTCTCAGGAAGACTTCGGTTTCCTACCAGTCGGGAGCGGCAATTCCCTTCACAGTCATTTCCTGAGATGTCCGCGCAGAACATTATATCATTCTTCCTACAAGAAGGAAAACATTGTTAGGGAGATAATTGAATTAAGTCTATTTCATGTAACAATGTAACCGATTCTCCTCTTCTCCTCGATAAGAACGGTAAAACATGTATGTTCAATTATGAAAAGTACGATTAATAAATCCTATACAGTGGAACTATCATTTCCATTTTATCAGCTGAATCAATCCTTTGACATTACCTTGAAAAGCAATTTGATTTCCCCTTAAACATATGCTGACAATTTAACATATTATAATAATGGAAAATGAGTAATAGGAGAGGGTTTTATCTGCTAATCATCCTACATTTACTCTAATCCTATAATTGGAATAGGGAATAGTAGGCGTTTCTTAAAGAGACACAACCACTAAAATGGGGAACGTTATCTAACAGGGTGCTATTTTTTTTTTTAGTTTTTATTTATAGCATTTACCTTCATATGTCACCAACCAACATTTATAATTAAAGGGGAATCCACATAGCGTAGGTAGGTTGTTTTCACATTCAGCTGACACATGGGTCAGGGATAGCAGTGAGGTTCTCCACCCGGCGGTGCTTGGCCAAAAGAGTGCATAAAATCCAAGTAGATAGAGTAACAGCAGCGGCACTTACCAATCGTATAAAAGGTTGCTTTATTTTTCTAGATCAGGTACAGACATACAAAAATGACATACCACAAGACAGAGCTTTGTCTATTTTATGCTACTGCGCATCATTTGGCTCACAGTCTGACATAAAACGGACGTAGCTTTGTATTGTGGAATGTCATTTTTGTATGTCTGTACCTGATCTGGAATAAAGCAACGTTTTATATGATTGGTGAGTGCCGCCGCTGTTACTCTATTTACTTGGATTTATATTCAAAGACACATTAATGTGTCTAATGTGTCTGCCAGACACATTAGAACTGTACGGTATTCCTGAAATTGCCGGCATACCGCAGGAGTTCTATCTAATTTTTCTATGTTTCATTTACACGTCCCCCTCAAGGGACTAAATATACAGAAATCTGAACGAAAACATTTTTAATTACAGTTTATACAGTCACCCACCACTCTGCCAAACAGGGGGCACCTGGTTAAATGCCCTCCCAGTGATTTCTATGGGGTTTGCTACTCAAATCAAGCAATTGAGCATTTTAGTGCTCGCTCTACATTATTCATTATGCTATGTAGTTCTGGATCTCCACTTAAAATAATAACGGGTAAAAGTGCCCATATACCGATTATCGTACGTGTAAACGCTGCGAACGATGAAACGACGAACGAGAAATCGTTCATTTTGATTTTACAACATGTTCTAAAATGGTCATTTTTCGTTCGCAAAAAATTTGCAGATTGTTCAGTGTAAACAGTTGTTCGCCAATTTAACCAATGTGTGAGATAGGCTTAAGCGATGACAAAACGATTGCAAAATGATCGCAAAAGATATATTGTACCGTCTAAACGCTGACCGTTATGAAAAAAAAACGTTACTCCGACATCTATAGTTTCGTGTAAACGCAACATTATAGAAGGCAACAATCAGCCGACATGAACGGCTGTTGTTTTTCTTTCAACTGACTATGTTAGCAGCGATCTGCTGCCATTGCTCTGTGGAATAGGAACTGCAGCAGCAGACCGCTGTCATCTGCTATGGGCTGCCTGGACGATCAAGCGATCAATCTATCTCCTATCTATCTATCTATAATCTATCTATCTATTATCATGCTTGATAATGACCCTGTGAGAGGGTCGAAACGTCGCATCTCTGTATTTTTTACATTTTTTGTTATAAATATTTCACCTTTTCCACGTATGCTGCTGTGCTGCGGAATATCTGTGCATACTATTGGGGAACCCCAAGCCGGGGGTCTGACTTTGTACAGCACCCGCTTCATGAGGTTTTGGACGTGCGGCTTTCTCCTGTATCTATCTATCTATCTATAATCTATCTATCTATCTCCTATCTATCTGTCTCCTATCTATCTCCTATCTATCTATCTATCTATCTATCTATCTATCTCCTATCTATCTATCTATCTATCTATTTATCTATCTATCTCCTATCTATCTATCTACCTATCTATCTATCTATCTATCTCCTATCTATTTATCTATCTATGTATCTATCTCCTATCTATCTGTCTCCTATCTATCTATCTATCTATCTCCTATCTATCTATCTATCTATCTATCTATCTATCTATCTATCTATCTCCTATCTATCTATCTATCCATCCATCCATATACTGTATATATCCACATATATCATAGTATACTCCTTTAACAACAGTGACTCTCTATATGTTTTAGTCCGGAGCCTCTGAACTCACTTTCATCAGTATTGCACAGTTCAGCTGCTGCTCTTAGTGGCTGATGGTTCACAGATGCAGACGGTGACTGGTGTATGTGCTTCACCTGGAGACAGTTTCTTGTCTGTGCGCCGGCTACTTGGTCAACCTGTCATTTGACCCTTGGCTGCTCATCAACAGATATCACTGTAAAGACAGCTGCAGGATGTTCAGTAATGTATAAGTCCCTGTACACAATGCTAGAAGTTACTGCTGACATGTTAGATATAAATAGGTGGATAAAAAGGCATAGATACATAATATGATAGATAGATAGATAGATAGACAGATAGACAGATAGGAGATAGATAGATAGATAGATAGATAGATAGATAGAAGATAGATAGATAGATAGATAGATAGATAGATAGATAGATAGATAGGAGATAGATAGATAGATAGATAGATAGATAGGAGATAGATAGGAGATAGATAGATAGATAGATAGATAGATAGATAGATAGATAGATAGGAGATAGATAGATAGATAGGAGATAGATAGATAGATAGGAGATAGATAGATAGATAGATAGATAGATAGATAGATAGATAGATAGATAGGAGATAGATAGATAGATAGATAGATAGGAGATAGATAATAGACAGATAGATAGATAGATAGATAGATAGATAGATAGATAGATAGATAGGAGATAGATAGATAGATAGATAATAGGAGATAGATAGATAGATAGATAGATAGATAGATAATAAACAGATAGATAGATAGATAGATAGATAGATAGATAAATAGATAGATGATAGATAGATAGATAGATAATAGATAGATAGATATATAGGAGATAGATAGATAGATAGATAGATAGATAGATAGAAGATAGATAGATAGATAATAGATAGATAGATAGATAGATAGATAGATAATAGATAGATAGATAGATATATAGGAGATAGATAGATAGATAGATAGGAGATAGATAGATAGATAATAGATAGATAGATAGATAGTTGCAGTGTATCATTGTAGCTTTTCTGCTTTGTCTTATTGTTGTCAGATGACTTTTGCACTTTTGGTTTTGTACCTCATTGTATTTGTACGTATATATGTTATTTCCATTGACAATGCATGGCATGTATCCTCATGTGCAGTAAGTGTTACTGCCACCTAGCGATTGATTTGTGTGAAAACGGAAAACTAACTTAGGCTTCAAGACCACCTTTAGAGATGAGCGAACCAGATCAGTTTTGCTTCATAAGGAGCTTGTATCTTGTGCTGGTATCCTTCAGACTGGCTGCTTTGTGCAGTGGGAGAATACCATCTGAGGACCGCCTGGAAAATGCCTGTAAGGGTACAAACACACACAGCGTATATGCAGCAGATACGCAGCAGAAACGCAGCAGATTTGATGCTGTGGTCAGTTATTTAGATCTAATCTGCTGCGTATCTGCTGCGTATCGCAGCAGTAAATACGCAGAGTATACGCTGTGTGTGTTTGTACCCTAAAATGTCTGGAAAACATGGATCCTGCTATGGTGTATTCTTTCCAGTCTAACACAGTGCTCCCTGCTGCCACCTCTGTCCATGTCAGGAACTGTCCAGAGCAGGAGAGGTTTTCTATGGGGATTTGCTGCTGCTCTGGACAGTTCCTGACATGGACAGAGGTGGCAGCAGAGAGCGCTGTGTCAGACTGGAAATAAAACCAGAGGCCGGTGCTGTCTACCAGAAATACCCCTTCCCACCTCGCAGCTTATTTGTGTAAGTCCTATTCTTTTGATGTCCCACTTGGAATCCATAACAGAATTGGACTGCAACCCAATCTATTACCCTAACCCTGACTCTTCTATGATAATGCAGCCATCACTTACAGGTATAATCCAGCCGCTGGGATGTGTATGTAACCTTCAGCGAGCATCACTCCTTTTACTACCCGCACCTTCGTATATTCCTTATTGGCTGTGCTATAAATCACATTCTGTGTGTAGGAATCCCGGCTTTCACTCGCACTTTAACAGAATAATAGGTTCTTTCTTGTTTGCTTAAGGTGTTAGGAAATTTTCTGTGTATTCTATGAGCCAAGAATTTCTAAACGCTTCCAATTTCCAAAAAAAAAAAAAAAAGCACTTAGTAAAATACTGAGTGTTCCACTTTATCTGCACTAAATCCCTGTGTTAATGCACCGTCAGGCTGGAAATTGCGCTCTCGCAGTATCATCCTAGGATGTGTAATGGCTTAAAATCCTAGAAATCAAATCTTCGAAAATCTGTAAACAAATCACATTAGACGATTTCCGCTAAAGTTCAGGAAAAGCTATTTGCGCTGCGGAGACATAAATAACTGGCGGTATTATCACTGTTTCAAACCACTCGGATGAAACAGATGGCAAAGTCCTGAAGATAATTGTAAAGTTGGAATTAGGAACTATTTGGAAGAACGCACTTTCAGTAGATTTGCAGAGGAGGAGAGTGGAGGAGACGTTATGGCGTTTATTGAGAAGTAAATGTCCACCTGCGGATCATGCGGATCCACTTCACGTCATCCCGGAGGGACGGGGAAAAAATATTGAATGAATTTAATTCATTCTTGATTAATGGTGCTTTTAAACGGAACGATTATCGTTCGAATTTGCGCGATAACGATCGGATTCGAACGATAATCGTACGTGTAAACGCTGCGAACCATCAAGCGACGAGCGAGAAATCGTTCATTTTGATCTTTCAACATGTTCTTAAATTGTCGTTCGTCGTTCGCAAAAAAATCACAGATCGTTCCGTCTAAACAGTTCGCAAAAAGATCGCAAAACGATTTTTCCGTTAGATGTATCGTTCCGTCTAAACGCTGATCGTTATAAAAAACACATCGTTCATTCAAAATCATTAATCGTGCGATCGGGCGAATTATCAATCCGTCTAAAAGCACCATTAGACTTAAGGTAGGAATCCTATTTGTTATAAATTGGACGCTGGACGTGTTCTCATTGTTTTGGTTTCTGCTTGGGATCTTTTACAATAAGTTGATCACAATATATCCCCCCGCCAAGGACCTCTACTGATCAGGTGTAATTTGTGGGCAAACTTGGCAGTAAGTGTCTTTATGGCACCATCACAGTGGAAAGGGGTACTCCGGTGGGAATTTTTTTTTTTTTCCAAATCAGTTGGTGTCAGAAAGTAACATATATATATATATATATATATATATATATATATATATATATATATATATATCAGTAAAAGTCTTCCAGTACCTATCAGCTCCTATGTGTCCTGCAGGAAGTGGTGTATTCTCCCCAGTCTGACACAATGCTCTCTGCTGCCACCTCTGTCCATGTCAGGAACTGTCCAGAGCAGCAGCAAATCCCCATGGTAAATCTCTACTGCTCTGGACAGTTCCTGACATGGACAGAGGTGGCAACAGAGAGCACTGTGTCAGACTGGAAAGAATACACCACTTCCTACAGGATATACAGCAGCTGATAAGTACTGGAAGACTGGAGATTTTTGAAATAGTAAATTACAAATCTGTATAACTGACACCAATTGATTTTCAAACTATTTTATTTTTCACAGGAGTACCTCTTTAAAATATGTTTGTGTGTGTGATACAGGACAGCTCACCCAGAGCAAGTGACGCTCTTTGCAACCACGTTTTATTCTGGTGAAGAAATGGGATTCTGAACAGAAGATTCCTCTCTAGTAAACAGAATTTTCTGTGTTTTTCCTACTGAAAGGGATTATGTCTGATTTTTTAGCATTGTTCACCATAGTGTCACAGGGCAGCTTTTGAAATACCGTATTTTCCGGCTTATAAGACGACTTTTTAACCTCTCAAAATCTTGTCAGAAGTCGGGGGTCATCTTATACGCCGGGTATGGTCGCCCCATACAATGGGGGGCTAAAAAATGGCCCGCATTCCCAGCAGCAGATTTTAATAGGTAAGTTTCGGGGGGTAGCCCGGGGCACTGAGCTCCTGGGGGTCCCATGGCCACCCAAAAAGACTGATACTTTTTGTGGTGTAATGTCTCCTAGCTAAAGTTCTGCATGGTTTGCAAAAAATCATTGCTTTTCTACAGCAATTTTGCACAATACAGGGCATCATGACATTATCTATGCTGTACTATTAACAACTTGCTAGTGCTGCCATAGTTACAGTGGGTTGGGGGGCCCAGGCTTGGTGAACAGCCCAGGGCTTATGGTAAAGTTAATCCGCCCCTGCGCATCCCCACCGTATGGGGCGCACGTCTTTTCCTCCACTCCCGTTCCCGGCGCAGCCAGTGTAACGTACACTGACTGCGCCGGGGATGCCCGAGTGTCTAATCGGAAACGCTCGGCTGCTCGGGAGAGCTTTGGAAGAATGACAGAGGCTTCAAGTATATCCGGAGCCTCCCGAAGCCTCTGCCATTCTTCCGAAGCTCTCCCAAGTAGCCGAGCGTCTCCGATTAGACACTCGGCTGCTCGGGAGAGCTTCAGTCATCCCCGGCATAGTCATTGTACGTCACAATGGCTGCGTCGGGAACAGGAGCGGAGAAGAAGACGCGCGGAGGCCGGAACAGGCCCAGGTGAGTTAACTGTTTGTTGTTTTTTTAATTTAGCTGCAGTTAACCCCTGCCTGACTGCAGCAGGGGGGCGGGGGTGACTATCTGGTTGGTTGGGTCCAACACCTGGCTCCATCATCGATCAGTTGTTTGCCGGAGCCATGGTGCTCACATATACAGTAAAACACATGGATGCAGGTGGCTCTTTACATGAAGTTTTTTGAAATCACTTTGAGAGTATGCTCACACAACGTCTTTTTATGCAAAATAACAGCCGTCGTTTGATAATGACAGCCATAAATAATGCTCATGAACATTGTTGGCGACCGTTATTTTAAAATTACGCCCTCTTCGGTAACATAGCTTATGTATCATTATGGTCATAATATTGGTGGCCACAAATAACGATCACGATCATTATTTGCGGCCGTCAACATTATGAGACAGCTGCATTTCCTCACTATGGTCTCAAAGTGGGATCACAGCCTAGTGATGGTATTACATGGGACAATTTTTGGGCGATTAACGATAAAAGATCTGAAACAACCGCTATGACAAACCATCTTAAATCGTTCACTCTATTAGACGGGACGATGATCGTTACTTACTGCCATTCTTGAGCTCGTCCTTTCCTGGGTGATAGACCAAGGAACGACCGAACAACGCGTTATTACATTTAACGATGTTCAAACGATTTGTGAACGATCAACGATGAAAATAGGTTCAGATTCTATCAAATGATGAACGATTTCTCATTGGCTGTTTAATCATTGCCTGCTATTACACTAAACAATTACCATTATGTTAACACACATTTTTGTATAACAACGGCCGTGATTATCACGAAAATATACATTACCTTGCCATATATGGAATCCCGGCCAATGTGTATACACAAAGTTTACGCTCTGGCCGGGATCTCTAGCAGCACCGCAAACAACTGACAGGTCAGTTTTCTGCGGCCACTATTCATTGAATAGTGGTCGCAGAAAACCCTGTCAGTGCACACTATGGAGCAAGCGGCTCCGGACGCTCACTCCATAGTGTGCAGTGGAGAGTTCCGATGTGGGCGTGCACGGGTGAGCCTGCATCAGAACTCTGTGGCGGTAAAGATCATCTGGCCGCTACTGCAGTACCGGCTGGGATGATCTTTAAAGAGTCCAGCCGTTCCGTGACCCAGCCGGGTCACAGAACGGCCGGTCTCTTACGAGGTCTGAACATGGCCTAAATCCTAACGGTTTTTCCAATGATAATCGTTCCATGTAATTAAAAGAACCTGTCATCATTTTCATACTGCCAGGGCCAAGAGTCATCATGGTGGTCCCTGGTGGATTCTCCCTACCCTGAGAACCTTGTTCGGGTATAGGGAAAGATCCATCAATCATTCCCAGTATGGTAAGAAAAATCCACCGGGGGCCGCTCTGATGACTCTTGGTTCTAGCAGTATGAAAATAATGGCATGTTCCCTATAAATTCCGTTAAACTGTAATAAGCAGTGTGGATATAACTTTATGGAGGCCAGAGTTTTACCATATAATCTCTTTCTATGAGTCATTTACTTTACTTACGTTTTTTTTTTAATTAGCCTTTGGGCCCCAACAGGAACCCAAGTGTGCCTGCTCTTTCTGCACCCCCTATAGCGATGTTTCCCCCTTTGATCAGACTATATGGTTTATAGTGCTGGTATCCTGAAAGATTCTGATGGTAGCCCACTTATTACACAATCTTGGCATAGCTACCCCTTTCATGTACAGAGCCTTCGCTCAACTCAGCAGGAGAACATCTAATGAGCCCCAAACTACTAGCCTTGGCCCTTTCTCCAATGTCCACCCATTCGGTAAAGAAGAATTCGAAGTGGCACTATGCATACTAGTATAAAGTTAAATAATTTAGCAGAGGTTGGAGCCGCCTTCGGCAAACCGCGGAAGAAATAATTGATAGGAACCGATGTGGAACATTAGAGAGGATTCTGTCTTGACTGCACTAAATTAGATGAGTTTTATTGATCGACCCAAAATTTCTGTGTTTACATCTTCATATACAATGTATATACGTGAGGCGGGCCAACACTTTCGTTTATGTGAATTTTTCAATTCAATTATTTGGACGCTTTCGAGATGAGTAATTAACAACACATGCAAAGAAAACAACCAAATAATAATACATTGCACATGAAAAAGTTATAGAATAACACAATGAATGAAATCCCCTAAGCCTGTATATTTAACCTTGGGGCTGCAGCTGCAAAAAACTAAAGCCGAAGGATCTCAAAGCCTGATGGGAGTTGTAGTTTGCGGAAGCTGGAGGCTTATTGGTTGGAGACTACTAGAGATGAGCGAATCCTGGTCAGTCTAAATTTTGCAAAAAGTTTGGTTCAATACAAAATGAAACCCTGGCCAGTTAATTTTGGACAAACCTGCTAAAACAGTGTTGGCGACGTGGAAGAAAGTAGCCCATAATGGAAAACAGCCTACCAAAGAAGCAACTCTAAAAACAGGAACATAGGTTTAAAGGGGAACTCCGGCCTTCCCCCCCCCCCTCTCCTTGTCCCCCCCCCCCTAATGTGTTCTGATCTTGTATTGTTCTTATACTCATATTATTGCTCATGTTTTTGGCGTATAGGCTCATTCAATCTGCGAGCTCCAATACCAGTCTGTATCAAACTACTTGTACCCTGTATGTAACATACATTGGGCGAATTGTCTTACCGATATAATAGAACCTGCAAAGGCAACATATCACATAAACCACAAGTTTTGTTTTGCTAGTTATGAATTGTATAGATTTGTAATTTACTTATATTAAAGAAATTCTCAATCTTTCCACTACTTATCAGCTGCTGTATGTCCTGCGGGAAATGGTGTATTCTTTCTAGTGTGACACAGCGCTCTCTGCTGCCCCCTCTGTCCATGTCAGGAATTGTCCAGAGCAGGAGAGGTTTTCTATGGGGATTTGCTACTGCTCTGGACAGTTCCTGACATTGACAGAGGTGGCAGCAGAGAGCACTGTGTCAGACTGGAAAGAATACATCCCTTCCTGCAAGACATACAGCAGCTGATAAATACTGGAAGGCTGGACATTTTTAACCAGAGGTAAATTACACGTCTGTATTTTACAAAAATTGCTTAAAGTACTTCTTTATAAGGTTTGGCTGCAATACCAGAAGCAGCCAATGAACCCTTTAGAGAGGTTGTCCAGGATTAAAACAAACATGGCTGCTACCTTAAAAAAACAGCACCATATCTTCCTATGGGTGTATATGTGCATATATATATATATATATATATATATATATATATATATATATATATATATACTATATATATATATATATATATATATATATATATATATATTTGTACTATTGCAGTTCATCTGTTTTAAAATAAATGAGGCTGAGACAGGTGCTAATCTGGGGAGACGGAAGCCTTTTTTTTTCCTAATCCTTTAGGACTTAGTTAGGACACAGCATTATAGTAGTACTTAAGCACAAGTGACGTTCTATGCTATTTTTCCATATGGGCTAACAGGACGCACATCTCTGGGATCTGCATTTCTCACTTGGTGATGAGATGACCCGGGAAGATGTGCAGGTGCTTAGGAGATCTATACATGAGATGTAGCCACAAAACAGATGAGAAATTTTCTAAGAGATTTAGTGCACTTGGTACATTTATGGGCCGGGTCCTGATGGGGGAGGAAGCCCCATGACCTTTTACTATATGGAGTAGACTTTTAACACCTTTATAACTAATAGAGATCCCAGGTGGGACCATGTATTTCCATTTGGATCTAACACAAAGGACCTAGATTGCAAAGAGGCTTGACGTCTGGGGTTTAGACTATGTCCTTAGGCTTGGTTTTAATTTCAAATGTATCCAGTATATCCAATGTATCCAAATAAACACATTGACTAAACTTTTTCACTTATACAGATACAGCAATAATGATTGTTGCAATTCTCAAGAGAGGCACCAAAACTTAGTGGTTAATTTCACTCTTAGTGATTTGCTTTGTAAGCATGCATCACATTTCCCACTTATAGGATAAAGTAAGGTAGCATCAGAAGGGAGCCCAATTTTAGTCTTTAGTTTTAGACCCCCCTCAACTCTATGTACAGATATATTATTCCTCACTTGTCCTCATGGCTCAATATATAAAAAAATGATTGGGAGAAAGAAAACAATCTGTGATACGCTACAGGGATTTGTGTATCTATTCGTGACCACCCAGTGGTTGGGGTGTGAATTGCAGCCTGCTGAGTGTTTTTATAGCAGCCACAGACACTGGAACATCCCAGTCTTCTCCTGCCTTCTGCTTCCTCCCCTGGGCCTCAGCTGAAGCTTCAGAGCTCAGCCAATCACTGGATAGGACCGCCTTGGCCAGTGATTGGCTGAGCAGCCTGTCAACTCAGAGACCGCTTAGAAACTACAGCCATGACGGAGAGATGAAGTATTACAGTTTATTTAATCGTTAGCCATTGGCCGTGCATCACTATTACGCGTAGCGAAGCATGGTCAGTGGCTGCTAATTTTAGGTCTAGACCTAAAGAAGCGATCAGCCAATGATCATTGTAATCGGCTGATCGACAATTATCGACAAAGCGATAATTGGCCAAATTTACTTGATTCAGACGATTATCGCTTCCTATGGTTCAGCTAGTCTCTGCAACTGTCTCCTATTTCAGGCATCCAACTGAACACATGGCTAGTCCATGGCTACTATGGCCGTTTGAGGTCGAATAACGGCAGTCATTATAAGATAGCATCCGTTAATTGGGCTCAAACGGCCAAAAAAAAGACATTGTGGAAAGAAGGTCTTAAAGTGTACCTGCAATAAAAAAAAATGTGCACTTCCCGACTGTCAATCATCTCTGTCCGTGCAGCCCCATAAAATTATTGTTATTATTATTATTCCATTTAAATTCAAAGAGTAAACACGTCGGCACTTCCATGTCCAAGAAGACCACTAGCTGGAACATCTAATATTTGGACCTTTCTCTCTAACAGAATTAGTTGTATCACTTGCTGGCTACACGGTTAGTGCCGTCCAACTTTCAAGATAATATATCCCACTATCTATTGTGAGTAGAACTACTACCAGATCTAACTGTTCCGAGATGAACGGAGAAACTCAACATTTTTATTTTCGGTGAAGTCACCACCCTTTACGTAGATCGTAGCAGGAAAGGGAAAATGTAACATAAATCCATCATGAACATTAAGGCGGAATCTGTGACCAAAGATGGTACATTAATTCTACTAGTTGTACTTTACTGTACTAATATCCCGTGGCTATGAAGGTGCTAAACTAATTTACAAGGTGTTAAATCAAAGATGAGTCTTCCTGCTTCTGGGTATTCTCGGCACCGGAGAACAAAGAGCTAAGCTAGTCTTGTTTATACAGTACTAAATCCTTGTAAAGTCATACCGGGGCAAATCTGTTATCTGACCTCGCCTGTAAGGCTATTTGAACACCTGCAGATTTATGAACTTCAGATGTCTGCTAGGTTTAGGTTAGACGTCATTTCTGAAGCCGAGCCACACGTGGAGAAGGCTCTTGATTGATTACAATTCTATTTTCCTTGTTTTGTCAGTCTCCAGGTTTCCAAGTATCGGAAGAAAAGGACAAATTATTAAACCCGCTGTGCGCTGTGTACTATATTTTTCCAACTCAAAATCTTTTAATAGAATATTTTAATTAAGCTTTCAAAATGTTACCTGATCGGGAGGCCGGACTCAAAGGTCAACGGCGTCTTCTTCCAGAGAGGATGGCTTAGAAAAATCGCCCATGGTGAAGATTGTTATAAATGCACAAAATCTCTTATTGTTCGGTGATGATTAAGTATAGTGGATGCACTTTAGAAGGAGGAGGCACCTGATAGAATGAATGAGGGGAAGGTTCGGAATCTTCATTGCAAAGTTTTATCACAAGTGTTGCAAGAGTTTTAATCGATGTCGGGAGGAGATGATCCCGTCAGATATCGTAATTTCTCTTCTTGTCGAGGAATACTAAGATTCTAGACTTGTTTTCTAATACAACACAGCCAGGGATGAAGGTATTGAGGGGGAAGACAGCAGTCAGACCCAGGGGGCTTTAAGGTAGTCAATCCCCCATTTACAAGTACAGTAAAACCTTGGGTTACAAGTGAGTGTGTCTGGCAGCAATTTGCAACACAAGCTAATAATTTTTTAAAAAATTGGAACTTGGTAAAGGAGCAAGATTTGGTAATATGAGTCCCCTGTACTGAGTAGAAAGCCCTCTCATGTTAACCCACTGCTAACTGATCAACTCTGATGGTGACTGGAAGCCTTCCTGCTCTCCTCCGGTGCCCGTCCATGTCAGGGACCCTGTAGAGCTGTACAGATGCTCCTGTGGAAGCGAGCAGCTCCGTCTTATCTCCTCTCCCTCCTGCTGGAGGATTAAGTGTGAGTGAGGCTGCAGTGCCCTCCTATTTTGTTGTTAAGGCGTAACCCAAGTGGTGAGTGCTTCAAATTTCCAGGGCTTCGTCTGGACATCCTCGGCCATTGCCAAACACGTGTCGCTACCATCTTGCCTACAGGTGCCACTGGATGATGTATGACCTCTTCTTCCTTTTGACCCCTGAATTAATGGGAAAAAAATGCTGTTGGGGGGGCATAAAACAAACCAATATTTACCTTTCCGCTTGCTCAGGAAGGGCCGCATCAGGGCCCCTTCCAGAAGGCATTTTCTCCCGAGTCCGGTTGACGTCATGAAGGAAAATGCAGACGTGGCTGATGTACAGCTCACTCAGCCAATCGGTGACTGGAGCTGTGCCCTGCCCCGGTCACTGACTTGCTGAGCAGCCAGTCCATCAAACAGGTTGCAATGTTAGCTCAGAAGAGGTCCTGGCGCGGCAATCTGGCACTTGAGAGGCACAGGGACAGGTGAGTAATTATAGTTCATTATGTCCCTCCCACCAGCGCCACCAGCCGCCGACCCAATATCTGGTATTTTGTAGGCACTAGGCAGTCCTAGGAGCAGGTCTTAAAGTGCACCTGTGTTTTAAAAAATAAAAACTTTTGAAGTATCGGTCGGGGTCTCATCGTTTAGAAAACTGTCATTTATCTTAGTACAGTGGCCCAATATAAGGCCTTTGGTTGTCCAGGCATGGTGGGAATTATAGTTTTACAACAGCTGGAGGGACGAAGGTTCCCAATCCTTGGTGTAGAGCAACTCGTATACCACAGATATGTACTATGGAGACCTATGTGCTCCATGTGCCAGTATACGGTACATCCATATGGCATCATATTATTGAGGTATTCTACATGCTAAGAAACATCTCTATGGAACAAGTCTCAGCCTGGTACAGTAAATGCTCTGTATGTTTCCACACAAAATATAAGAGGCCTATATATAGAGTTACAGTGTGGCCCCATAAATTTCTAAGGTCATGTGACTAGGGGCCAAAAAGAACACAAATTCAAAGAACAGAGCACAGAGGTTGCAGCTATATCTGGACCCACTATGACTGGAGGAGCCCACCAGCTTCTATACAAGTAATAGAGGGGCTATACGTGTTTGGTAAGTGAAGAGCAAAAGGAGGTTTGTACTATAGGTAACTGATTGTAGAATATGATGAATTGCTCTTTTGGGACTTTGAGCTGATATATTGATTATTGTATTTGTTGTTCATGTATTCTATCTATATGTTTAGTGTCCTGTTTCATATATTGGAGATTAGAGGCCGATGTCTGGATATTCAATTTTTATTGATCTGTATTATTGACTGGTTTCCATACCTCACCATACTAGGACCGTGACCTGTTACCTAACTATAATAAAGTCATACAACAAACATTAATATTCAAACTATTATTGCCTATGTGAAATCCTCCAGAGCTGAGATTCATCCTGTATGCGGCTTTGCTCTAAATGGACAGGGGTGAAAAATAGAATTCACAGGACCCTGCAGCAATATCAGGAACGGGCCGTCCACCGTGTCGATAACAGAAGTGCAGTATTGCAAGCAGCGGTATAACTACTTTTACTCAGCTCCATTGCACACAATTACAGCTCTGTGCAGGATCCGTCCTGATCTTACTGGATGGGGTCCAATTCCTTACTTGGCACTGAGTATATAGCCTGCACAGAGCTTTAAAATCCTTACGGGAAATGTGACCAGCAGCAATCAAGGGTTAAATTCTAGTATCATATAGCAGACTGTACCTAGGGTAGGGACAACGTACCTGTCACTATTTATTAGTTTATTTATTTTACGAACGTTAAATTTTTTATGTTTAAATCAACATTATACATATGGCCAAACTGTGCTCCACGCTGCCTCTGTGCTGATACTTAGTCTTTTCTCTGTTCAAAACACAGGAAGTCCCAGTCCTTTAAGGACAAGGAAAGACACCTATCCATCATGCAGGTTATATTTCAGCTGAGGGCAATTAACTGAGGCTATTTATATTATTAAGAGTACAAACCCACACACCAAATACGCAGCAAATACGCAGCAAATACGCAGCAGATTTGATGGTGAAGATTTGATGCTGTGTTCAGTTATTTGCGTATTTGCTGCATATTGCAGCAGTAAGTATGCTGCGTATACGGTGTGTGGGTTTATACCCTAATGCTGCGTTTACACGGAACGATTATCGTGCAAATTTGCACGATAACGATCGGATTCGAACGATAATCGAACGATAATGCTGCGATCGATCAAACGACGAACGAGAAATCGTTCATTTTGATCTTACAACATGTTCTAAAATCGTCGCTTGTCGTTTGCAAAAAATGCACAGATCGTTCCGTGTAAACAGTCGTTCGACGGTTTAACCAATGTGTGAGATAGGCTTAAGTGATCGCAAAACGAATTTCCCTACGATAAATCGTACCGTCTAAACGCTGATCGTTATGAAAAAAAAAAAATGTTACTCCGACATCGTTAATCGTACGATCGGGCCAATTATCGTTTCGTGTAAATGCAGCATAACCTCTGCTAATTCTATTCTATTCTCAGTTTTGCAGCTTACCAGGAGACAATGCTCTTTGTTATGTAACAATTCAGTCAGTATAATGTCGCTGTGTGATTACAGAGGTTTTGGTGCAGAGTGACAGGAGAGCTGACCATACAATGTGAGCACCCCCAGGATTTTCTGTTATTGAATGTGGACATGCAGCAGTGTCCCACTCCATTCATGCTCAGGAATGGTTTTTAAGTCAATTCGAAGTCATGTCTGTGAGCGTGCAAAAAGATGGCACTTTCTGTGTTTGGTCTCTTTTTTTTTGAGCAGATAAATGACCAAGAATCGGAGCGGTGGGAGCATGGACCAATTGGAACAGATAGATCTATATATATAAAGTTGACTTAAACATAGAAAACATAGGGGGAAAAAAAAAATTAAATATATTCAGACAGACAGGTCTCTGCAGCTCTCTGTCTGCACTCAGCTGCTCAGCCAATCACTGGCCAAGACAGGCCCAGAAGGAAACAGAAGACTGCAGAGACCAGGGAAGGCCCGAGAACACCAGGGAATGTGGTAAGGTAACTATATACTTTATTATTTTATATTAAAGGCAAGGGCTGCACGGACATCATTAACGATGTCCATGCAGCCCTTGCTTCCCGATAGTCATCTCGAGTAATTGCTTAGTAAACGAGCTCCGATCTAACAGATCAGCGCTTATTTACACTTTATGATCAGGCTAGGAAATACCAGAATGTTTCAGTTTCATAGGGTGCCCCGTACCATGATTTACATTCTGGAATTAGTACTATAACCTACTTTCAAGGCCCCGGAGGGTAAAGTTTTGCCTTTCTACTCGCTCTTAAAGGAAAAGTTTGGCCCAAAGAATTTTTTAATATGTTATTTCTTATGGAAAGTTAGACAAATTTCTAATGTACATTAATTATAGGAAATCCTTAATTTAGTAGATCATGGAGTGTTCAAATTCTCTCAAAAAACGTGACGTCACGAATCAGGTGTAATTCCTATGGAGTGTCCATCAGGGGGCGCAGTATATGTAGAAGTCTATGGACTGTATTGAAGTCTATAGAAGATGTAATGTAATGTAAAAACTACCCTTTATTGATGGCCTATGTTTAAGGAATAATTTGGGGTAGCAGGGACACTTGCTCCTCAAATGCGAGCACAGAGCAGGGAGGGACAGAGGTGCCGGTGCATCTAACTACCTCCTCCCTCCCTCCCTGCTTGGTGCAGTGGGACAGATAGACACTACTACTACTCCCATCATCTGCTCATAGTATGGGCAGATGATGGGAGTAGTAGCACCAGGGAGATCCCCATCACCAAGCCCCTAGATTTTTTCTCTCTTTTCTTTGAGATCATATGTATACTCAGCCGAGCGTGCATATATACAGAGGAGCCAGCTGACTGGAGAATGAATGTGTGTCAGCTATCTTAGTGTATGGCCAGCGTTACATACCTAGGACCAGATGAGAACCATAAGAGCAGTGAAGGACAGTAGAGAACAGATACTGAGAATCGTAGTCAGTAAAATATTTGAAAAAATTCCAAGATTTAATATCCAGAAATGTATCGCTGTCAAGAATAACCATTAAAGATGTTTCCCGGAATCGTATAAATTTTATCTACTAACATAAAGCTTCAATAAAATAGTGCAAACTACCAGTAAGGATGTGATAAATATTTTCTCCAATCATCTATGCGTGTAAGTCCACTACATTGCTGAGGCGATGTTTTCTCTGTAACGGTGGCATCCTCCTTGGTAACGTGTTACACGCCAACAGGGATTTGTAACCACTAATCTTCAGTTATGCAAGTATAGTACGTCAATTAGTAATTTACTTCTTTTAAAAAATGTCAAGTCTTCCAGTACTTTTTAGCTGCTGTATGTCCTGCAGGAAGTGGCATATTTTTTCCAGTCTGACACAGTGCTCTCTGCTGCAACCTCTGTCTGTGTCAGGAACTGTCCAGAGCATCCCCAAATCCCCATAGAAAACCTCTCCCGCTCTCTAGGCTGGCACCAATTTATTTAAAAGAATTTTTTTTAGCCATTCAAAGTCTAAAGTGTATGGGACCTTAACTATTACTATCCGGCTGCTAAAGCCTAAGGAATTGCCATAGACTTCCCCACAGTGGGCTACAGACTTTCCATCACTTTAAATGCTGTATCCTTCTGCCCACATATAGTGACCCTTTAATAGATCAGCAATATTTCTGTACTGTAAATCTTAATATATTTCGCTAGAGGCAGCCATGCTCTTCCATAAATTCATAAAAACAGCTAGGATTTCAGCAGTGTTACACATCAACCGTTTAGAATGACCGTCTCAGTGATATATAGACAACTGAAGAGAGTCTGGCTCCTAGAGGGCGGGTCCTAAGAGTGGATCCTCCTGGGATGTCCTTATGCCCTTATATGGACAACCTCTGTACAGATAGATTATTTTATGATGATCTGGTAGGGTATATTTATTGTATAGTGTAAGTTTTCACCAGAAATTTTGCCTAGAGATAAGTGTAACCCAAGCATTCATCCGCATCCGTGGCTGAAGAAGTTGGATACAGCCACAATTATTCAAATGCCAAAAAATCCTTGAATCATCTCTACTTTTGGCAGTTTTTTTTTTTTTTTTTTTTTTTTTTATGTTGTGGTTTTGGCACACATCCAAAGACCAGGACTGAAGTTTACTAACATTACTTAGTATGTCACTATTGTTATCAGGTGCCCCATTCCTTATCATTCCCCAGTGCAGCTTCCTACAACGTCCCAGACAATAACGTCCTCACAACAGAATAGTCTTATCTGAATTTTTCTCCATTTTCTAAAACCCAAATCCCTTTCTTATTAGCTCAGCCACATGTATATCAGATACAAGCAGGAGAAGGTTTATCTGTTCCAACCAACCATCTCTAAATGAAATCACCCCCTCCTCTTCCTCCCCATTCATAGTGATGCGGCTTCTGGGTCATGGGCTTTCTCGGCGGTCTGTTGTGTCCATTAACAATGCAAAGATCACAATCACAGCAGGTGGCTTGCATGCAATGCTTGGTGGCTTTCAAGCTGCCCTTTAAATAGCCTTGACCTAGGCCGTGGCCTTAGCAGCCTTTCCTTAAATGTTATTTCCATGGGAATACTAGCAAAGGTTGTTAATGGTTTCTCTGATCTGCGAGCAACAATTACGAAGAAGATTGCTTATGCTTTTTAGGCATTATAATGCAAATGATGTTGTGAGATACCTTTAGAAGGCTCATTGTTAGCTACTGCATTGTATATATAGAGGTGTAACATGAAAACCCAGGGCTTCAAAGCAGAACCTGAACAGGGCCCCTGACTGAGCAAGTACCATGTGTGACACTGACTGGAAGGACCGACTCCAGGTTTTTGTGAGCCCTTGGGCGACAGAGCCTCAGCGGGCCCCTCATCCATCCATCCATCCAGCCACTATGCACCCATCATCCACACATTATGCACAATCACTTGAGACACCACTAACATACACAAACACACATTATTGACACAGACACTTACTGACATACACATTACTGACACTGAGTGACACTCACACACTGACTGACACACATTTACTGACTGACACAGATTACTGACCGACACACTGATGCAGTTACTGACTGACAAACACACACACTACTGACACAGATTACTGACTGACACACCGACACACACATTACTGACTGACACAAACACACACTCACTTACTGACATACACACACTACTGACTGACACACACATTACTGACTGACACACTCACACACTTACTGACTCATACAGATTACTGACTGACACAAACACACTAACTTACTGACATACACACACACACATTACTGACTGACACACACACTGACTCAGATTACTGACTGACACACATTTACTGACTGACACACACTTACTGACCGACATACACACTTACTGACTGACACACATTTACTGACTGACACACACACCTACACACAGAACTTCTCCCTCTTCCACTCTGCTGAGCCGATCTCAACACTATAGTATTGAGGACCTTTCAATAATTTGATCAGGTCCTTCATCCCTCTCTCTCTCTGCAGGACGCTCGCAGGTTCTGCTCCTTCTTTGTCTTCTTGAAATGGTTGAACATCAGAACACCGGGCCCCTCTCCCTCTCTGGGCCCCTGGAGTTGCTGGAGGTGTACTTGCCCGTATAAGCCCCGTGCTGACATCAGCTCTGCTGAGTGGTACAGGTATCCCCTTTGGTACCAGGACCTGGGTTCTACTGTTACCGCCGTACCACTTATAGCTATGAATATATATATATGTATATATATATATATATATATATATATATATATATATATATATATATCTTACACGCCTCATTCTGTTTTCATCTTGTCTCCGTTCACCGAGGACCCGGGAGAGAAAATATTCAAGTCTCCAGAACGTACACAATCTCATCTGCTAGAATCATTAACATTGCTCCAGAGGTGTTACATTTCTGGTAAATTTCTATTGCTGCAAATTCTGTGCACATCACTGGAAAGAACTCAACTTGTCAGCAACAATTTAAAAAAAGAGATAGCTGAAAAGTAAAATTACTAAAACAGCAACAAGACTGCACTGAATCAAATGAGGCCATGTGGAGCAAGATGGTTTCCTTTATGGCAGCCCTGGCTGCAAACAAGCATCTCACCCACCCCTGAAAAGCAGCTGATTACAGGGAGCCCTGCTAGGGGGATGTCTAATAATTAGTGTTCAATTTCCCTGCAGCGCCACCACAGGTGACATGAAACATTACACAGTATCTATTCAAATTAGATGCGTCTTTATTGGGACATCTTGGCCCTGCCCCCTAGGATACATAGAACACAATGCAAACTTGGTGGTAATGTTGTTTAGGGCTATATTCATCATCCATAGCTAAAGTGGGCATCAAAACCACAGGTGTTTGCTACATGTGGCAGCAAATCCACGCACAGACCGGCCCCTTATTGTAATTCATTGTTGCTCATCCATATATTTTTAGCTTTGGATTCAAGGCAAAATTAGGAAATCTAAGCCCTAACACGGAAAGTTGACCGGAGAAGCCGAACAGTTTGGTTTTGGTTACCTGAAGGCTCAGTATTTGACTCCCCGCAGCTGCAGAAGTTGGATGCACATGGGTACAGCCTATGGCCTATGCCTGTATCCATGTTTTCCAAGACTTCCTAGGGCTTCATCTAACCTTTGCAGCTACTAGGAGTCAAATACTGAGCGTTCAGGTTTGGAGAACAGTGCCAAACCTGAACACTACTAACTACTAACTAACCCAGCTTCACCTAATATTGTCCCTCTAAGAATGGTCCTTAAATACCGTCTTGTTAGAAGTTGCACAAAAAAAATAATATTTTTCTGACTTGGTTAGATGGCCATTCTATTTCCCGGAACACCCTTTCTTGGAGGCTCCTGTGATAGCTGGCAGCCTATTGACCTTTATCTGTATTTCAACTTCTCACTCTGCAGATGCAACCTGGGTCCCTGACAGCCAAGACATCTGGAGGTGAGGTCAATGAAGTCACAGGGGTAGCCCTCAGTTCTGTCAACGAGAGCGAAGGCTAAAACAAAACATAGGGCACACCATAGCGTGAAAACAATTTAATAATAGAAGGATGTAAGTGAGCTCAGATTAGACTCACCTATGGATGTTACGCTAAGAGCACAACATCTAGTAGAGCATGAAAGACACTCAAGCAGTCGTGCTCCTAGGTAGGCCGGAATCTGTGGCAACGAGAAGCCAGGTAATGGAAGTATCCTATACGGTGCTAAAGAGTGGTAGGCCCAGAGAGGAGATGGAGTATCCGCCGCTTTATGGTGCCACAGGCTCAGAAGGATGTATATAAACAAGTTTTTTTATTGCGATCTCGAACAATGTTGTTTCGGGGTTTCTTAGACCCCTTTTCAAGTTTAAGAGACATCATGACACCATACTAAGGACAGAAGCTGTCAAACCAACCTGATATGTTTCTACGAAGAGGTGAGTAGAAGCCTGGATGGGGGCGCAGCTGTGGATATCGTGTACCTGGATTTTGCTAAAGCGTTTGACACAGTTCCTCATGGACGTCTGATGGGTAAGTTAAAGTCTATCGGTTTGGAAAGTTTAATGTGTAACTGGATTGAAAACTGGCTTAATAATCGTACCCAGAGAGTGGTGGTCAATGATTCCTACTCCCAATGGTCCCCGGTAATAAGTGGTGTACCCCAAGGGTCAGTACTGGGCCCTCTTCTGTTTAATTTGTTTATTAATGATATTGAGAATGGAATTAACAGCAATGTTTCTATCTTTGCAGATGACACCAAGCTTTGTAGTACAGTACAGTCTATGGAAGATGTGCAGATGTTACAGGATGACTTAGACACACTGAGTGTTTGGGCGTCCACTTGGCAAATGAGGTTCAATGTGGATAAATGTAAAGTTATGCACCTGGGTACTAATAACCCACATGCATCATATGTCCTGGGGGGAGTTACTCTGGGAGAGTCACTGATGGAGAAGGATCTGGGTATACTTGTAGATAATAGACTACAGAACAGCACACAATGTCAGTCAGCTGCTTCTAAGGCCAGCAGGATATTGTCATGTATATAACAGGCATGGACTCACGGGACAGGGATATAATATTACCGCTTTATAAAGCTTTGGTGCGGCCCCATCTGGAGTGTGCCGTCCAGTTTTGGAACCCGATTCATAAAAAGGATGTTCTAGAGCTGGAGAGGGTACAAAGACGGGCAACTAAACTAATAAGGGGAATGGAGCATCTTAGTTATGAGGAGAGATTAAAAGAATTACATTTGTTTAGTCTGGAGAAGAGATGTTTAAGGGGAGATATGATTAACTTATTTAAATATATAAATGGCCCCTACAAGACATATGGGGAAAAGATCTTCCAGGTAAAACCCCCTCAAAGGACAAGAGGGCACTGCCTCCGCCCGGAGAAAAAAAGGTTCAATCTCCGGAGGCGACAAGTCTTCTTTACAATGAGAACTGTGAATCTGTGGAACAGTCTACCACAGGATCTGGTCACAGCAAAAACAGTAGAGGGCTTCAAAACCGGCCTAGACAAGTTCTTAGACCAAAATAATATAAATGCATATGTATAGAACCTATCACCCCTCCCCCTTCCCTGTATCCATCCCCTCCTTGGTTGAACTTGATGGACATGTGTCTTTTTTCAACCGTATTAACTATGTAAACTAGAGTGGAGTGGAATAGTGGTAGTACTTTTTAGTCATTCAGTAGTCATTCCGATAAGCCCCCTATCAATTCTTCTCTCCTATGACGATACTTGTCTGGGAAGAAATGGAGAAGTTACATGTTAATGAAGTCATCCAAAACATATCTAATAGGTAGGACCAGCTTAAAAGAGATGGCTGATGCTAAGAAGGAAGGGCTATCTTATTGTGATCTTTGATATGGAGTTTCATCCTCTCGATATAAACCACAACTCTAAAGGAAGTCAACTGTCTATAGAATATGCAGGGAAAGGGTCAATGGAGCCTTGGTTGCCAGTCTCAAAATATGGGAACAACCAGATATCCCTCCAGGGAGGAAAAACCTGTTACCAAGGAGTGCCTCGCAGTGGGGACATCACCAACCCTCCCTGATACGTAGCCCCTTAAGTTCGACTCGGTTGCGAGTATTGGGACACAAATAGGGAAATACCAGGGTGACCCCTTTTGCGTCAAAGTCTAACTCAATTGTGAGTATTGCAATGTGACAAGGGAAATACTAAAGCCAGGCATCCATCCACAGACAGCTGTTTTGGGGTATTTGCCCCTCATCAGTGTTGAGCAAGATTTTGGCTAACTGGGGCATTGAAAAATAGACCAACAAAACACAACAATCACTGAGCTCAGGGAGATCAGCAACTGTTCAACTGTCTGTAGAGTAAGAAAACAGAAGTAGATCATTCAAGTTTTAGTAAGTCAAGATTGTAGTAGAGTGATTGTTAGTTAATATCTAATTGTCGTCTACGGCTTCTGGCAGTCTACGGCTCCTTACGCAATTTTAATTCCATGTGCCCATTAACATACATTGTTAAAGTTGTGAAATTAAGGTCGATACATTTTTATTGGCCAACGGCGATGGCGTGATTTACGATAATAGGTTTAGTAACGTCGTAGGTTTAATATGAATGCATTTTCAATGGATGAAAATTACAGTGAAATAATTCCGATCGATACAAGAAGGTGAAACGCGGATCGTTGGCCTTAATCGGAAAGCTTTTAAAAAGAGCAACTTTAGGGTCAAGCGAGCGAGCCATCAATACTGTTATACAGCTCAACCTTAGCTTTACCTAGAACACAGTAATTGCCGTGTCATTAACATTGTGTTAGATTTATGTAACCTCTGGCAGTATCACTATTTTCCAGACCTGAAATATTGGAATCATTTCTCCAGTATCTGAAGAGCAATAAATCTTGGGATCTGTGATAGATCACTTTAAGGCAAGCATTTCCCATTGGAAGCAGAAAGTCTCAATAGGCAGCACTCATCATCTCCGTAATGATGACTTCAACTGTACGGTTACCAAAATCTGCCCCAAAGGGGAGGGAGGGGGGGTCGGAGCGAGCCAAAATACATACTTTTGATTTGTTACCGATTCACTTGGCATAATTGACCAAATATTTTATTCCTTGCCAGACACTATAAGATACGATGTTCTTATGACACATCCATTAAAAGTGTTTTTGGATAGCGTCCATTTCATACCTTTCGACTCACATCAAAGAGTAGACTACAAAAGAATTCCTTGTTCAATAAAAAATATATACTACTGCAGAACAAACCCAGCAAAAATACTTCCAATTTTTTAAAAAAAAAAAAAAAAAAAGTATAGATTTTTCGAAAGCCAGGGAACATAATCAAATAAATTCATATATATATATATATATATATATATATATATATATATATATACGATATAGACAGTACGTAACTATGACAGTAGCGTCGCAGTGTCCCAGGTCCGGGTCGCCGTCTCTTTACTAATCACAGGACATAAATTGCTTTGAGCTCCCGGGGAACTTCCAGATGGAAAATTTAAGGACTCTTATTGAAAATGTTTTTTTTTTTTTTTTCCCTACGAAATAATAAAAGGGATGATAAAAGTGAGTGTAACGTATGGCGTGCGTCTCTGTGATTTTATAGGAAATGGACTGGTTTTTATTTTGTCTGTTATCATTTCCAAAGCTTTGATTACAAGGAGGAATAAACTCTTAGATCTTATTCGGTACAAATGTGAAAATTGTATTGTTAAAAAAAAAAAAATTGTGGAATTACCTGACATCATATCTTACATTCTTTACTTTGATAACTTCTATAAAAACAATGTAGATACGGCTATGCTCACATTACATGCCTTCCCTTGTATGCCATGTATCTATAATGTCCGCTCCTCTTGCCACCATATATTGAGATAAATCTTTTTAATTTTTTTCAGATAGGAATACTAACTAACCGGCAAAACTATGTATAATACCAGTGTTTTTTTTCCCATTTCTCTTATTCTTCCACCATAGAACAAGCCCCCATTTTTTATCACAGCATCTGGCTTGATAATAGTTTCCTCCCTTCCTTTGTCTATGCTAGACTATAAGCAGTGTACATGGACCCTATAGAGATATACAAATAGACCCCATATGTCTCCTTAGCGCAGAGCCACACAGCCCCCAACAGTCCACATTGTGCTGGGACAATACCAGGAACTGGCCTGCAAAGTGAATGGGGAATATATAGGCTGTGCCCAAAAGTGGTCATCCTGGGCATGTGGGGGTAAAAGGTGGAGTCACGGTTATTTGTGCCTGAGGGCTTCATGCTTGACCCCCATCAGTGGTGTAGATTAGTGATGAGTGAAATATTCGAATATTAGATATTTGTACGAATATCTCCCGAATATTCGAATATTGGATCGAATATTCAATCCCATTAAAGTTAATGGGAACAAGTATTTGATTATTGAAAAACATCTAATCGACCACTTGGAGGTAAAAAAAACGGAAGCTGGGGGATTTAAACGCTTATCGAATTTTTATGGAATATTCGGCAAACTATTCGATAATATTCAATAGATCGAATACCTTACTATTCGATCGAATATCTATTCGATCGAACAGTATTCGCTCATCACTAGTGTAGATGGTAATTTCCCCCGGGGTACACCCTGATATGGGGTCAGACTGGATATGAGGATAAGGAGTGGTAAGCACAAGAGACATAGAGACATACCCATTGGTAGGAATGCCAAAAAGGGTGATCTAGTGAGAGAAGTGTTCAATCTCCGTCCTTCCAGACAGTTAGGTCCTGAATTCTGGAAACGCCTGGAGCATACATGCCCCTCGATCCATTCTGTGGAGGATAATGATAAAAGGACTTTAGGTGAATGTGAACAAGGATATGTGGTTGTGTCGGGGGCCCTCTGTTCTTCAGGCCGGGCCTAGACTCCTTGTGGCTGCCAAATCACCACGCTCAGGACCATTTCCTGTGTCTACACCAATGTCTCTGGACAGGTAGCCAACAGTACGCACCCCTCAGGGGGGGGGGGGGACTTTGGACAAGAGCTACCCCCCCCAAAAGGTTGGAGCAAACTTATATGGACCCCGTAGGTCTCCCTTGCTCCCGTCACCTAGAGGCGATAATTGGATTGTTGCAATATATGTCCTACTGCTTAAGGCTGCGTTCACACTACGTATATTTCAGTCAGTATATGTATATTTCAGTCAGTATATTTCAGTCAGTATTGCAACCAAAACCAGGAGTGGATTAAAAACACACAAAGGATCTGTCCACACAATGTTGTAATTGAGTGGATGGCCGCCATTTAATGGCAAATATTTGCTGTTATTTTAGAACAACGGCTGTTGTATTGAAATAATGGCCGTTATTTACCGTTATATGGCGGCCATCCACTCAATTTCAACATTGTGTGAACAGATCCTTTCTGTGTTTTTAATCCACTCCTGGTTTTGGTTGCTATGAGGACCACAATACTGACTGAAATATACCGACTGAAATATACGTAGTGTGAACGCAGCCTAAGGTGCAAATAAGCACTGTATATGTATTGCTTTTGTATTGCTCATTCCCATTCACTCCCATTCCACTAAAAAAGGCAATCTATAGCTTAAAGGGTACTCCAAAATTTTTTTCTCTTTCAAATCAACATGTGTTAGAAAGTTATATAGATTTGTAATACTTCTGTTTATAAATCTCTAGCCTTCCAGTACTTATCAGCTGCTGTCTGTCCTGCGGGAAGTGGTGTAGTCTTTCCAGTCTGACACAGTGCTTTCTGCTGCCACCTCTGTCCATGTCAGGAAGTGTCCAAAGCAGAAGAGGTTTTCTATGGGGATTTGCTGCTGCTCTGGACAGTTCACATGGACAGAGGTGGCAGCAGAGAGCACTGTGTCAGACTAGAAAGAATACACCACTTCCTGCAGGGCATACAGCAGCGGATAAGTACGGGAAAACTAAAGAATTTTAAATAGAAATATATTACAACTGTATGCAACTTTCTGACGCCAGTTTATTTGGGGGGGGGGGGATATCTCCAGAGTGCCCATTTAAAGGGGTAGTGTGGCGCTAAACAATTATTCACAAAATAACACACATTACAAAGTTATACAACCGCGATTGGCTGAGCATAATGGCAGAGGGGGGCTGGCACGAGGGACGGATGGTGCGGTTCGGCCGGCTGCCCGAAGATGACATCATTGTCCCAAGATGGTGGACGGGGGTCGACACGAATCAGGTGAGTATAGTACATCACACGTCCGGGTCTGGCGTGGGTGGGGGGAAACACGGGGAAGGGGGCCATTCACATACATAACATACATTACAAGTTGTATAACTTTGTAAAGTGTGTTATTTTTGGTGAATAATTGTTTAGCGCTGCACTACCCCTTTAATGGAGAATGGCATAGATGGGAAGGTTGATTTAAAGATTTTTTTTCTTTTACTCGGAGTTCTTCTTTAATGTACAGCGCAACTCTTTTGCATAGACTCTATCTGGTATTGCGGGTCAGCCACATTCCCCTGCATAAGGCTGAGCTGCAATGCCGCACCCTACCACAGACAAGAGTGGCGCTCTTTCCATAGAAAAGTTGCCAGGGTTTTCAAATCTCCTTCTGGATGTCAGTAGCCTGGAATAAAATACATCATCATTCAAGTTCAAGTCAGAGCTGTGGATCAGAGACGAACAAATTGTTTAAAATAAGAAACAACTGAATCCAATAAATCAGCGCCGACAATCAATAACAATTATGATATCCACTCGTGTGACTCTCAGCGCCGATCCTGGTAACAACGGGGAAGGGTAAAGACGGAGAAGCGGGAGATATCTAACACATGCCATGTATAATCCGACGGATCAAAAGCAGAAAAATCCCAGAATTACCTGGATAATATGGTCAGCTTGTTATTCCCTCCAGAGTAGGGATCGACTGTATTCTATAGGAAGGGATAGAGAACATTTATTAGGATGGATGGGGGGATTAGCCAAAGCAAGAAAAATCTGACTCTTCATTTTTTCCCTCCTTTAGGGAACAATGTATCATATCCATAAATCTCATAAAGTTCAGGCCTCTTAAGAAACTCTTCTGCGTAGCTCTTTGTTTCTGCCGTTAACCCTTTCTCGTCTGCCATATTCTGCGTTATTAGCGTATCGTTTTATCTCCGTCTTGTGTTTTAGCAAAGGCCCCCGTTCCCACTGAGCAAAGGTAGCGGAATTCCGCTACCTTTCCTCAGTGGGAACGGGACCTAAGGCTGAAAAAAAGGATAAAACTCTGAGGCATATAGGGAGAGATTTATCAACCATGGTTTAAAGTGAAACTGGCCCAGTTGCCCCTAGCAACCAATCAGATTCCACCTTTCAATTTCCAAAGAGTCTGTGAGGAATGAAAGGTGGAATCTGATTGGTTGCTAGGGGCAACTGAGCCAGTTTCTATATATATATATATATATGTATTTATATTTCCTTCCCCTCCCTACTGTAAGTGATAAGAGGAGCAAAAAAAAAAAAAAAAATATTCCTGTGTATGGATATAGGTGACTGGACTCCTTAAAATAAAAGATACAACCCCATGTAATACACAACAGCTGCTGCAGAACCTCTTTTTGATCATCACAGTGTATTATATATTAAGAAGCTGGCTTTGATGTGTATTATAATGTTCTGCAGCAGCTGAGGTGTATTATGAGGTTCAAAGGCAGCTGAGGTGTATTATGATGTTCTGCAGCAGCTGAGGTGTATGATGAGGTTCTGCAGCAGCTGAGGTGTATTATGATGTTCTGCAGCAGCTGCGGTGTGTATTATGATGTTCTGCAGCAGCTGAGGTGTATTATGATGTTCTGCAGCAGCTGAGGTGTAATATGACGTTTTGCGGCAGCTGAGGTGTATGATGAGGTTCTGCAGCAGCTGAGGTGTATTATGATGTTCTGCAGCAGCTGAGGTGTATTATGATGTTCTGCAGCAGCTGAGGTGTATGATGAGGTTCTGCAGCAGCTGAGGTGTATTATGATGTTCTGCAGCAGCTGTGGTGTGTATTATGATGTTCTGCAGCAGCTGAGGTGTATGATGAGGTTCTGCAGAAGCTGAGGTGTATGATGAGGTTCTGCAGCAGCTGAGGTGTATGATGAGGTTCTGCAGCAGCTGAGGTGTAGTGTGATGTTCTGCAGCAGCTGAGGTGTATGATGAGGTTCTGCAGCAGCTGAGGTGTATGATGAGGTTCTGCAGCAGCTGAGGTGTAGTGTGATGTTCTGCAGCAGCTGAGGTGTATTATGAGGTTCTGCAGCAGCTAAGGTGTATGATGATGTTCTGCAGCAGCTGAGGTGTGTAGTATGAGGTTCTGCAGCAGCTGAGGTGTATTATGAGGTTCTGCAGCAGCTGCAGTGTGTATTATGATGTTCTGCAGCAGCTGAGGTGTAGTATGATGTTCTGCAGCAGCTGAGGTGTAGTATGATGTTCTGCAGCAGCTGAGATGTAGTATGATGTTCTGCAGCAGCTGAGGTGTATTATGATGTTCTGCAGCAGCTGAGGTGTATTATGATGTTCTGCAGCAGCTGAGGTGTATGATGAGGTTCTGCAGCAGCTGAGGTGTATTATGAGGTTCTGCAGCAGCTGAGGTGTATTATCATGTTGTACAGTGTCTGGGACTTGGTACTCTATAATACATCCTCATTATTACACAGCTCCCACTTATATCGATGACATTGCCCATGGCCAAAAGGTTCTGACCTCTACAACCTCATTGTTTCCTAATCTTCTCTGTTTCCCACCAGTCTCCACCACCTCAGCCCTATTACCCACCAGTCTCCACCACCTCAGCCCTATTACCCACCAGTCTCCACCACCTCAGCCCTATTACCCACCAGTCTCCACCACCTCAGCCCTATTACCCACCAGTCTCCACCACCTCAGCCCTATTACCCACCAGTCTCCACCACCTCAGCCAGGGGCGGGCTGGGCCGGGGGGCAGGGTGGCATCTGCCCCCCGGGCCGGCCTTCCCCAGTACATTACAGGGCCGCACTGAGGCTGCTTACCGCCCCAGCGCTCTCCTCTCTGCCTGTGCTGCAGGGCCGCTCTGTGATGCCAGTTGCAGCTGAAGCTGCTCCCCGCCCCCGTTAAGCCCCGCCCCCGTTAAGCCCCGCCCCCTGTGTACCTCCCATGTTCCTCCTGGCCCGGGACTTCCTGTATTACACAGTGTGGAGAGGAGGAGGCTGGCTGCTAACCTCCAGCTCCAGGCTCCTGCTCCCTGACCATCCTCCTCCTGTCCTGCTCTCTGCTCAGCAGCTATAATGCAGGTACTTCGGGTTGTAGATAGGAGGGAGGTCGGGACAGAGAGGAGAGGGCTGTCTGCTGGGCTGGGCTGACAGAGGCAAACACACACACACTAGCATCTGTTCCCCCAACCCCCTGTACCTGCTGCCCTTTACCTTCTATAGCTGCACCCTCTTCCACAGGCTGCATTGCCCCTCTGCACCTGTAGTTGATATGTACCTCCTAAGGCTGCTGTGTGAGCCTTCCCCCCAGACTGCTGTGTTCTCCTTTTCAGGCTGCTTTGCCTCTCCCCCCCCCCCCCCCCCCCCACACACACACACACTTCAGACTGCTGTGCCCCCCCGTCAGGCTGCTGTGCCCCCCCCCCCTTCAGGCTGCGGTCCCCCCCCCCTTTTCAGGCTGCTTTGCCCCCCCCCCCCCACACACACACATTTCAGACTGCTGTGCCCCCACACACAGAATGATACACACTCATAGAGAACAATATACGGTCATACAGAACCATACAGAACAAAACGCACCCATACAGAACAATACGCACCCATACAGAACAATACGCACCCATACAGAACAATACGCACCCATACAGGACAATACGCACCCATACAGAACAATACGCACCCATACAGGACAATACGCACCCATACAGAACAATATACACCCATACAGGACAATACGCACCCATACAGAACAATATGCACCCATACAGAACAATATACACCCATACAGAACAATATACACCCATACAGGACAATACGCACCCATACAGAACAATATACACCCATACAGAACAATATACACCCATACAGAACAATACGCACTCATACAGAACAATATACACCCATACAGAACAATATACACCTATACAGAACAATATACACCCATACAGAACAATATACACCCATACAGAACAATATACACCTGTACAGAACCATACAGAACAATATACACCTATAAAGAACAATATACACCCATACAGAACAATTTACACTCATACAGAACCATACAGAACCATATACACCCATACAGAACATACAGTACAATATACACCCATACAGAACAATATACACCTGTACAGAACAAAACGCACCCATACAGAACAAAACGCACCCATACAGAACAATATACACCCATACAGAACAATATACACCCATACAGAACAATACGCACTCATACATAACAATATACACCCATACAAAACAATACGCACTCATACAGAACCATACAGAACAATATACACCCATACAGAACAATATACACCTATACAGAACAATATACACCTATACAGAACAATATACACCCATACAGAACAATATACACCCATACAGAACAATTTACACTCATACAGAACCATACACACCCATACAGAACATTATACACCTGTACAGAACCATACAGCACAATATACACCCATACAGAACAATATACATCTATACAGAACAATATACACCTATACAGAACCATACAGTACAATACACACCTATACAGAACAATATACACCCATACAGAACAATATACACCCATACAGAACAATATACACCTGTACAGAACCATACAGAACAATATACACCTATACAGAACAATATACACCTATACAGAACAATATACACCCATACAGAACAATTTACACTCATACAGAACAATATACACCCATACAGAACAATACGCACCCATACAGAACAATATGCACCCATACAGAATATACACCCATAAAGAACCATGCAGAACAATTTACACCCATGCAGAACAATATACACCCATACAGAACCATACAGTACAATATACACCCATACAGAACCATACAGTACAATACACACCCATACAGAACCATACAGTACAATATACACCCATACAGAACCATACAGTACAATACACACCCATACAGAACAATACGCACTCATACAGAACCATACAGTACAATATACACCCATACAGAACCATACAGTACAATATACACCCATACAGAGCAATATACACCCATACAGAACAATATACACCCATACAGAACAATATACACCCATACAGAACAATACGCACTCATACAGAACAATACGCACTCATACAGAACAATATACACCCATACAGAACAATATACACCAATACAGAACCATACAGTACCATATACACCCATACAGAACCATACAGTACAATATACACTCATACAGAACAATATACACCCATACAGAACAATTTTTTACTCAAACAGAACCATACAGAACAATATACACCCATACAGAACAATATACACCAATACAGAACAATATACACCCATACAGAACCATACAGTGCAATATACACCCATACAGTACAATATACACACATACAGAACAATACTCACCCATACAGAACAATATACACCCATACAGAACCATACAGAACAATATACACTCATACATAACAATATACACCGATACAGAACAATATACACCCATACAGAACAATTTACACTCATACAGAACCATACAGAACAATATACACCCATACAGCACAATATACACCCATACAGAACAATTTACACTCATACAGAACTATATACACCCATACAGAACATACAGTACAATATACACCCATACAGAACAATATACACCTGTACAGAACCATACAGAACAATATACACCCATACAGAACAATATACACCTATACAGAACAATATACACCTGTACAGAACCATACAGAACAATATACACCCATACAGAACAATATACACCTATACAGAACAATATACACCTGTACAGAACCATACAGAACAATATACACCCATACAGAACAATATACACCTATACAGAACAATATACACCCATACAGAACAATTTACACTCATACAGAACAATATACACCCATACAGAACAATATACACCAATACAGAACAATATACACCCATACAGAATAAACACCCATAAAGAACCATGCAGAACAATTTACACCCATGCAGAACAATATACACCCATACAGAACCATACAGTACAATATACACCCATACAGAACCATACAGTACAATACACACCCATACAGAACCATACAGTACAATATACACCCATACAGAACCATACAGTACAATATACACCCATACAGAACCATACAGTACAATACACACCCATACAGAACAATACGCACTCATACACACCATACAGTACAATATACACCCATACAGAACCATACAGTACAATATACACACATACAGAACAATACTCACCCATACAGAACCATACAGAACAATATACACCCATACAGAACAATATACACCAATACAGAACAATATACACCCATACAGAACAATATACACCAATACAGAACAATATACACCCATACAGAACAATTTACACTCATACAGAACCATACAGTACTATATACACCCATACAGAACATACAGTACAATATACACCCATACAGAACCATATACACCCATACAGAACAATATACACCCATACAGAACCATACAGAACAATATACACCCATACAGAACCATACAGTACAATATACACCCATACAGTGCAATATACACCCATACAGAACCATATACACCCATACAGAACCATACAGAACAATATACACCTATACAGAACAATATACACCCATACAGAACCATACAGTACAATATACACCCACACAGAACATACAGTACAATATACACCCATACAGAACATACAGTACAATATACACCCATACAGAACCATACAGTACAATATACACTCATACAATACAATATACACCCATACAGAGCCATACAGTACAATATACACCCATACAGAACCATACAGTACGATATACACCCATACAGAGCCATACAGTACAATATACACCCATACAGAACAATACGCACTCATACAGAACCATACAGTGCAATATACACCCATACAGAACCATACAGTACAATATACACCCATACAGTACAATATACACACATACAGAACAATACTCACCCATACAGAACCATACAGAACAATATACACTCATACAGAACAATATATACCAATACAGAACAATATACACCCATACAGAACAATTTACACTCATACAGAACCATACAGTACAATATACACCCATACAGAACAATACGCACCCATACAGAACCATACAGAACAATATACACCCATACAGAACAATATACACCAATACAGAACAATATACACCTATACAAAACCATACAGAACAATATACAGTACACCTATACAGAACCATACAGTACAATATACACCCATACAGAACAATATACACCTATACAGAACAATATACACCCGTACAGAACCATACAGTACAATATACACCCATACAGAACCATACAGTACAATACACACCCATACAGAACCATACAGTACAATATACACCCATACAGAACAATACGCACTCATACAGAACAATATGCACCCATACAGAACCATACAGTGCAATATACACCCATACAGAACAATATACACCCATACAGTACAATATACACCCATACAGAACCATATACACCCATACAGAACAATATACACCCATACAAAACTATACGCACTCATACAGAACAATATGCACCCATACAGAACAATATATACCCATACAGAACAATATATACCCATACAGAACAATATACACCCATACAGAACCATACAGTACAATATACACCCATACAGAACCATACAGTGCAATATACACCCATACAGAACCATATACACCCATACAGAACAATATACACCCATACAGAACCATACAGAACAATATACACCCATACAGAACCATACAGTGCAATATACACCCATACAGAACAATACGCACTCATACAGAACAATATACACATTTTGTAGGGTATTTTGGAGCATATTATATAGTAGTCAGTATGTTGGAGGTCACCCAGCTTTCCCAGCATCTTGTAGTCAGTAAAATGGAGGTCACCCAGCTTCCCCAATATCTTTCACTCAGTATAATATGGTCATCCAGCTTTCCCACCATTTTATACTCAGTATATTATGGTCACCCAGCTTTCCCACAATCTTATACTCAGTAAGATGGAGGTCACCCAGCTTTCCCACAATCTTATACTCAGTAAGATGGAGGTCACCCAGCTTTCCCACCATCTTATACTCAGTGGCTGGTAGCCTCGGGGAGCTGCATAGTAAATCTATACTGTGCAGCTGAAAACCATATCACCACAATTGTGCTAATTGGTTCCCTTTAAGGAGCACTCCAGCCCTTACCTATTATTACCCACCCCACATCAGTGTAGGGACGGTAGATGGCACCCCGGGCCTGTACTTCTGCCAGCGGCGATGTTCCAACAATTCGGGTAACGTCTCCTTCCCTTCTGGTCATTTGTGACAGGGAATTCCTACTGCTCTGTGTGAAGGGGCCAGAAGTCACCTTGTCAATGTAAGTCTATGGGACTATGGTTCCGTGTCAGCGCTGAGCCGTCCCATATACTTATACAGTAAAGAGATCCCCGACCCCGTCACAGCGAGCAGGAGGAATTCCCTGTTTACAAATGACTGGAAGGGCTGAATGTGTTATCCGAAGTGTGAGAACATTGCCGCTGGAGGAAGTATTGGAGTGGGTGGCATCTACCTTCCCTGCACTGATGTGGGGAGTGTAATAAGTGAGGGCCTAGAGTGGTCCTTGAAGGATGGGCCGCTAGCCGGCTACTCATGGGCCAGTGCTGTGTGCTTGCCCCCCAGGCTAAAATTTGCCAGCCAGCCCCTGACCTCAGCCCTATTACCCACCAGTCTCCACCACCTCAGCCCTATTACCCACCAGTCTCCACCACCTCAGCCCTATTACCTATCAGTCTCCACCACCTCAGCCCTATTACTGTACAGTTTTGTAGCAATAAGCAGCTGCACAGCCGCAGTACAGCTCAGCTCTGCTGCATCATCTGCGCACAGTCCCATACTCCCTAATCCATGTCAGCTCTGCTGTTTGCACTTATACTCAGGCCTCTTATCTCGCCCAGCATGGTGGCTGTATAGATAGTACAATTATTTGCTGCATGTGGGGTGGGGACATCTCCATGATGATTGTGTATTCTCCTGGTGTTCACCTCTAATATCAGCTTTTCTGGTTTCTTCCCATAATTTTAAAACTAAGAGATTAGTAGATTTGCTTCAAAATGTCATTAAAGGGGTATTTATGTATTTTCACTCAAATCAGCTGGTCATCTGTTTGTAATTCTTTCCAGTCTGACACAGTGCTCTCTGCTGCCACCTCTGTCCATGTCAGGAACTGTCCAGAGCAGCAGCAAATCCCCATAGAAAACCTCTGCTGCTCTGGACAGTTCCTGACATGGACAGAGGTGGCAGCAGAGATCACTGTGTCAGACTGGAAAGAATACACCACTTCCTGAAGGACATACAGCAGCTGATAAGTACTGGAAGACTGGAGATTTTTAAATAGAAGTAAATTAAAAATCTGTATAACTTTGTAGCACTAGGTGTGGGAGGGGCTTAAATCGTCCGAGTGGCGTATTGTCACGGTTCCTATTACACAGAGCGACGGGCATACCTGTCAGGCCCTTAGTTTCTGGTAGCAGCTGTAACCTACCTGTTAGGCCCTTTATTATCGGTATTATCGGGCCCCCATCGGCCCATGTAATACCACCCTAAGGGTACTATTACACAGGACGATAATCGGCCGAATCGGCCCTATCCGGCCGTTTATCGTTCCGTGTAATAAAGACAACAATCAGCCGATGATCGTTGTCATTGACTGATCGTTGATATAGGTTCTGACCTATAATTGTCGGGCCCCAACCGCGCACCGCTACGTGTAATAGCGGTGCGCGGCCGACGCTGGGGATATGAAAAGAGGAATACATTACCTACCCAGGCTCCAGGGCTCCTCTTTCTCTGTGCATCTCCCCGGATCCCGTGCGCTCAGCTCAGCTGACAGGCCGCTCGGCCGATCACAGACCGGGACTGCCTTGGCCAGTGATCGGCTGAGCGGCCTGTCAGCTGAGACAAGCCACTGTGAAGCTCGAGCGCGCGGGACTCAGGGAGAAGCACAGAGGAAGAGGAGCTCTGCAGCCTGGGTAGGTATGTATACAGTTTAAACAAGGGCTGTAAGGACATCGGTACCGATGTCCATGCAGCCCTTGTTAAACGATTATCAGGCCGTGTAATAGGCCCAGTAAACGAGCACTGATCTAGCAGATCAGCACTAGTTTACAGGTATTATCAGGCCCCATCGTCCTGTGTAATACCACACTAACTCTCTGGCAGAAGACGCAACCTACCTGTCAGGCCCCTTAAGTTTCATCAGCAGCCGCAACCTCTCAGGCTATTTAGTCTCCCTCGCTATCGTTATCGTTTTGAAGGTCATGTTTAAAGAAAACGATCAGCAGAAATCGTGCATGTCGCCTGATCGTTGCCATTAAATATGACCTATTACACCAAACGATTATCGCCTAGAACGACCAGTTATCGGCCACATATGGGCTATAATCTTTGGTGTAATGGCCCTTATAGATGTGAGTTAGTCAATGATCTCAATGTTTCTGCCATGGTCTCTGAAGAGGTAATGGGGGAGATTTATCAAACATGGTGTAAAGTGAAACTGGCTCAATCAGATTCCACCTTTCATTCCTCACAGACTCTTTGGAAAATGAAAGGTGGAATCTGATTGGTTGCTAGGGGCAACTGAGACAGTCTCACTTTACACCATGTTTGATAAATCTCCCCATAATGTGTCTCCTACAGGAGAATGCTAAACTGGCATCCGGTGTCTAATATAGTAGTCTGTGCAATACTCCCTGGACAAAAGAAACTCAGAGTAGCTCTCCTCCGGAAGGGAAGCAGCTGGCTCACTAGTGCCACCTACTGAATCCAGTTTCCTGGTATTGACTTGAGAAAAACTTTGTATATATTTCTGCCATTGTGATGGAGGAGGACCTTGGTCAATGGAGGAGAAAAAAAAACTCTATAGAGGCTTAGAATAGTAGGGTGAAGAGCCGTGCGAGGGGTCAATGTCGCTCACTGCGTAAAGTGGTCATGGTTGAGAGGAGCCCCAAGTTTACTTAAGCGACCCTAGGACTTCTTATTACGCCTTTAGGCTGATGTGAATGATGAATATTGAATACATAATATCCAGGAACACATGAATAAATTACCGTCTCCTCCACCGCCTCCTCCGCCATCCGTGAGCTGAGACAGTAAATCTAAACAGCAATACAAAAGCCTAACAATAACTCTACTCCATACACCTATTCACACCCGTCGCCCCAGACCACACGTCGCTTCTTGTTTTCTTATCTTTCATGTGCAGAGAATATTAGTCGGGAAGTCGGTGAACATCATTAGCGGAAGTTGCGAAAGAGTCCCGCCGAGATGTAAAAATGGAAGAGACATATTCTTTTGTAGGCTGAGATAGCTCCCCGCCGTGCGCTAAACAGACTCGTCTTCTGTAGACTCATACGGGTTATTTTTTTAGTTTACAAGTTATTTAAGACTTCCCATGGCTTGACGGACATCTGTCAGTCAGTGTGTCTGACCGTGGGGTCAAGAGGTCGCGGAGTGTTAGAATTCAGGGCATGTTGAACACTGCATTGTACCTGCTGAATGGCCCCCGCAGCCCTAAGAAAACAAAGACATTGCATTAGCTGTAAAGGGTCTTCTTTATCTGTTTGTCTTTGTGTTCCCTTTCATGCTGTCAATCTCTATTACGTCTCTGTTATATGGTAAAAGTGACGGTTCCGGACCATTGATTGCACGGTAGAACGTGAATTTTGTGTTACTATGATACCGACCCCCCCCCAATCATACATACAATGGGGGAGATTTATCAAACATGGTATAAAGTGGTTGTTAGGGGCGACTGAGCCAGTTTCATTTTATACCATGTTTGATAAATCTCCCCCATGCTGTAAATTAAAACTGGCCCCTAGCAACCAATCAGATTCCACCTTTAATTTTCCAAAGAGCCTGTAAGGAATTAAAGTTGGAATCTGATTGGTTGCTAGGGGAAACTGAGCCAGTTTCACTTTACACCATGGGGGAGATTTATGAAACATGGTGTAAAGTAAAACTGGCCCAGTTGCCCCTAGCAACCAATCAGATTCCACCTTTCATTCCTCACAGACTCTTGGGAAAATGAAAGGTGGAATCTGATTGGTTGCTAGGGGCAACTGAGACAGTTTCACTTTACACCATGTTTGATAAATCTCCCCCAATGTGTTCTCGATAAATGACCACGATAAGGTCGACAGATCCCGCGGACGTAATTTGGTTACTTCGACCCTTATCCGGTTGACAAAAACTAAGTTTAATTTTTAACTTGAGGTTTTGTCGGGTGAATTGCCCTCCCAGCCGCTCATCTATCCCTTTCATTATTTAGCTGATAATTTATTTCCTGCCTCAATAGGAAATTCCAATCTGTGGTACAATATAGTGTTATCAGCATATGTTGAACGAGCAATTGGAAATCAACTGATTACATTGTCCACTTCTGATTGTTTATAATCCAAAGTGTCTGCTCTGGTTTGTTCTAATGAGTAAACGTCCTTTAAGGACATCGGAGGTGTTTGTATGAAGGTGGGTGAGAAACCGAGAGAAAGAGAGAGAAAAATTAAAGGGAAGGGCTTTTTCAGAGAGTCAAGTGTGAGGAGTGAATAGTAAAGAGGGTTGAGGCTGCTGGGAAAAGCTTCAGGCTATGTTCACACTATGTAAAAGAATGGCCGTTGGTGCCATTGGTCGTTGTGGAACTGCCTCTTCTTGTATGGGATCCCGGACGGAGGGTATACACATCGTATGGGATCCCGGACGGGACGCATCAGAACCCTGCGGCTAAAAGATCTCCCGTGCAGAGACCAGCCGTTCCGTGACCCAGCCGGGTCACGGAACGGCCGGTCTCTTCACGTAGTGTGAACATAGCCTCAAAATGGGAAGACTTTGATTGATTATTACAAGGACAGGGGTTAAAGGACATCTCCGGCCTCTGTATTTTTTTTTTTTATTATTTACAGATTTGTGTATTACTTTTATGTAGAAGCGTTAGGTCTTCCAGTACTTATCAGCTGCTGTATGTCCTGCAGAAAGTGGTGCACTTTCCAGTCTGACACAGTGCTCTCTGCTGCCACCTCTGTCCATGTCAGGAACTGTCCAGGGCAGCAGCAAATCCCCATAGAAATCCTCTCCTACCCTGGACAGTTCCTGACATAGACAGAGGTGGCAGCAGAGAGCACTGCATCAGACTGGAAAGAATACATCACTTCTTGCAGCACACACAGTAGCTGATAAGTTGTGAAATAATTGAGATTTTTAAACAGATTTACAAAATCTGCATTACTTTCTGAAATAAGTTTTAAAATATTTTTCCCCTTTAATTCAGTTGACCAGACTTTTAAAACACGAACCAATCAATCAATTAAAATTAATTAGACCCCAGACTTTTAAAGTTATTTAGCTCCCGCCATAACCTTGAAATGAATCAGACTTAAGACCAAATTCTAAAATGAAAAATTGATTTAGAATCTAGACCGAGCCCAACCCAGACCAGACCAGACCAAACAATATACTTTAACTCCAATTCACACCCATAAAACTACTCAGACCACAGACCAGACACCTAAAATATATCAAATCCAGACCACCCAGACCAAGTAGTCATACCCCCACCCACCATCCACCCCCAGCCCATCCCTTAAAGTAATGTGACCTAAAGGTCTGTGGATCAAAAAATAAAATACTTTCCCCACCACCACCACAAACAACCTAACACAAGCTATTTATAATACTGATACCACTGGGTGACTGCTCCTATCGCACCTTCTACACCCTTAGTGAGGGTTCCTTTCCTGTGACCCCTTGTGACCTCTATAATAACGCGTTTTGACCTTGTTTCCTGTCAGTAATAATCAGCTTTTTCACAGGCTTCATGGCTGGAGATTGAGTGTAAGGGTCCGACCATATGGTCTTCAGATTAACACTGAGCAGATGGGGCAGGAGTGACAGGACACGGAACTTCCCTAGTCCCATCATCACTTTGCTCCAGTCATTGAGGATTGGTTGGACGCCCAAAGATCAGGAAATTGATGGCATATTCTTACAATGTCTTCATTATTCTGTGATCTTCTGCATGTTGGCATCTTAAAGGGATTGTCTATCCATCTGCACATAGTTACAATAGAGAAGAGTCCTCCAGTCAGAACGTCCCTCTCTTCTAACTCTACTTACGATGTGCAATTTATGTTACTGGCTACCACATCATATCTAATCTATACTATTCTCTATTAAAGGGGAACTCTAGAGAGAGAGAAAAAATAGTTTTAAAATCAACTGGTGTCAGAAAGTTACACATTTCTAAATTACTTCTATTTAAAAAATCTCCAGTCTTCCAGTACTTATCAGCTGCTGTATGTCCTGCAGGAAGTGGTGTATTCTTTCCAGTCTGACACAGTGCTCTCTGCTGCCACCTCTGTCCATGTCAGGAACTGTCCAGAGCAGGAGAGGTTTACTATGGGGATTTTCTACTGCTCTGGACAGTTCCTGACATGGACAGAGGTGGCAGCAGAGAGCACTTTTTCAGGATGGAAAGAATACACCATTTCCTGCAGGGCATACAGCAGCTGTAAAAAAAATAAAGTTTTAAAAAATGTCCCAAAGCCCCTCCCCCAATAAAAGTGACAATCACCCCGCTTCCCATTTCATACATAAAACACATAAAACTAATAAAGTTAATAAACATATAATATTCCGTAGCGTGCGTAATTGTCCAATCTATTAAAATAAAACAATACTATTCCTGCACTGTGAACGGCGTGAACAAAAAGTGGTAAAAAAAAATGCAGAGATTGCTTTTTTAAAAAATTACATTTTATGTATAAATTTTTTTAATAAAAAGCGATCAATGTGTCTGATTTAGACAAAAGTGTGCCTAATAAAAACTGGAGATCATGGCGCAAAAATTGACACCCCATACGACCCTGTAGGTAAAAAAAGTAAAAGCGCTATAAGAGTCACAATAGGGACATTTTAAATAAACCTATTTGCAAAAAAAATAAGTTTTACTGCTAATAAAAACAGTAAAACGTTAGAAAACCTAGTAAACCTGCATATCGCTGTGTTCAGACCGACCTATAGAATAAAGGAAAAATACCAGAGGAAAACACGAAAACGCAAAAGTGACAATTGGCCCGCTCCTTAAGGGGTTAAGAAATTTTAGATTATTTTATTTTTATTTTTTATTTTTTTTTAAACTTGAGGACAACTCAGGAATTTTCCTATTTCCTGCTGAGTTTCTTCTCTTCTTAGATGAAAGTGCTCTTTACAATGAGCTGTAACAGACAATAGGTTGGACGGAGGACATTAGCATTGAGTACTCCTGTTAGGTAATATGCTTATGGCAAATCTCTGGTCCGTTCACATTATGTTACGGCCTCTGTTATTATGATCCATCCAAGGCTAGGGACATTGTACGGCTACAGACCCTGTGAAACCATTAGGAGTGTACATGTATTGTGGGTAGAAAGCCATGTATGCCGGCCTCGTGTCCTTGTATAGGACTATTGTATAGAAGCCATTAACTTTTGCCTCATATTGTCATTAATAACGGACGCTTGTAACACGTGAGGAAAATGGCCACTGGTATCACTGGTTCTACTGGGAAATACTGGAGACAGGATGAGGGATGGCCGGGACGTGGTATCGGTTTCATCAATGGAGCTGGGACGGGGATGATCTGCTGTCCTATGGATGTAGAATGTTCTCAACGATGGGACAATTACTTTCCTACAGCACTCAGATACAAGTGACTATTAGAGAGAGGATGAGGAAGGAGAGAAGTTACAGTAATAGGGAAATGTTATATGATCTGCAACACAAAGTGTGAATATAACACCCTCAAATAATCCAATTATATGACAGTTAGTATAATATTTATCTATCTATCTATCTATCTATCTATCTATCTATCTCCTATCTATTATCTATCTCCTATCTATTATCTATATCCTATCTATTATCTATCTATCTATCTATCTATCTATCTATCTATCTATCTATCTATCTATCTCCTATCTATCTATCTATCTATCTATCTATCTATCTATCTATCTCCTATCTATTATCTATCCCCTATCTATCTATCTCCTATCTATCATCTCCTATCTATCTATCTATCTATCTATCTATCTCCTATCTCCTATCTATCTATCTATCTATCTATCTATCTATCTATCTATCTATCTATCTCCTATCTATCTATCTCCTATCTATCTATCTATCTATCTATCTATCTATCTATCTATCTATCTCTCTCTCTCTCTCTCTATCTATCTATCTATCTATCTATCTATCTATCTATCTATCTCCTATCTATTATCTATCTATCTATCTCCTATCTATCTATCTATCTATCTATCTATCTATCTATCTATCTATCTATCTATCTCCTATCTATCCCCTATCTATCTATCTATCTATCTATCTATCTAGCTATCTCCTATCTATCTATCTATCTATCTATCTATCTATCTATCTCCTATCTATCTATCTATCTATCTATCTATCTATCTATCTATCTCTCTATCTATCTCTCTATCTATCTCCTATCTATTATCTATCTATCTATCTATCTATCTATCTATCTATCTATATACTATCTATCTCCTATCTATCTATCTATCTATCTATCTATCTATCTATCTATCTATCTCCTATCTCCTATCTATCTTCTATCTATCTATCTATCTATCTATCTATCTCCTATCTATCTATCTATCTATCTATCTCCTATCTATCTATCTATCTATCTATCTATCATCTATCTATCTATCTATCTATCTATCTATCTATCTATCTACCTATCTATCTATTATCTATCTATCTATCTATCTATCTATCTATCTATCTCCTATCTATCTATTATCTATCATCTATCTCCTATCTATCTATCTCCTATCTATTATCTATCTATGTATCTCCTATCTATCTATCTATCTATCTATCTATCTATCTATCTATCTATCTATCTCCTATCTATCTATCTATCTCCTATCTATTATCTATCTATCTATCTATCTATCTATCTATCTATCTATCTATCTATCTCCTATCTATTATCTATCTATCTATCTATCTATCTATCTATCTATCTATCTATCTCCTATCTATCTATCTATCTATCTATCTCCTATCTATCTATCTATCTATCTATCTATCTATCTATCTATCTATCTATCTATCTCCTATATATCTATCTATCTATCTATCTATCTCCTATCTATTATCTATCTATCTATCTATCTATCTCCTATCTATCTCCTATCTATCTGTCTATCTATCTATCTATCTATCTATCTATCTATCTATCTATCTATCTATCTCCTATCTATCTCCTATCTATTATCTATCTATCTATCTATCTATCTATCTATCTATCTATCTATCTATTATCTATCTATCTATCTATCTCCTATCTATCTATCTATCTATCTATCTATCTATCTATCTATCTATCTATCTCCTATCTATCTATCTATCTATCTATCTATCTATCTATCTCCTATCTATCTATCTATCTATCCATCCAATTATGTAGAATCAGCTGCTTCTGTTACACAATAAAGGCCTCCTTATAAAATCCAGATGTGATGGGTAACATAATACTGTAGCGCACACACTCGCCTGCGGTACATTTGCTCCGTACACCTATTAAAGAAAACATTCGATTTATAAAAAGTCAGTATGAATTCAGTCAGAACGTATTCCAGAAGATTCCTGACTCACAAACAATCCCAAACAAATGCATAAAATATTTGCTGGACTAGTTGCAGAGCGCTGCATTTATGTATGACTTGATATTTTAAATATTAACCGCATATGAAATGTAAAATATGCATACTTGCACATTGGTAATTTAATTCACAAAAAGCTTTTTTCTTACATCTTTTTTTTTTTATTATTTTTTTTAACCAGTTTGAAGTCATGTTCCTATTAATGGTTTCAGTGAAAAATCTATGCTGGGTTAAAAGACAAGGCAATTACGGCCTACATTGCGATTCTATTCATCTGGCGTTCCTGACGTTGATTAGCTCGGGCCTCTTGTACAATCTGTGTTATCACTGTAACTATGACGGCAAATATGATTAAACTGTCAACATATGCATTGTGCGCCTATAAAGTGAGGTGCCACCAAGCATAAGTATGTAAGTTAAACATAAAATAGAATAAATGATTGTGAACATGTGCATAAAAAATTATACACAAGAAAAAAAAAAAGCAAACTAGACATAGGATAAACGTAAAATGGAAGGCGTTATAGATGTGCCCTAAATATAAATAAATTGATTAAAAAGTAAATAAAAAATAAGAATAAATAAATAAATAAAAAATACCAGAGATATATTGTTGCCTCCGACCACAACAGTGATTGTCAGGGCAAGGAGCCAAGGGCTCCTCACACTGTCAAATACAGTGCCGGATTTACCTGTATGCTTTCCTGATTAGGACTGCATAAGGTTAAGGGGCCAGGTACTTGCCAGGGTGATGACGCCGGCCTGGGGGGCATCTGGAATTTCATCCAGTTTTCTTTTTTCTGGAAATCTGGATACTCCCATATGCTTCTTTGGTGTCATAGTTACATAGTTAATACGGTTGAAAAAAGACACATGTCCATCAAGTTCAACCAAGGAGGGGAAGGGGAAGGGATGATAGGTTCATCTTTACCAGAATTCCAGACAAAAATAGGACAGGTCTTATAATTTGTGGACCTATTTTCCAGAAGGGACACCCTTCAGGAAAAAAGCGGAAAGTTTTCCGTGCCCAATAGAGATTTCCTGATAACAAATCTGGATCAATTTACCGGACTTGGGTATGTTGCCTAATGGCTGATCGGTGGGTAGTTGTATTGAAACTGAGCTGTAGTAACCTGTTGCCACCCCTAGGGCACAGTGTATGGAGCCAAGGTTTCCGGCTTCCATACAATGTTTAATTCCGACTCTGTGGCTGATCGGTGGGAGTGCTGGGTGTTGGCACCCTGATGATCAGCTATTGGTGCCCATTAATAATTTTTATCCTCTAAAAAAAACTCTCAGGCTATGTTCTCATGACTTATTTTTCCATTGGAAAACATCTGCTGTGGATTGAGGGTGGATATTTCACTCTTTATTGCCAATTTTATTATGGACATAGCTCCTTTCAATTGAGCTAATGCCCATCCTGGCTATCTGCACCATAGTTCATATTTAGTCCAATAGGAAGCACAGGCCTGGCACTACTCACTCACTGGTTCAATGTACTTGGTATGGGCTACACTGTAGTATGGATACTAGCTCATCCAGATGGTATTGGAAACGTGGTCCGAAGCAAATACAGCTAGACATTTCCACAGCAAAGAAATAAGGACTCCGGCACTCACCAAACTTGCACCGATATTTGTCTCCCCCTCCCTGCACAAGTTTTCCTGAAGCGTAAATACCAGCAATTTAAGTGAGTCCTTATTTTTTTTGCCGAGGAATTGCATCATAGTTCATTCCCATTAAAAACACCGGAATACTCCCCCCCCCCCCCTCTGCAGTAAGGCCCCTATACTATACATCCTTCTTCCCTCTGTAGTTGTTCCCCCATACTGTATACATCCCCCATCTGCAGGTACCCTCCATACTATATACCTCTCTCCCCCTTCTGTAGTTGGCCCACATACCCGCTATTGAACCCAATATTCAATGTCCCCAACTATGCATGTTCTTACCCCTCCTGCCTCCCCTGCAGCTTGTCTTGAACAGGTGGGGGCAGAGCATAACAAGTCTGGCCCTGATTGGCTGATGCTCAGCCACCCAGTCTCAGGGATCTGGTCAGCTGACTATAACTAGGGCTTCATTTTGGAGTAGGGCTTATATTTCAAGTCTACTTAAAAAAAAAACCTACAAAACGAATGTGGGTCTTATTTTTTTTGTAGGTCTTATTTTTAGTAAGGGGGCCATCATTTTAAATAGATGGTCCCTAATAATGTTCATGATTGTTAGTGACTGTCTATGTTGATGGCCGCCTTCCCCGATATTTTCTCGAAGTGGGAACATAGCCTAACATGGTAATACACTGCTACTCAATTTCTTGCTAACAGGTTCACTTTAAGTAGACCCCTGCCACTGCACATCGTAACTGAGGTGTTCTTAAAGGGGTTATCCAGTGCTACAAAAACATGGCCACTTTCACCCTACTGTTGTCTCCAGTTTGGGTGGAGTTTTGAAACTTAGTTCCATTGAAGTAAATGGATCTTAATTGCAAACTGCACCTGAACTGGAGACAACAGTAGGGGGAAAAGGGCCATGTTTTTGTAGCGCCGGATAACCCCTTTAAGCTGGTGTAGATTTCCATGTAAATCTATGTGAATTCAGCATATCGGGATGGCCATACCCCTTTCATGCACAGCCACACCCTGTGGAAAGCTACACCCACCAATTAAGTGCAACATAGATTGTCAAAAAGGCATCATTTTTATACAATGATGTCCCATATCAGCCAGTGATTGGCTGAGCAGGCAGGGACTGTTCCCATGTGTTGCCTTGGAAACAACAAAATGATTGGCAGGGGACCAGTAGGAGCTGCAGCAGAATTTTTGAGGGGCCTGGGTAGGTAAGTATAATTTTTTTTTTTTAGTAGTATACAAAATTTCAATTCCCAGAATCACAATTTCCTGAGACCCTTTGTTGGATGTGGTGGTAAAAGTCTATAAAACCTATAATAAATGTTATCCATAACCATTTTTTTTTTTTGCGCAAATTGTACCAGATTCAAGATCATTTTTTACCTTAAATCTACCCGATTGTGTAACCGTAGCCTAATAAACTTAAAAACAATAAAAAATAAAATAATAATAACCTGAATGACATAAACATAGTTCATGTACAAAATAAAACAAATGCCTAAACCTTCCCCTTCAAAATACAGAATAAATAGAATCTAAAATATATAAAAAGTAAACCAAACATAAAATAAAATACTAACATAGGAGCTGATCTGTGATGATCTTGGAGCGTTTCTCCGCCATGCTGCCAACTTCACATAACGTACGAAGAATCCAAAGGCACCAGAGTTCCAATAAGTTCAGTTTTTTGGCTTGAAAAAGAGCGGCGGTGGCCAATATGTTGCTATTTATAATGTAATTGACAATAAAGAAGTGGCCTTATTGAAATTCCGGTGACATGGATTCTTTGTACTTATATAAAAGAGAACACAGAAAGGCTATGATCCCAAAATGGAGTTTTCCGTTTGCCATGGAATACATGGTGAAAATCCAACCTTGGATGTCTGTCACATATTTTACTCACTATTGATGAGCATTTTGCTGGGGATTTGGATGCAAATTACCCCTATCCATAGGGCAAATCCAAGTCCTGGCTATTTTCACTTTAGAATACAGACAGCAAGAGGATCAATAAGTAACGTATTTCAATGTGACCTTTGATTTTGTACCTAAAAAAAAAATCTACGCACAAGTTCACAAAGTAAACTATGGAACGAATCATTGAAAACAATGGGGAAAGTATTACACCTGGTTATCACATGTATCCAGCTGGAAAATACATGAAATTACATTACTGGAGCATAGCCTTATAAACAAGCTCATAAACCTAGCAATAAAAAAATAAAAGAATAACAAAAATTAAATTAAATAAGCATAGACCAAGCCTAATATAGAACCAACCTATAAATGTGTTCATAAAAAAAGATAGACTAAATATAGTCCATAGAAATATACAGAAATATGGAGGAAAAAAATACAGGATAGACATAAATGAAATATTAAGCTATATTTTTATTTATTTATTTTTGTAAAAATCTGCCATGAAATATGTGAAAGAAAGTTAAGGCCTACCGCTTTTTATACCTATTTTTATACTGTTTGTTGGAGTTTTGGATGCAACTGGCACCATTCACATCCTGGTTACCAACACATTTTCCAAGTAGAAAACATGTCAATAGGTAATAGTATCTCCTACAATGCAAATTTTAAAGATAAAATATATACACATTGAAGACAATGGGATGTGAATTTCATGTTGTTGTTGTTGTTGTTTTTTTTTTTTTTTTTGTTTTTTAATATTCCATTCCAAAATACATTGTATGAATATATTTTATATATTGTATAATCATACATCTGTAGAACATGAGTCATATCCAAAAACATAATGGGGGGGGGGGGTAAAAGTTATTTTAAAAAAGGACAGTAAGAACAAATAATAATAATAATAATAATAATAATAATAATAATAATAATAATAATAACAATAATAATAATAACAACAATAATAATAATAATAATAATAATAATAATAATAATAAATTATAGCTTAATATGTTGACAACATTTATAATGCAATTTAATAACAAGCATATAATGATCAAAAATTATAAAAAAAATTAAATAAACCTATGCCAAGCATAAAAAAGAACACATTTATATATGTGTTTATTAAATTTAACTAACAAAAAGATAAAATAAATTGATAAAAGTAAAGCAAATTTAATTAATTAAAATTAATAATAATAATAATAATAATAATAATAATAATAATAATAATAAAAAAAACTAGGCCCAACATAAAATAGAACAGTGTACATAAGATAATATAAAAACACTAGTACCTAGTTTGCTCATAACAGAAAAATATAAAATATATATAAAAAAAGTATAAAAAAATAAAAGAATAAAAAGGTAGGCCTCACATAAAAACTTATAAAATGTATAAAAATATGTAAAAAAAAAAGTACAAAAAATAAAGTAAAGCTAGGCCTAAGAATGTTCAAGATCAATAAACGTATCTATATTGTATGTAATTATATAAATCTAACCCAAGCATGAAACATTAAAAAAAGTATAAATCTGAATGTGCCCAATAAAAAAATATAAACCATTAAATTTAGCTCTGAAAAGCAATGAGAACATTATACCCTCTAATTATTTATGGTCAATTATCAATTGCCAGTCAACATTCTTATACTTGAGAATAATTGTGTGTCCGCTGTCTGCCGAGTTGTTGTAATGGAGAGTTTCATCATGGACATGACAGCTTTGAGGCATGTTCTTTCTACCCCAAACAAAGCCCATCTCCTCCTCTCTCTTTTACAATGACACTTCTCAAACCGCGAATAGGGAGTTAAGAAAGGGAGCAATGATGAGTTGACACCAGCATTTTAAACCAATGCTTCCTTTACATTTGGTAATTATCCTGCCGATGGTTTGAATAATATACACAAAAAAAAAATTAAACCATAACAAAAATAATTTTCCAACTGACCATCTTTAACTGACAAATTTTTTTTATTTTTTTTTGAATTTATAACCAGCGAGATATTTATGTCTTTTTTATTGTTATACACTGTTCCTTTATGTCCTACTGAAAAACTCTAAAGGGGACTCTCATTCTAATTCCCATTACAATGCCAAATCATTCTTCCTTACAGACTCTTTGTTATGGGAACCTGGCAATCACAGATGAAAAGTACTAATCAGTTAGAAAAAGACCTACTTTTTTTGTGCACAAAAGTAGCAGTCATAAGAAAAAATACCCATTGGTCATGGGTGAGAAGGAAAGCTTGCCAAGGATTTTACACACAATAGTCTTTAATAAGCCAATTTCGCTTAAAACCTGTGCACTGCGCATGCAAAGGTTGAAGACTTTAAATGCAAAGTCCACTTACATTCAGCAAACAACATATTCATTAGCGGAGGGGTCCGCATGGAAGGCGGCTATTAACCGTTCAATGAGAGTGCATACGGTTCATGTACTTGGGAATCGGTTCATAAGGATTTGTTTATTATGTGTTTGTTTACTATTCTTATATATAGAAGGTTGTCCCATATAAATCATTGTGTTCTCTCTATTTACAGGACTTTACTGGATGTCTTCTACAATACGGGTAAAAAAAAAAAAGACAAACGTTGATGTATGAATAATTTAGGCCTATCAAAAGTCGAAATAAAAAATTCCATTAAAAATATACATGGCGTCTCAAAAGGCGTCTCCTGTTTGTTGTCTGTAAATTTACTATATAGGTTCTAGAAAGTGGTCAAAAGAGTACAAAGCTAGCACCTGCTATATAGGTACAATAAGAAATCTAATAAGTTATCTGTGGTAAAAGTGCCACCATAGATGTGTCAGCAGATCCTCGGAATCATTGGGGATCATGTGATGCAATGGATCTAATCTGTGGCTTCTCCATGTGGACAAGTATAGTCATTACATGTGAATGTGGGAGCAAAGGGCCCAATCACTTCTATGGTTATGTAGGAAGTCACAGTAGTAAGTACTATAGTACATGGTGCTGTATTAGAAACAGTAAGGTTAGTCTATCTATCTATCTATCTATCTATCTATCTATCTATCTATCTATCTATCTATCTCCTATCTATCTATCTATCTATCTATCTATCTATCTATCCATCTCCTATCTATCTATCTCCTATCTATCTATCTATCTATCTATCTATCTATTATCTATCTATCTATCCACATGTCCATCCATCTCTCTCTCCCCCCCCCCCCCCCTCTCTCTCTTTCCCCCACACTGGTTCTCACACCATGTACCACAATACATATACAGCAGTTGTTTTCCCTATTATATTACTGTTATTATATAACATTACTGACAGTACCATGATACCATCCATGGGAATGTGACAGCACATGTCAGGCCGGATGCTGCTATGCTGGAGATCATGACCCGCTTGGTCGGATCACATTTCTATAGTATCACTAATCTGACTCTGGGACTCTCATATTGATAAGGAGCCGCAGTTAATGATCTGTTAATCACTCCATTCCCTGAATGCTGGACTGGATGGAGTCGTCTGCATAGCTGTGGATTACTAGGAGAGATGTTTGGTCTGACGCTCAGCCTGTGTACAGTATCAGGGCTGCAGGCTATCCTTTACTTCTAAGAAAGCTTTTCTAAAGTCTCAGCAGTGAAGTGAGGTTTATAGGCTGCCAATCATCTTCATACTGTCTACACTTGGCCCCTTTAGACAATCCCTTGAAGATAAGTTGATCACCATTATCCTGATCCTAGGGCTCCAGTAATCAGTTGTAATCTGCAAAGTTAGTTATAAGCAAGTGTATCTAGCGCCGCCATTGGGAAAAGCATTACATGTTTATGTTTTGTATGGACCTACGGGGTCCTTTAGAACAGGCTCATTGTAGAAATTGACGGCATACCGCCAGAGTTCTAATGTGTTTTGCAGAAACCTATTGCTATTTTTCATTACTTTTTAAAATATTTTGGTTAAACATCCCTTTAAAGGGGTAGTGCGGTGCTAAAAAATTATTCACAGAATAACACACATTACAAAGTTATACAACTTTGTAATGTATGTTATGTCTGTGAATCGCCCCCTTCCCGTGTCCCACCACCCCCACCCGTTTACCCGGAAGTGTGGTGCATTATACATTACCTGATCCACGCTTTGGCTGGACGTCCGAAGATGACGTCCTGGCACAAGATGGCGGACATGTGCGACACGGATCAGGTAATGTATAATGCACCACACTTCCGGGTACACGTGCGGGGGTGGTGGGACACGGGAAGGGGGACATTCACAGACATAACATACATTACAAAGTTGTATAACTTTGTAATGTGTGTTATTCTGTGAATAATTGTTTACCGCCGCACTACCCCTTTAAGGAATGAAATATACAAAAATTAGAACAAAAGTATGCAATAGGTGATTCAGACACCATTCGCTTCTTTAGAGTTGGAGGTACCTGGTAAAATGCTCAAGTCTCCCATTGATTTCAATGGGGTTCGTTACTTGAGTCAATTGCTCTAGTATTGAAAAATACTCAACTCTAGTAACGAACATTTAAGTATTAAAGGGTTGCTCAAAATTAACCCTTTCACGACCATGGGTCATTGATTCCTCAATGCCCAGGTTGATTTTGGATGTCCCCTGCCGCTGTACACAATCTTGTGACAATCTTGTGCCTCCGTAGCCAGGAAACTGGAAGCCTGAGGCTTCCGGTATCCATGGCTACCATCAGGGCTCTGTGATCACTTTGCAAAGCCCCAATGGATAGCGGACAGAGAATTCTCCCTCTGTAGAGGGAGAATTCTCTGTCAGGAGCCCTATAGATGCTGCGGTCGTGCTGACCACAGTATCTATAGGGTTAACTCTCAGCACCGGAGCACGGAGCTATGACTGATAGCCGGGACCGGCCGTGGATGACACAGGTGCAGCTTCTGTGCCTGTGTCATCCAGCAGCGTAAATTAACGTCGCTGCAGCATCAGGCCTAGGCTGCAGCGACATTAATTTACTGTGCAGCGGCGGGAGGGGGTTAATAGCAATGTTTTTATTATTATTATTATTATTATTATTATTATTACTATTACTATTGTGCTTGTGTTACATGAATCTGTAGGGAGTTCCAACGACGCCATATCTAATGAATTGGCTCGGTCGTGTAAAAATCCTTCCACTTCCCAAGGGTTCTGATTCCCTGGTGAGGTCTGGAGTCCGGAGACTCATTCCTGACTTCTCTGGGGAATCGGAAGACTTAGAAAATTAAACGACCGAATGAATCAATGACAAATCTTACTGTAGAGTCTCTGAACTTTAATTATAGATTCAATATCTAGATTCTAGACCTCCCACAATTCATGTTGCATCTGTAAAGGAGCCTATACATCTTCAATAATGACAATGATCTCTCCCGTCCTCCCCAATGTTTCTGTATTCTCCGAGTAGAGGGATAGATCATAGCCAGACTGCTCTGGTGGCGGTTTAACTCTCTGAGAACAAAGGGGTTGGATATTGAAATTGCATAATGCTCGACCCTTATTCCGCCACTAGTTTAAAGGGGACTAGTATTTCTTGTATCAGAGTATTTCCAAGATGTGTGCAACATAAAGGTAATACCTGCTGTAGTTACTCCAAGGTCTGTTCTGGAGGCCAGGTCCCTTGCACGGCACTCTACGTTTCGAGTTTATTTTCAGCTTTCAGCCTAGCTATGTCAGCCTAGAAAACCTAAGCGGGAAACTACCATAAAAAGGGCAAAACCTTGTCTATGTCTGGGGTGACTGAGTTAAACAAGCTGCTATTCAGGACCTCCTTCAGCTGACTGGACTCTTGGCAGTGGAGCAAACACATGAATGTTCAGCGTAGCCAACATTCCTGGATTCTCCAAGAGGGGGGATAAATCATAGCCAGACTGCTCTTGTGGCGGCTTCTATCTCCGAGGACAAAGGGGTTGGATAGTGAAATTTCATCAGGCTCGACTGTTATTCCACTAACATTATCTGTTAATGGAGTCTCAGAAGGCCACCACCTGCGTAATGTCAATATTTCCTATAAGGAAAAAAATGGTGGGGGACCTACGATGATGATCATAATTTTTGTGGATGTTACTGTAATGGGAAGGAGGGCAGCACAGCCCTAAACGGAACCAATTCCACTGTCCTTACCTACTTGGACGATCCACCCTTACTCGCATCTTACAACTAGGTGAAAGTTCCCAATCTAAGTGTATGGGACTACAGTACACAGTGGAAACCAGACCAGGTCGGAAGCAGATGGAATGTTTCCAAAGTGGCCAAATATTAGCAAATATTTGCCCATAAATATATGAACCCCTATACTTCATAGCTGGTGAGAGACCCCTTATTATTTCTCTAGTAATCCAACATTGCCGTAACAAGCAATTGCTTAATGTGACAACTATGAGAGGTGAGTGTCAAGGTCTCCCGAGTTCAGAGGTCATGTTACGTCGAGCACATGATACACTATTGTAAATGTAAACCATTCCTTAGCAGATGTGTTTTTTATGAACCAATTCACAGCTTGAAAGTGATACGGGGACTGTTTGTTTACCAAAAATGTAATTTTTGATGTATTAACTCTCTGTTTTAAGGAGAAACGTGGGAGAGAGCAGGTCGGGAGGTTCACGGCCTAAACGTCCGCTCTGAGATGAAAAATGTAACGTGTCAGAATCAATTCTTCAAGTGTAATTGGGGATTTACAAAAATTTCTGTACACAATTAAAGGGCTGAGCCTTGTGGAAGAAGTCTGGGATAACTTTATAAGGACTCATTCATAAGGCTTGGTTGCAGTGTCCCAGAGCGGGTGTGCCACTGCTACTCTACACACCTGTTGTCTGATACCAGTGTAAGGTATGCTATGGGCTGAAGGCTTGAACTTTGCCACCACTTGGTGTCTCACTATATTCTATGCACTTAGCACAGCTGAAGGACAATTTATGTGCCATTCATTCTTATTATGCCACTGTTATGTGACATCAACTCTCCAATCCTTGAGCTGGGTACTTTGCAACACTTACACCTATCACAAGCCTAGGTTAGGGCCCTCCAGAGAGTTCTTGGCCAATCCTGAGCCCACGGTCAAGTATAAAAGGTGAAGTAAACTAGTTTGAAGAGGGTAGTCAGAGTATTTCCAAGAGAGTGTGCAACAGAAAGTTAGTTCCTGCTGAAGTTACTCCAGGGCCTGGCCCGGAGGCCAGGTTTCTAACACGGAACTTTATAATTATGCTTATTTTCAGAATACAGCTTTTAGCTTAGCTATGTCAGGCTAAAAAACCTAAATGGGGTAAATACCACAAAAAGGGCAAAACTTGTCTACGCCTGGGGGGACCAAGTTCTACAAGTTGCTATTCAGAATGTTCTTTAGCCTACCGGACTGTCTGCAGTGGAGTAAAGAGCAATTAAAGCTGACATACTCCATTGATCCTTGCTTGGCCGTCTCGGATAATCTTGAGTGGTTAGTTATATTTGGTTGTGCAAGCCCAATGGATGGTAGTCTCTGAAATTGTAAGTACGGGTTTTTATTCAGCCAGGTCACCCTGACCGGGTTACTGCCCCATTATGACTAAAAAAAAAAAAAAATGGAAGAGGTACCCAGTAAAAGCTTAACTGTACCTCACATTTCATATGGAAATATAAGGAAGCACAAATCTTTAATTACTCATATTTGGTGCCTCTTATTCCAGTATAACTCAAATTCCATATCTCTATACTAAGTAAGAGAGAGTACAAGTACCAGTACAAAACAACTTTGCTCTGAATTTCAGTAAATTGTCCAAAATTTACATTTTTGGGAATCAGGGCTCCCTGCTCTTATACACAGAAGAGTTGATGCCTTATGCAATGCCCCTTATACTCACTGCGCCAAAAGGGTAGAGATGTGCGCAACTTGACATGCTTGAATCCAATTGATCGGCATTTGATTACCGGTGGCTGAAGAAAATGTATGGAAAACATTGATTCTCCCCAAACTCCCAAGGGCTGCATCCAACTTCTCCAGCCACCGGCATTCAAATGCTGAACGATCAGACTCGATCATGCTCAAGTTCCACTCATCTCCATTGCACGGTAAGGCTTACAGCATTTGCCTCTCTGCTTAGTGTACAGGAGCATGGACTCCTGCTTTTTTGACATGAGTCCATGCTCCTCTACGCATTCAAATTCTTTAACTATCACAAAACTTTTACTCCCATCATGCCCTAACAATTGTAGCTGAAGTTTGGCAATAGCCACAAGTTAGCAAACATTGGCTTTAGGGATTGTAAGTAACATTGGTGCACTGCGTTATGCCTAATATAAGTCCTGCCAGTATGCCCATTACATGTCCCATCAAGCCCTTTTACTAGCCATAACACAATGTATGGCACGCACCTAGAATATTCTCTTAAAGTAAGAGCCTAAGGGCCCTATTACACGGATTGATAATCGGCTGAATCGGCCCTATCCGGACAATTATCGCTCTGTGTAATAAACACAACGATCAGCCGATGACAATGATCATCGGCTGATCGTTGATATAGATTTTGATCTATAATAGTCGGGCACCGACCGTGCATCGCTACGTGTAATAGCGGTGCGCGGCCGGCAACTGACGATTTCCAAACTCTATACATTACCTATCCAGGCTGCAGGGCTCCTCTTGCAGTCTTCTTCTCCACGGGTCCCGCGTGTTGCAGTTTTAGAGCGGCCTGTCTCAGCTGACAGGCCGCTCAGCCAATCACTGCCCAGGACTGCCGCCGCGGCCACTAATTGGCTGAGCAGCCTGTCAGCTCAGATAGGCCGCTCTGGAGCTGCAGCGCGCGGGACTCGGGGAGAAGAAGACCGCAAGAGAAGCCCTGCGGCATGGATAAGAAATGTATAGAGTTTAAGCAAGGGCTGTAAGGACATCGGTAACAATGTCTGTGCAGCCCTTGTTAAATGGTTATCGGGGCCAGTAAACGAGCACCGGTCTAGCAGATCGGCGCTCGTTTACATTTATTATCGGGCCCCCATCAGCCCGTGGAATAGGACCCTAAGAGTCTTATTTTGTTTATAAGAGTAAAGCCAAGAGAACACTGTTATTTGATCTGTAAAGTTCAGTCCTCTTTATCTTGTTTATTACTTTAGTGCTTCTATCGTATCCCATGTAAATCCTGCAGTCAGTAAACATGCTCTGTCTATGTTACTTTATACAAACTTTGGTTTGTGTTCACAACAGCAACAGAGACATCTACAGGCCAGAATGTGCAACTACACCACCCTGAAGAATGCCGAACGTGCCTCTGAGCATAAGATCAATTTCAATGGCATTCATAGGAATAGAACAGAAAGCAATTAGAGTAAAAAGCTTTATTGTCAGACTTTAAATATCACAACTGCAATCCTCTTGGATAAGAAAACAATGGGTTTAGGCTTTACAATCCCACAAGTATTTTCATTTATACTTATTTATAAGATATACAGCAGATGGATGAAAGTCTCTGCAAAGTCTAAACCCTAAGCTCTCATTTAAAATATCATACATTATATAGGAGAAGACCATGTTAGTGCATCGGAAATAGTAATTCCTAGAAGTTAGTGTAGTCTGGAGCGTCACTTATAACAGCAGTCTGGCTGTATAGTATGGAGCCCAATATAACAGCAGTCTAGCTGTATAGTATGGAGCCCCCTATAACAGCAGTCTGTGTAGTCTGGAGCGCCACCTATAACAGCAGTCTGGCTGTTTAGTCTGGAGCCCAATATAACAGCAGTCTGGCTGTGTAGTCTGGAGCCCAATATAACAGCAGTCTGATTGTACAGTCTGGAGCCCAATATAAGAATGGTATGGCTTTGTAGTCTGGAGCCCCCTATAACAGCAGTCTGGCTGTGTAGTCTGGAGCCCCCTATAATAGCAGTCTGGCTGTGTAGTCTAGAGCCCCCTATAATAGCAGTCTGTGTAGTCTGGAGCCCCCTATAATAGCAGTCTGGCTGTGTAGTCTGGAGCCCCCTATAATAGCAGTCTGGCTGTGTAGTCTGGAGCCCCCTATAATAGCAGTCTGGCTGTGTAGTCTGGAGCCCCCTATAACAGCAGTCTGTGTAGTCTGGAACCCCCTATAACAGCAGTCTAGCTGTATAGTGTGGAGCCCCCTATAACATCAGTCTAGCTGTGTAGTCTAGAGGCCCCCTATAACAGCAGTCTGGCTGTGTAGTCTGGAGCCCCCTATAATAGCAGTCTGGTTGTGTATTCTGGAACCCCCTATAACAGCAGTCTAGCTGTGTAGTCTGGAGCCCCGTATAACAGCAGTCTGGTTGTGTAGTCTGAAGCCCCCTATAACAGCAGTCTGGTTGTGTAGTCTGAAGCCCCCTATAACAGCAGTCTGGCTGTGTAGTCTGGACCGCCCCCTATAACATCAGTCTAGCTGTGTAGTCTGGAGCCCCCTATAATAGCAGTCTGGCTGTGTAGCCTGGAGCACCCCCTATAACAGCAGTCTGGCAGTGTAGTCTGAAGCCCCTATAATAGCAGTCTGGCTGTGTAGTCTGGAGCCCCCTATAACATCAGTCTAGCTGTGTAGTCTGGAGCCCCCTATAACAGCAGTCTGGCTGTGTAGTCTGGAGCCCCCTATAATTGCAGTCTGGTTGTGTAGTCTGGAGTGTCCCTTATGACAACAGTCTGGCTGCGTATTCTGGAGCCCCCTATAACAGCAGTCTGTGTAGTCTGGAACCCCCTATACCAGCAGTCTAGCTGTGTAGTCTGAAGCCCCCTATAACAGCAGTCTGGTTGTGTAGTCTGAAGCCCCCTATAACAGCAGTCTGGTTGTGTAGTCTGGAGCCCCCTATAACATGTCTGGTTGTGTAGTCTGGAGCCCCCTATAACAGCAGTCTGGCTGTGTAGTCTGGAGCCCCATATAACAGCAGTCTGGCTGTGTAGTCTAGACCTCCCCCTATAACAGCAGTCTGGCTGTGTAGTCTGGAGCCCCATATAACAGCAGTCTGGCTGTGTAGTCTAGACCTCCCCCTATAACAGCAGTCTGGCTGTGTAGTCTGGAGCCCCCTATAACAGCAGTCTGGCTGTGTATTCTGGAGCCCCCTATTACAGCAGTCTGTGTAGTCTGGAACCCCCTATAACTGCAGTCTAGCTGTGTAGTCTGGAGCCCCGTATAACAGCAGTCTGGTTGTGTAGTCTGAAGCCCCCTATAACAGCAGTCTGGCTGTGTAGTCTGGAGCCCCCTATAACAGCAGTCTGGCTGTGTAGTCTGGAGCCCCCTATAACAGCAGTCTGGCTGTGTAGTCTGGACCGCCCCCTATAACATCAGTCTAGCTGTGTAGTCTGGAGCCCCCTATAATAGCAGTCTGGCTGTGTAGCCTGGAGCACCCCCTATAACAGCAGTCTGGCTGTGTAGTCTGAAGCCCCTATAATAGCAGTCTGGCTGTGTAGTCTGGAGCCCCCTATAACATCAGTCTAGCTGTGTAGTCTGGAGCCCCCTATAACAGCAGTCTGGCTGTGTAGTCTGGAGCCCCCTATAATTGCAGTCTGGTTGTGTAGTCTGGAGTGTCCCTTATGACAACAGTCTGGCTGCGTATTCTGGAGCCCCCTATAACAGCAGTCTGTGTAGTCTGGAACCCCCTATACCAGCAGTCTAGCTGTGTAGTCTGAAGCCCCCTATAACAGCAGTCTGGTTGTGTAGTCTGAAGCCCCCTATAACAGCAGTCTAGCTGTGTAGTCTGAAGCCCCCTATAACAGCAGTCTGGTTGTGTAGTCTGAAGCCCCCTATAACAGCAGTCTGGTTGTGTAGTCTGGAGCCCCCTATAACATGTCTGGTTGTGTAGTCTGGAGCCCCCTATAACAGCAGTCTGGAGCCCCCTATAACAGCAGTCTGGCTGTGTAGTCTAGACCTTCCCCTATAACAGCAGTCTGGCTGTGTAGTCTGGAGCCTTCTATAAGAGCAGTCTGGCTGTGTAGTCTGGAGCCCCCTATAACAGCAGTCTGGTTGTGTAGTCTGAAGCCCCCTATAATAGCAGTCTGGCTGTGTAGTCTGGAGCCCCCTATAACATCAGTCTAGCTGTGTAGTCTGGAGCCCCTATAACAGCAGTCTGTCTGTGTAGTCTGGAGCGCCCCCTATGACAGCAGTTTGCCTCCCATAGAATTTCATTGTTAGAAAATATATGGCTCTGGAGTGACAGGTAGGAAAAATACAAAATAAAAATCTTAAAACCCAAACCTTGCTGAGACAGCAAATACTAAGTAACAGTTCTGTTTTTTTTTTTTTTTTCAATGTTATTTACTTTGATAAAAAGAAAGAAAGAAATAAAAAAAAAAGAAAAAAAAAAAAAGAAAAGAAAATAATTAACAGATGCAAATGAGATGAGTCATTAACATATTAGGGTGTGGAAAAAGAGATTAGTGATCAATGTTAGCACAAAACACTTCCTAAACAACTTTTTACACTTGTTGTTAATGCCGACATCGAAAAATGCCGACACCAAATAAACACTCGTTTAATCCGGAGAAGATTCCTATTAAGAACATTTACCAAGTTGTAAATTAAGGAGGTCAATGACTTTGTTCTCAAAACAGTGGTTTCCTGAAGTGTGAGTTACCTGTCCTGACTAAAAGAAGGGGAGTAAAAAAAACAACAAAAAAAGATAAAAGATAGACATAAACTAAAAGGAGTCATACAAGAGAGTAGATACTAAGATTTGGTCAAGATGTCCATCTTTGCACCACCTACAAAACGACCCATAACTAGTGTTGGTGCAAACTTGCCAAACTCTTCGGGTTCGGTAACATTTTCCGAGCCTGAACGGTCTGTATTTTAGCTGGCTGGAGAAGTTGGATGCCATGTTTTCCTGGCAGCCCTAGCGTGGCATCCTACTTCTCCAGCCACTGGTAATCAAATGCCAAGGGTTCAGGTTGAACAATCCCATCTAATATCTTTGATGACTTCCCGACTTTACCATTAAAGCAGATGTAAAGAAGGAGGAGGATTGAGCATTTTGGACTTCAATTTTTATTCTTCTGGAGGATAAGCCCCCATCATAGTTGTCTGCCAGCAGGTTTCTTTCCTTCTATGTTTGAAAGTATATGCACACATGACCCAGAGTGCACACGTATGTGGGGATCGGGAAAGACGGCTTTTGGCTTAAGGAACATTTGGCCAACAGTTCTGTTATGTGTACGGGAAGCTTTAAGGCCAATAACCAATTTTAAGCTGGGCTGATAAGTGTTTGGTTTCCATACTTTGGATGGACTCCATGGCATGTCATTTATCAGATCAACAGCCGACATAAAGACTTCTCCAGTTAGATGCCTGAAAAGTGATGAATCGATGCAATGTTCCCAGTGAGACTTGGGGTTGATGTTATAGTGGAGATATGGTGGAGGCGCTGAGTGGGGATGCTGATGGTTTATCATCAGATACCAGAAAAATGCTAAAGACGTTAAGGGATTACAGTGAACTTGTGGTCACCATTGTTGTTTATAGGAGCAGAGACTTCCAGAGATCTGTTATTGAGATCAGTTACCCTAATAGTTGTGGTGTGAGTTATTCCCAGTGGAGAACAACATCACGCTGAATTACCGAGAAGCTGTAGACTTGATGAGGAGATAGGATCTTTTCCATAAAGTCATTGTCATCGGTTTTCCCATTTGTGACTAGCAGAAGGCGGAGAATGCTGCTTTCACTGAATTATTCATGTTTTTCCTTCTTGCACCTTCCAAAATGAATGGTGTAGTGCATGGAGCTAAGCAATGCTTCATGAATAATAACAGAGACAGAGTTCATGTTGGCATCCTGTTTGTAACGCCATCAGCTGCCCCCAGGCAGATATAACTGCCAGCTCACCCAGCCCAGGCCTTCTCCTTACTTGCTTGTCCTTCGGTGTTTGCCACCAGGCCTGCAGGGTGTGTGCACTCTTAAAGGGACAGTGTGCACACTCAAAGTCTTTCCCCGGCTAATCACTATCCAGCAGCATCTTTTTTTACCACACCCTCCCCTTCCTTGCCTAAGCAAAGGGTCCTAGCCTGTCTAGTGTTCCATGTAAGGTATTGCCCCTTTCTGTGTATGACTGCTCACCAGAGAAGCTTGAAGCTGTAGGGACAACATCTTCCACAAGGCTCCTCATATGGTGAGGAGAGACTTTATGGATCTCCTTGGCCTGAACCTGGACTTGTCTCTGGCTGACCTCTTAGTTTCGACTGGTGTCCTCTGGTCCCCTGGGATAGCTGCTAAACCCACCAGGCTCTTAGATGTAGAATCCTGGTGTTCGCTAGCAACAAATTTTAGATTACCATGTGGGGATTAAAGATGAAAACTTGGGGACTATTTGATGCCCTAGGGATTTGTCCAAAGCCAAACTAATTGTTTAGCACAGTGCACTCTCTTGTAATTCTACAAGACACACAGCAGTATTGGGATGCACTACAGTCTCCATTATTGCCGTAAATACTCACAACTAGAAACTGACATATTCAAGTTTCAGGCCAACAGCATACGGCTACTGCGTTCCTGGAGGGCCGTATTTTGTTGTTGATGGCCACAAATAATGATCATTTGTGGCAATCATTACTAGCGATGAGCCGCAACCAAGCTTCATTTTTAAATTTATTTAAGATGGCAGGAAAAATATGATATGGTCACCTGTACACATTCCCCTGGTGTCATCCTCTGTGTCTCTGGTGTCTCCAGCCACCTCCAGCCTGCTCAACCTCAACTGATTACTGATTGAGATAGGACAGCACCATGGCCAGTGATTGGCTGAGCTGGATGCCACCAAGCGTTTCTTGAGAGTGATTGGCTGAGCGGGATTTTGGCTACGGGGGACATCGGAAACCACAGAGTGAGGACATCGAGGGAGTATGGACAGGAAGGTATTGATAAGCGAACAGCTGAACCGCACCAAATAATCTAAACACCTGCAATTGTTTGGCTTTTTCAGTGTGGTTCATTAAGGTTCGGCTTGGTTTGGAAGTTCACGAATTTCACACCAAAAAATTGCTGACCGACTGTCCTGAAAGATGACTGTCACTTTTACGTAGCCTCAATTGTGTGTTTTCACCCTAATAACTCAGTCAAAGTCCCGAATTCTAGATAAGAGTAGTAACACAGTAACGTCTTTGTGCCAATGCATGCTTATAAGGGGTACCAGTGCCTCTTTATATTGCTACATTGGATCCTATATATATACTGATTTTCCCAAATTCAAAGGACTTAAAGGGGTTATTTAGCGCTATAAAAACATGGCCACTTTCTCTCGGAGACAACACGACTCTTGTCTCCAGTTCAGGTGCGGTTTGCAATTAAGCTCCATTCAATTCAAAGGAACTGAGCAGCAAAACCCCGCCCAAGCTGGAGACAGAGTGGGGCTGCACCTGGAAGAAAGTGGCCATGTTTTGTAGTGTTGAACAACCCCTTTAACACATTTATGGCATTCATATTTCATGCAGTCCTGGACAAGAAGCTCAACACAACACAGAGACACCAAGAAATAGAGGCTTGCAAGATGCCGGCCATGTTCCAACCATAGCCTATACGTCTTCTCACCCATTACTTGTTGGGGTATACAATTATGTAATTTTCCCTTTAGTTTCTGAAATTAAAGACTTTTGACTCACCCTGTATAGTCATTCTCTTGCAGTATATATCCAGCACTGGCAAATGCAAAAGGCATTAGTAGACATTGGCTACTTTATACATCAGTCTGTCTCAGATTGGCCATAAACTTCTAATAGCTTTTGGCTGAGCACTCTTTTGACTGAAATCTATTACTCCCGATTCCCTTGTGATATGCACGCTTTGCATGGCGGAGATTGCATGTGGTTTCAGTGGAGAGGAAGCAGAGACAGACACCTCTGGCAGTGACTTATCTTAAGGGAAAGCAAAAGGGTCGGTCATCAAAATTTGGCATGATCCTTTAGGCCAACAACATCATGACCCCTTTAAGGAAAATGATGGAATGATAGAGGAGTTGCCCAGTTCTATGTTTGGTGGCGGAGGCGGACGGGGGAGCAGAGCGGCACACCTTCCGGCAGGCATATGGCAGCGGGGGTGGACGGGTACTCCCGGGAGGCATATCGACAGATGGGGGAGCAGAGTGGCACACCTCCACGGCAGGCATATGGCAGCGGGGTGGAAGAGGGAGCAGAGCGGCACGCCTCCCGGCAGGCTTATGGCGTTGGGCGGACTGGGAGCAGAGCCGACAGGCCGGGGGAGCAGGAGGCATGTCGCAGGGTGGGGCGGACGGGACCGGAGGCGGACGGGGAGCAGAGTGGCACACCTCCCGGCAGGCTTATGGCGTTGGGGCGGACGGGGAGCAGAGCCGACAGGCCGGGGGAGCAGGAGGCATGTCGCAGGGTGGGGCGGATGGGACCGGAGGCAGATGGGGAGCAGAGTGGCACACCTCCCAGCAGGCTTATGGCGTTGGGGCGGAGCGGGAGCAGAGCCGACAGGCCGGGGGAGCAGGAGGCATGTCGCAGGGTGGGGCGGACGGGACCGGAGGCGGACGGGGAGCAGAGTGGCACACCTCCCGGCAGGCTTATGGCGTTGGGGCGGACGGGGAGCAGAGCAGAGCGGAAAGGCTAGGCGAGCAGGAGGCATGTAGCAAGGGAAATGAGTGGAACGGGGAGCAGAGAGGCGGCGGAGGTGGACAGGGAGTAGAGGGGACAGGCTGGGGGGAGCAGAGAGGCGATACGGTGAGCGAATTCTATGTAGCAGGGGGAAAGAATAGAGTTCATTCCATCATTTCCCTGAAAGTGGTCAGTGATTTGATCAATTCCCTAGGGAAATAATGGAACGGTCCCCCCCAGAATACCACTTTAGGTTCATTGACAAATCTGCTATTGAGTGCAGGAAATTTAATTTTTTAGCAGCAGAACTCTCATATATAATATGTATAGTACTTGGTATACAATTCCAGTATATAAAGGAACTGCTTTATATGCAAGCTAAAGGGTCTCCACCGCTACACATTTCTATAATTTGCACCGCTCTTCTTCACAGGCAGTGTCTGGTACTGTATCTAAATCCAATTCAATTGAATGCTGCAATACCAGCCCAAGGACACATGTGGGGCTGTTTCTATTTAAAAAAAAAGAAAAAGAAAAAAAAAAAGATAGGTATCAGAAGGACGGCAACAGGATGACACCGTTCCCAACATGAATAACCCAAATTCTGAGAGTCACTCAGGCAGAAAACGTCATGCGGTGTAGTCGTCTATTATCCAGCCCTGTCTGGAGATTGGGGAGGAAGGGAACTGGGTGCAGACTAATATATTAGATTTAAATAAGTTTCATTTACATACGGATTGGAAGTTCATTAATAAAAGGCTTTTAATTATTCATGATCTTGTTTTACGGGATGCAGCAGCTTTATTCCTGCTGTGCAGCGTCTCTGGATTACTTACAACCAACCGCAAGGAAATTGATGGACTGCCCATATTTCCCTCTATTTTGACAAGGACTGAAAGGCGAGTTTTGTCTAATTCATTTGGAATGTGGGAGAGGGATTAGCGATTCACTTTCTCTTCTCATTGTTATCATCCTCGCACTCTTTGTGTGCCAGGATAGTAGGTGGGGGGCCCTGTTACAGATTTGGCTTTGGGGCCGGGGGGCTTCATGTTACGCCTATGAGATCAGCCTTCAGGGCTCTTGTCTTGAGAGGAATTTCGAAAGGAAAATTTAAAACTACAAATGAATGAAAATAGAGGGAAAAAATTAGCCACAATGGGGGAGATTTATCAAACATGGTGTAAAGTGAAACAGGCCCCGTTGCCCCTAGCAACCAATCAGATTCCAACTCTCATGCCTCACAGACTCTTTGGAAAATGAAAGGTGGAATCTGATTGGTTGCTAGGGGCAACTGAGCCAGTTTCACTTAACACCATGTTTGATAAATCTCCCCCAAAATTTGTCAATTTACTATTTCAGATGGCAAAAGATTCTCTATTAGGGTATATTCACACTGAGCAATAGGCGAGGAATTTGCGCTTAATTTAACATATTTTTAGCTTGAAATTCTGCCTGTACAATATGTACAGAGCAATGTCCCATTGCATTTAATGGAATTTCCGCTCTGCTGTTTACAAGACAGAATTTACGCACAGGGAGAGATTTATCAACCATGGTGTAAAGTGAAACTGGCTTAGTTGCCCCTAGCAACCAATCAGATTCCACCTCTCATTCCTCACAGACTCTTTGGAAAATTAAAGGTGGAATCTGAGCCAGGTTCACTTTACACCATGTTTGATAAATCTCCCCTGTAATGTTCCGCCATGGATCCGCTTTCTGCCCAAAGAACGGGGGCAGAGAAATTCCATAGACGTTTTGAACTTCTTCCACTACGTATCAGCTGCTGTATGTCCTGCAGGAAGTGGTGTATTCTTTCCAGTCTGACACAGTGCTCTCTGCTGCCACCTCTGTCCATGTCAGGAACTGTTCAGATCAGTGGCAAATCCTCCTAGAAAACCTATACGTCTCTGGACAGTTCCTGACATGGACAGAGGTGGCAGCAGGGAGCACTGTCAGACTGGAAAGAATCCCCCACTTCCTGCAGGATATACAGCAGCTGATAAGTACCAGAAGACTAGAGATGTTTAAATAGAAGTAAATCACAAATCTATATAACTTTCTGACACCAGTTGTCAGAAAGTCAGACATGTCAGTGGTGAATTGGAATGCGGGCTCACATCATTCAATAGAAATTAGGATCATCTGGCCGGTACTGCAGTACCGGCCAGATGATCTTCTCTGACACCGGCCGTTCTGAGACCCAGCTGGGTCACAGAACAGCCAGTCTCATACGCCATGTGAACATGGTCTTAGGCTATGTTCACACGCTGTATGAGACCGGCCGTTCCGTGACCCAGCCATGTCATGGAACGGCCGGTCTCAGAAAAGATCATTCCGGCCGGTACTGCAGGTATGTGTATACACTCCGTCCGGGATTCCCTCAGCCTGCAGCACAACGTTAGTTTTGTACTAATCACGGCCATTCCAACAACGCCCGTAACTAGTGCGGAACTTACGTTATGTGAACATAAAAATAGGTTTGATAACTGAAAAAAAAACAAAAAACGCTTTAAAGCCTATTAGAGTTTTTATATTGATTTTTTTTCCTGCTGAACAGTACGTATACAAGAATATGATTTCCATGATGGCAAAAGTTCAAAACTAAAAAACATTGTATATCTTTTTGTGTTAAATGGAAGAAATGCTGATAGCCTATAACTCCTCATAACGTTGACATGTTCTTTTATTACTCGTGACTATCGCAGCGCTGGATAAATGAGGCTTTATTAAATCACACCACTAAGCAACTTGACTCGGTTAAAAATATTTTATAGGTTAAAGTCTTGGCCACTTGTTAATGGTCATTTGGTCTTATGGCGTAATGATTCCTAATGGCTATCACATTTCAGGGAATAGAACCTTCGTCTTTCATATTTAGGATATGTGGAGGTTCTAGGGGTGGGAAATGCCACAGTCACTTAGGCTGCTTTGGTATTTATTGGGATAATGATGTCTGCACGTGAGTAACAGATAGTGAGCGTTGCCGTTACTGGAAAATCAGAAATAATAATCACCAGTTCTGATTGACTGTAAAAAGCTGGGAGGTCTATAGTACAGGAATGAAAATTTCACTATAAATAATAATATAGTAATGATTATAAAAAAATAAATAGAATAAAAATAAAACATAAATAAAAAATTAAAAAAAATTCCTTGAATTGGTCATTTGATCTCATGGTGACCCCCCTGGAAAGTCATGTGTTTCTGTGCTCTCATTTGGAGGTCACCATCTTACTAAAAACTTCCGATGTTATAAAGCTGCATGGACTGTACCACTACGGGGAAACAGACACTCCTGCAGTTGGTGGTGATGATTATGCATGGATTTCATAACAGTCCAGCCTCTTTGACCATATGCTTATAATCTCTGAGCCTTTTTAGAAACATAGACAAGAGGAGGATTATTACGCTGTCCTTTCAGCAGGCAGAGATAGTAATGGCTGTAGTGAGGCTGTGCTGATGCATCATGGGATTGAAAGGAGACAACACAGTTTGCAAGGGAGCGGGAAGAAGCAAAAAGAACACAGTGGAGTATGGAGAGGTAATGTATAAAATTTCGTATTTTCTTTACACATCAGCCAATGGTCGCACATCACTATTACATGCCCAACGACTGATAATTTTTGGTCAGGACCAAAAGACCAAATGTCATCAGCTGATCATTGTCTTTATTACACAGAGCGATGATCTGCCAAATTTGCCTTATTCAGCAGATTATTGTTCCGTGTAATAAAGCCCTAAATCCATAGAATAATACCACCGTATACAATATATGCATTCCACTATAGTGCAAAACGGATACCGTTACAGTATGCCCTCCTGACATCAAGGGCACTTCCATTTTCTGGTAAGCCATGCCCCTTTGTTAAGTGTGGTGCAAAAAAAGTCCCAACATTTTCTGCATATTAAAAACATGGCACAAATAACCCCAAATATTTTGCTGTTTTGATAATATTTCCATAGGTTCCAAACAAGTATATTGACTAATAATGGGGTCCATTGGAACTCTGTTGTGACCCTGTCATTAAGATGTCATTCTAAACATTTAAAGCTGCAAAAGAAAAATAAACCTTAATGGAGCCCCTCCCCCCCCCCCCCCCCCCCCACACACACACATATACACAGTGATGAAATTCTTATTTATTACAAGTTGTAGAGTTTAAAATTCGGAGAGAAACTAACAGATATTGCCTTAAAAGGAAAAGAATTTAGAAAAAACTATTAAATATTTACTCATGGGCGGGGCTTTAACATCAATGAAGGAAGTCCAGCCCAAGAGGGGATGTAAAGTGCAGGGAGGATAGGGAACAACACGTGGGGAGCTGTGGTGGGGCCCCCATGACCCTCCCGCCATCTTAAGTCTTCAAAATATAATTGTAAAAACTTTATTGCCTTTTAAACTTGACAAAGTATCGACCTATATGTTGTACAGTAAATAAGGGGCAATGGAGGAAGGAGAACTGTACGTCTAAGTGCACACCAAGCATCTTTCCGGCAGCTGTGCCGGCTTAGCACTCTGGAGCTCTCGACCCCAAGTCCACTGTACAATGTTCTACTGAAAAGCAACTGGTAACCGATCCTAAAGCCAAATGTGAATCGAAGAAATGTCAGGGGTCACCGGTCTCCATTTCCACAGCTTAACTGATCAGCACATTCAGCAGCGTTCCCGAGATCTGTGACCGGCGCTGAACGCTCAGCAATTAAAAACATTTCAGACTCCCCGGACATCACACCGCCCCGTTAAGGTTAATTTTTCCTTACAGGTGACGTTGGTGTCCTACTCTATGCGGATACATCTTCAGATTGGGATACAAATCTACTGTGTATAGGACTTTAGTGCAACTACAATACAAAAGTGTACAAGTATACAGTATATTTAACTATTCAATATATAGATGTATACAGTACATTCCACTATACAATACATACATGTATACAGAATATTCAAATACTCAATACTAGTGATGAGCGAATAGTGAGATATTCGAATATTCGATATTAGTACGAATATCCCGCGAATATTCAATCGAATATTCGATCCCATTAAAGTCTATGGGAACAAGTATTCGATTAGTGAAAAACATCTATTTGACCATTTGGATGGTGAAACCGGAAGCTGGGAGACTTGAACGCTTATCGAATACATGTACATGAACGCTTATACATGTATACAGTGTATTCCACTATACAATACATACAAGTGTACAATCTATTCCACTATAAAATACACACATGTATACAGTATATTTAACTATTCAATAAATTCAGGTGTACAATACAGTATATACTATGAATTATCCAATGCAGAATTACAAATACATTTACCGAAAATATTTTCAGCTATACAATACATACATATATACAGTGCAACATGCAGGAGTACAGCACATACTATGAGCTATGATATATATATATATAAATATATATATATATATATATATATATATATATAGATAGATATATAGATATATATATATGTATATATATATATATCTATATATATCTATATCTATATATATATATATATATATATATATATATATATACATATATATATATATATATATATATATATATATATATATATATATATATAGTCCCACTATGTGTTTTCTTTCTTCTTCTTACAACATGGTAAAAATGTATCTCGCTAGTGTCACAGGTTAGGGCAGGTGGCTGCTGTTCATTACTCCGACCACAAGATGTCACACTCTCATAGCACAGCTGCAGCTGACACCAGGTTTTAGCTACACACACTCTCTGGTCTCTTTAGTCTGGACGGATAAACTCAAGACTGGACCTGCAGTAGAGCACAGTGCCAGCAAGCCGCTCTCTACTGACACGACGCTCAGCTTTGTAAGAAGGTTTCTACAAGCCAGCTCCACCCAGTGCAGAGACTCGTACTACCCCAGTAGGATGGGTCACCCGACACTGTGTGGAAGAAGGCGGTTACGTGAAATAACTGGGACTCATCCATACGTGAGTATGAGGATATTACTCAAACACTTTTAAGACACTTCACTACATCTCGGCAGAGTATATAGTACACTAGTTAAGGGCCCTCCTATCCAGTCCCTGACACCAGTTACAGTTTTTTCTGTCAACTCACCTATCTACCTGTTGTTTTGTCATAGTAGGTTAAAAACTTTATCTCCCCTCGAGGGGACCCGTCACCAATGCGTTTCGCGCAGGAAGCACTTAATCATGGCATGCCATGCTTAAGCGCTTCCTGTGCGAAACGCGTGGGTGACAGGTCCCCTCAAGGGGAGATGAAGTTTTTAACCTACTATGACTAATAAAGGATCGTTTTAACTATTAATTTGGAGTGCTGGATTCCCCCACCCTTTGGATTCTGCTGTTACTTGCATCACGGCTGGCTGCTGTTGAAGTTTCCGTGCACCCTGCATTCATTCGCCAAGAGGATACACAAGCTACTAATCACCAAGGTGAGCTGACCACTCATTTTCTCTTTTTTTGCCTTATGTCACTGTTTGTGACTATTTTGTAACTCGCACCTCACCTTAGTTTTAAAGGGAACCTGTCACCCCCCGTGCCGGGGGTGACAGGCTCCCGACCCCCCGTTAGAGCCCCCTATACTCACCTGATCCCGCCGGGTCCCGCTTCTGGAGGTGGTCGGGTGATGAAGATCTCAGCCGCTGCAGCCCGGCGCGCGCGCTGAGAGATGAGTCCAACACCCATAGAGAATGACAGGAGAGTCCAGCGCTCCGTCATTCTCTATGAGCGTTGGACTCATCTCTCAGCGCGCGCGCCGGGCTGCAGCGGCTGAGATCTTCATCACCCGACCACCTCCAGAAGCGGGACCCGGTGAGTATAGGGGGCTCTAACGGGGGTCGGGAGCCTGTCACCCCGGCACGGGGGTGACAGGTTCCCTTTAACTAAGGTCCGGTTGCCGTGTGTCCGGGGGTGGGTGTTATCGCTCCTGGCCACTGTGACAAGTAGCCTCCAAAACACCACAACCCACCAGCATGTCGCAACATCATTTCCAGCTACACGGGCCACGGTATATATATATATATATATATATATATATATATATATATATATGTATGTATATATACAGTATATATATATATACAGTACAGACACCAAACACACACAAGTACAATATATTCATTGAACAGTATAATCTATACGCCGAAGTGCAGAGTAAACACATACCGTACAATACATACAGTATATAGAAAAAGCCAGAGATAGCGGTTCTCATCTATACAATAAAGGCATACAATGCGGTATTCTGTGTACTATACATACATTTAGTTATATAATGCATACACATATCTAGATATATAAACATCTAATATCTGTATAGAAATATACTTTTCTAAATGCATGAAAGCTGCAGGCTACATTCTATACACTTAACTATACAATACACATACATGTGACTTTACCATACATACCCGCACAGTGCACAGTACATGTGACATTACTATACATGCTATCACAGTGCACAGAACATGTGACAGTACATACATTGTTCTATACATACATACTGATATACAGTACATACATTGTGCTATGCATACATACATACATACATACATACATACATAGATACAGTACATACATACAAACATACATACACATATACAGTACATACATTGTGCTATAGTATACGTACAGTACATACAGACACACACACACGTACAGTACATAATACATGTGTACAGAAGAATGTGGTAATGACATCAGCCTGCATATTGGAGAAGAAGACATCCTATGGTCTCTATTGTATGAGATCATGTGTAATGCCAGATATCCAAGTGCATATCTAGAAGTCACTGATAAAAGTTGGCCCTTTCAGAATAAATCGCATCGTAACATTTTTACAGTTTTGAATCAAAAGAATGTCAGATTTTGGTGACAGGTGCACTTTAATGAGAACCCGTATTTCCAATTTAAGATTCTACTTGTCTCCACTTGTTCTGCAGTATGAATCATGGAAGGCAGCGATGAATTGCATTAATAGGATATTCGCGCTATCCGTCATCCGCCAAAATAAAGGGATCTCAGAGTTATGTGGGCCATATGTAATGTGAACGGCTGAGGGGGTGTGGACTGTAAGCTCCTTGATTAGGATATCTGGGAAGGTTATTCAGGGTGGAGAACTGTACAGGGCGATGGGCCGATCACCGTCAGGACGTGATAAGTAGGGTCACCCACAAGACAGCTGCTGCCACTGTGGTTTCCCCTCCTAATGTTAATCTCCTAATAGAGTTCATGGCATGTAAACTAGGTGGTTCTACAAAGTTTATCTTGTCACCCAATGGTCCCTCAGGCCCTTAAGTATCTTTCTTCATCAACTCATGAATCAACTTGTTCTAGGATATTTCATGGAATATAATGTGATACATGCAAATACCCATGCCAACAGTAGCAACACTCATGTACTATGGCAAGCAGGTTCTAATGCCACTAAGTACTGACCCCATCAACCCCCCCTACACACCTTTTGCACCATTTTCTTTTCTAAAAGTTTCCAGACTCTTCACCATTAATTTCAATTGGATTTGTCAGTAGAAAAATAAGGCTATGAAGAAGCACGTGGCTAGATAGGGCTAGTTGTCATGATTCCGGGCATACCTTTATTATCTCTAAAGCCCTTCCCAACATGGAGATATAAGCCATTTTGTTAATATGTAAATGAGGCTTAAAAGCCCAAGGGGTGTTCCTCAGCAAGGAAAAGCCCAGGTAAGTTCAGTCCATGTCCTCTTTATACAGTGACTGTGAGTCAAATGTGATTGGTGGATACAAGCGGGTACAGAGGCTTAAATTTGAGTCAATGGGCTGAACTAACCAGAGCTTTTATTGTGCTGGGGAACACCCCCTGGACTTTTGAGTCTTATTTACATATTCATAAATAGGCTTGTATCTTAGTGCTGGAAAGGACTATCATGATAATAAAGGTATGGAGTCCTAATGACTAGCCTTATCTAGCCATTTGCTTATTTATACCCCTTTTTTCCTGCTTTAATAATGAGTCACTTAAAGTGTCACTGTCGTTTCATTTTTTTTTTCTTTGCAGAAATCAATAGTACAAGTGATTTTAAGAAACATAATAATTGGGTTTGTTAGGCAACTCTTTTACATCAGTCTGGCCCTGTGTAACCTATGAAGAGGGGAGGAGGGAGATTTATCGGCAGCAGAGAGCAGAGAACAAAGGATTACACAGCGGGAACTGTGTGAAAGGCGCTATTTAGGAGTCAGAGAGGTCAGTGCTGACCTCAGAGAAGCCTGGTGATGTAGCTTTAAATTAACTCTATGTTGTCCTGTTTTGGTGCCTCACCTCCCTCCACCCCTCCCCTCTCTATAGAGAACAATGAAGACGGGGTGGGGGGGAGAGCTTCAAACTGCTTTTTTATGATAACAATGCATTTTTCGGCTAATAAACCCAATTACAAAGTTTCTTAAAATCACCTGTACTATTGATTTCTGAAAAAAAAAATATTAAACAACAGTGACACTTTAAAGTATTTTCCATTCTCATCAATTCCTCATCCTCCACAGACCATTTTTTTGCACATTCAAATTTTTTAGGGGGCAATGTATCAATGGAGACTCTTAAACAAGTACTCCATTGATTTTATGGCTGGTCTCACCTGAGCTCAGTGATTGCTGTGTTTTGTTTGCCTACTGTTCATTGCTCCCGTTAGCCAGAATCCTGCTCCACACTGACGAAGGGCAATACCCTGAAACAAATGTCAGTGGATGGATGCCTGGCTTTGGTAAACCCTTGTCATGTTGCAATACTCGCAACGGAGTTATACTTTGACATATAAGGGGCCGCTCTGGTATTTTCCTTTGTGTGTCCTAATACTCGCAACTGAGTGGAACTTAAGGGGCTACGTATCAGGGTGGATTGGTGATATCCCCACTAGGAGGCCTTTCTTAGCAACAGGTTTCCTTCCCAGGAGGGATATCTTGCTATTCCCTTTTTTTTTGCAAATCAATTCCTAAGGGAAGACCACCTCTTTGAGCCCTATCATTTTCTATGGCTGTGATCACCTACTGTATGTTGGTTCCTTTTCCCAGTTGGGTTCATATTCGACTTTCTCTATTTCAGACACATAAGGTCAAACTTGAAGCAACTATGAGAAACCAAATGATCTCGTCCTATGATCTTTCAAGGGGTTTTTGCATTTTAAACTTACTTGTTCTCTATCCACAGGATAGGAGACAAATATGAGATCACTTGAGGTCCAACCTCCGAAACGTGAATGGACCACATCGCTATTAATTCTCTATTGAACTGCCGGAGAGAGTTGAGTACAGCATGGAGAAGAAGGTCACGCACCAACCTGTGGCTCCAAGGTCACGCACCAACCTGTAACCCAAGAAAGGAGCTGGGGGTGCCGATCTAGAGATGGTGAGGGGCATGGAGGTCGGACCCCCTGCAATCTCAAACTCGTCTCCTATCCTGTGGATAGGGGACAAGTAAGGTAACCCACAGAGCCCTTAGAGACCCAAAGGTCTACATGGTGTTAGTGGTGACCATCAGACCACCGTAAAGGTAAAGGACTATAGGCCCCCTCCACTCTCGTCCAAGCAACATGCCACCCGCTCAGTTCTACCTCCACCGCATGTGTTGTCTGTTTCACATCTATCGATACAATGACTGCCTGGAATTAATTCCCCAGTCTAGCAAATGACGTGAAGTCTGCTGTCAAGCAGATCCAGTCATTTGTAGGTCTAAAGAGCGAAGCAATGCGAAGCCTCAAATGATAACACATTTCTTATGGAGAACACAATCTGTTCCTAATTCCGACTATCAAATACTAGTCAGGCATTTTTCTCTCTCTCCCTTCCCTCGAGTGTTCAGCCCAGATAAAAGTTTCAAGATCCAGACCGTATTAAATAGTTCCTCTGTACGAATAAAGGAGACGTTAACAAACTGTTGATGATAGCTTGCAGAGAAGACATTGTTTTGGCGTAGATAACGGCACAAACTAGAACCATGCCTCCATCTGACACTAACACCGTAAATGCCGATATGTTTTTTTTTTTTTTTTTTCACTTTCAGCTCGCAATGTGTTAATACCGCCATAAACTACAGGACCAACTTAAAGAGATTCCGTCTGATAAACGCTCCTTAATCCATCTCAGAAACATCTTGATTGGATTTAAATGCTGATGAATTCTGACGACTTTTTTTTTTTTTTTTTTTTTTTCCCTTTTTTTTTTTTTTTCCTCCCCCTACGTTTGGAGAACAGGGCTGTAAGGAAGAACATCTGCAGAGTGTTGGCCGCACATTCATCTTCTTCATACATTAGCGCCATGATGATGACTGCATGTTGACAAGTAACTTTTCACAATGGTTTATTTTCAGTGTTTCTTTCTTGAATGCGGTAAAAAGACAGATGTGAAGAAGCAATAAGGCATTTTAATCTGTTAATTACTGTACAGAATATGGCTGGTGTTTAGATTGGAGGAGGATGAAGATTTTTTTTTTTTTTTTACATGGAGGTTCTCACGCTACATGGTGGACACGGGGACATGAGAGAAAGACAGCTGGAGATACAGACGTGGTGGGGGAACGGGACGTCTTTAAGGGGTTGTTGGTGTAAACTTTGATAGACAATTAATCTAGAGACTGGACATTGGTTGCAAAGAGTAGTTCTCATTCTGGAATACTCTCTGAATACTCAAATGTTCATTTACATTACAGGGCAGTGTATATATGTTCTCATACTGTATGAGAATGTATTATGCTGCCATCTAGTGGTGGCTTTGTTTGCTGCTCGTGAGAGAGGCCCCCATCCAAAACACACAACACCACAGCCCTAACATTGTAGAAGGTTATATGAAGTGTTGTATTCTCTCCAGTCTGACACAGTGCTCTCTGCTGCCACCTCTGTCCATGTCAGAAACTGTCCAGAACAGTAGCAAATCCCACTAGAAAACCTCTCCTGCTCTGTACAGTTACTGACATGGACAGAGGTGGCAGCAGAGAGCACTGTGTCGGACTGGAGAGAATACACGACTTTCTGCAGGACATACAGCAGCTGATAAGTACTGGAAGACTTGAGATTTTTCAATAGAAGTTATTTAGAAATCTATATAACTTATCCTTTGAGCACTACTATGTCCATTATCTCACCAGGTTTATCTACTGACTACCAAATGACCACACACTTAACCTCCGAGTTGCCATAGTAGTTTCCCCCACCAGATTTGCCATAAATGTCTGATAGGTGTGAGACTCTTCTGCCGGAACCTCTTGTATTTCAAGGTCACAGGACCCCCCTTGGGTGCAGCTGTAAGTTATTGAAAAGCCAGAAACAGCCAAGGCCGCTGCTGTACACATAACTCCTATTGACGTTAATGGGAGCGGTGTAAACATCAGAATATAGAGAGGGGGAAGTTTATTTGATCCATATAAGTAATACTGTTGTTCTTATTGGTGCTTGATGTTCCATTCCGTACACTGTAATAATAAGTCAGAAAGATATTCTGCATCATAATTTTTAAGTGTAAAATGTTCCCTGTAAGCAAAAAGCCATGCAAAACATATTTAAGCGCCACAAACAATACAATTTATATGTGGAATTAAAGCAGACAGAATATCTTTATTATTCTGCCATTTTCCCTCCTTTCCGCAGCGCCGTGTCAGCAGTTTTATCATCCAGTTGTTCAGATACATCTGTTCAGAGGAAAGACAAACAATACGAATAAAACCAGCAAGCGATATAACAAACAGACAGACACAGACATGAGAAAATATACAGGGGCCGTCACTGGTGCGAACCAGATAGAGAACCACGGCCAAAGCGGCCGGAAATCTCCCCCAGATACCCAACATGTGCTGCAATGCCGTCCAATTACTATCTATCTATCTCCTATCTATCTATCTATCTATCTATCTATCTATCTATCTATCTATCTATCTATCTATCTATCTCCTATCTATCTATCTATCTATCTTTCTATCTATCTATCTCCTATCTATCTATCTATCTATCTCCTATCTATCTATCTATCTATCTGTAAATTCAGCAGCACTCAGGAGAATAAGGGTGCCAGGCAAGGAACTCCAACCTCGAGCCCACTTGTAGATATATAAAGTAGATTGTCGGCACTCCGGATTGCCGACAATCTACTCTATCTATCTATCTATCTATCTATCTATCTATCTATCTATCTATCTATCTATCTATCTATCTATCTATTATCTATCTCCTATCTATTATCTATCTATCTATCTATCTATCTATCTATCTATCTATCTATCTATTATCTATCTCCTATATATTATCTATCTATCTATCTATCTATCTATCTATCTATCTATCTGGAAGACTAGATGGTAGAGCTATAGCCATTTCTTCACCCACAGCAAAGGTACACTGTACATGCAGTATACATTACACACACATTACACTTTACACATTTGTATATATCACACATGCATTCATATTCCTTTTACACGTATACATTCACTTTACATACATACATATATTGTACACACACATACACACATTACATACATACATATATTGTACACATTCATACACACACATTGCCCACATATACTGTAATTACTCCTACTTAGGCTATGTTCACACTACGTAAAAAACGCAGCCGTATTTCATACAACGGCCGTATTTGAGCAAACAACGGGCGTTATTTTGCTAATACGGCCGTGTTTTTTACGCAGTGTGAACCCGGCCTTACAGTACAATTCCGCAGAGTTGTTACCACCCAGCACTTGATGAGACCTGAGGACAGAGACTCTCAGCAGATTCCCTGTCTCTGTGCAGCAGAGTTTATCCTTGGATTCAGTTAGAACAGCCAATATGAAAACTCCAGCTGCTGTACCTTAAAGGAACACAGGCATACAATGGGGAAAGAAAGTTAAAATCTGCAGATATCCTGATCCCGGGACCCCCTTCACCTATCTACATAATTGTACCTGGGGCTAGCGCTTACTACCCCACTAACAAGCCATAATAGATTTATAAGTTCTTTTCTGTCTTGGATATCATTGTACCTTATATACAAAGCTCTTAACAATGGAATGACAGTTGGTAGAGCCAGAGCTGTCAGTATGAATATGAATTTAGTGCAGTTGGTTTTCCATTGAATACAGAGCAGCTCATTGTATATTTTTGCTACAAGGGTAATATAAACAGTATGTAAGAGGACATTTCATCCGAAGCCTCCATGGATCACATGAAGTCACCTCGCGTGGATGAAAAGATGAAGGTTTTCAGCCTCAACACAGGAACTTTTTTAGTCTCGATACATTTGCAATAACTCCCCCCCCCCTCCCTTGGAAAGAGCGAAGTGATGACAGGTATGGTAAACATTTTAGAAAAGTACCTAAATATTCTAAGCAAAGAAAAGTTGGACCCCTGCCCTTTCCATTTCCCTCAAACCAATGACTTTTATATGTGGTCAATACGCCTTTGAAAACCGAAACAATCTATTGATTTATCAATGTTTCTGTAATCAAGACAATCAATATCTCAGCAGGAAGCATGAAAAATTAACAAGACAGTAAGTGAGTGCAGCCGACATTTACAATACATAAAATATACATACGCTACATATATGTTTGAAATTCATAGGAGTTTCCTTTATGGAGATGAAATCTTCTTAACTCTTAAAGTAGCAACCACAACACTACAAACCTGTATGAGCATAAAGCAGGATCTGTAAGTCGTATATGGGGTCTTATGAGAGGGGGTATATTACAGATAGAGGTCCAGGCTGTTAGTAAAAGTTTTGACTAAATCAAAGAAAAAGATGTACTCACCTGCCTTGATCCACCACCTATCCTAGTCCTGCTGTGCAGCACTTCCTGGTCTTGAGACAAGGAAGAGGCCACTGCTGCTGTCTTATCCAGACCTTTATTTGGTTCATTATTATGGGGGCAACCATCTTTGCTGAATTCTTTTTAACAGCACTTAGTGATATGCTTTACAGCAAACCCATGGACATAGACAACAATGGGCAGGAGCTGTCTCATTAATATGAATGAAAAACATTACTAAGCATACACTGTGACATTTAAAAAGGGTTATTTCACAGGGAGGGGGAGGCTGAGCTGTGAACATCACCTATTGTCTTCTCTACCTGTTGAACTGCCACTTTTTATTGTAATTCTGTACAGATTGCTTTACAGCAGCCTTCTCCTTATCATCACAGAAAGAACAGGAAATCTTAGTTTAGTCTGAAGTCTAGTGGTGCAAGATTTGGGGATTATTTTATAATATAGATGGTCAAATGGAAAAAGAGGAAGACGACGACAACAACAACAACAATAATAATAATAACAATAATAATAATAATAATAATAATAATAATAATAATAATAATAAAAATAATAATATGATTAACAGAAAACATGAACAATAGCTCATTTTCTGATGATGCATTCCCTTTAAAGGGGACACGTCACCACTCACGACCTGTCTGTTGTAGTAAATACATATGATGCCCATGAAATAACAATACTGGATCCCCTATTATTATAGTTCTGTGATGGTCCAGTTCTGTGTTATTCTTACTTAATTTATTAAAGGGGTACTCTAATAAAAAAAAACTTAAATCAACTCATGTCAGGAAGTTATACAGATTTGTAAATAACATCTATTTAAAATTCCCAAATATTCCAGTACTTATCAGCTGCTGTATGTCCTGCAGGAAGTGGTGTATTCTTTCCAGTATGACACAGTGCTCTCTGCTGCCACCTCTATCCATGTCGGGAACTGTCTAGAGCAGGAGATGTTTTGTATGGGGATTTGCTACAGCTCTTGACAGTGTCATGGACAGAGGTGGAAGCAGAGAGCACTGGAAAGAACATAGCACTTACTGCAGGACATCCAGTAGCTGTTAAGTACTGGAAGACTTATAACTTTTTGACCCTATTTTTTTTATATTTTCTCTGGAATACCCCTTTAAATTTTTTGTGCTTCATTTCGGATTTGCTTTGCCCCTGCTCCTGTGCACTTAGCGGTCGGAGGGTGTGTGTGTGTGGGGGGGGGGGGGGGGGGGGGGGAGGGGTATATATTGCTGTTTCAATTCACTACATAGACCGAACTGCCAATCATATAAATGGACAGCATGTAATATTATAAAATATATTGCCCCCAGCAGGTTCCCGGAGTCGGACCTGCAGCGATCAGCTAAAAACACAGACTCCGAGCTGTTTTTAGCTCAGAGCGGATGTCTAGTCAATGTTGGCTCCGAGGTGAAGTGAGGTGATGTTAAACTAAAATACCTAAAAGAAAAGAAAACAAAACAAAAAAATAAACGAAAAAATCTTAATGTGACCGGACATACAAAACAAAAAGTCTTGTGTGTCAGAGTGATTACGGGAGCCGCGGAGCGAGAAGGTGATTTGAGGCTTTTGATTTCACCAATGAAGGTCACTTCTAGCATGTTAGGATTTTGTTGCATTGGAAATCTTTAGTCGGCTCTGTTCATTTCCATTGGATTTGATTATAAGTTTAGATTAATGGGAATGTCCATAAAGAGGAAAACAAACCAGCACCAGAAAAAAATGATTGTAATTTAAGGATTTACTGGATTCCAGGTTTGTTAATACATGTACAGGGAAACGTGTCAGCATAACAAATCGCCGGCTGAATAACAAATGACTGCACCCTATCTGTCATTACATGCTTCTCTTTTTTTTTTTTTTTGCATACGTCAGTACTAAATGTGAATGTAGAAAACTTTGTAACGAAAAGTGATATCTTCTTCAACTTTAAAGAGCTTTAAAGGAGTATTCCACCTTAGAGCTAAGTAATGAAATTCTCCCATACCTAGCTGGTCTTACTCACTAAGTCCCCCTGAGTACTTTGATCTGTTCCCAGTCTTTCCAGCTGCTGCCATTCCTGAGTTACAAGTTTTTCTAAAAGCCGGTCTATATCCAAGATGGCGTCAGCCAGGAAACTACATTTCCCATCATGCATTTTATACCAAGTATCCACCTCATCTAGTATCTGCCCATCACCATCTCAATCTGCTTGACACTGTAAAGAAATATCTATCTATCTATCTATCTATCTATCTATCTATCTATCTATCTATCTCCTATCTATCTATCTCCTATCTATCTATCTATCTATCTATCTATCTCCTATCTATCTATCTATCTATCTATCTATCTATCTATCTGTCTGTCTATCTATCTATCTCCTATCTATCTATCTATCTATCTCCTATCTATCTATCTATCTATCTATCTATCTATCTATCTATCTGTCTGTCTATCTATCTTCTATCTATCTATCTATCTATCTATCTATCTATCTATCTATCTATCATCTATTTATCATCTATCTATCTCCTATCTATCTATCTATCTATCTATCTATCTATCTATCTATCTATCTGTCTGTCTGTCTATCTATCTTCTATCTATCTATCTATCTATCTATCTATCTATCTATCTATCATCTATTTATCATCTATCTATCTCCTATCTATCTATCTATCTATCTATCTATCTATCTATCTATCTATCTATCTCCTATCTATCTCCTATCTATCTATCTATCTATCTATCTATCTATCTATCTATCTATCTATCTATCTCCTATCTATCTCCTATCTATCTATCTATCTATCTATCTATCTATCTATCTATCTATCTATCTATCTCCTATCTATCTATCTATCTATCTATCTATCTATCTATCTATCTATCTATCATCTATTTATCATCTATCTATCTCCTATCTATCTATCTATCTATCTATCTATCTATCTATCTATCTATCTATCTCCTATCTATCTATCTATCTATCTATCTATCTATCTATCTTCTATCTATCTATCTATCTATCTATCTATCTATCTATCTATCTATCTATCTACCTACCTGTCCCCCTGTCCCCCCCCCCCGCGGCCGCCGCCATCAAACCCCCCCATCTTTGCAACCCCTCCCCTAGCCAGTACAATTACGTACAATAAAAAATACAAATTATTGTTAACATAAACTTTAATTCACAACACAGTCTCTCAGCAGCGCAAAAACAAAAAATAACAGTGCGTGCCGCACCAAACCAGACCAGGTTGGCTTCAAAGTATCCAAAAAACGCAATGGAGACAGCACTTCCAATAGCAATCTGCAGGGCAACATGTCTCATATATACAGAGGGGCAACAACATGACTATTATATATGAGAACCATGTTGTCTCCCTGTATGTATACTGTATAATACAATATACAGGGAGACAACATGGTTCATATATAGAGAAGGGCAAAACAACATGTCTCATATAGACAGAGGGGCAACAACATGACTATTATATTATATATGAACCATGTTGTTTCCCTGTATTCTGTATAGATGAGACATGTTGTTTTGCCCTTCTCTATATATATGCCAGAAAACAAGCAACAAATATTACCACCGCATACTGACTAACACCACCGCTGCTACTGACTAATCCACTGTACACAGATCACTATCACCTCATCCAGTCATATAGAGGTACCCAGCTCTACACAGGTTCTGTACACCATATACATTACAGTGCAGATACATCAATTGACTCACATGAGACGTCTTCTCTGATCGGAGTTCTTCCCTTTTCATCTTTTTCTCCATTTGCCCTGTGCCGTTATGAGAACTTCTCCGAGCCACGAATCCACAGAATCTGCCAGACAGACATATTAGGCTCCACACTCTGTCACCATCCTCATCTCTCTACACACTGCACATCTGTATTGGCCCCTTATAGATAGCTCCCCCTGTATTACCCCCCTATAGATGGCTCCCCCTGTATCCCCCCCCTTATAGATGGCTCCCCCTGTATTACCCCCTTATAGATGGCTCCCCCCTATATTACCCCCTATAGATGGCTCCCCCTGTATCCCCCCCTCGTATAGATGGCTCCCCCTGTATCCCCCCCCCTCATATAGATGGCTCCCCCCTGTATCCCTCCCTATAGATGGCTCCCCCGTATTCCCCCCTTATAGATGGCTCCCCCCTGTATCCCCCCTATAGATGGCTCCCCCCTGTATTCCCCCCCTCGTATAGATGGCTCCCCCTGTATCCCCCCCTCGTATAGATGGCTCCCCCCTGTATCCCCCCCCTATAGATGGCTCCCCCCTGTTTCCCCCCCCTCGTATAGATGGCTCCCCCCTGTATCCCCCCTATAGATGGCTCCCCCCCTGTATCCCCCCTATAGATGGCTCCCCCTGTATCCCCCCCCTCGTATAGATGGCTCCCCCCTGTATCCCCCCCTATAGATGGCTCCCCCCTGTATCCCCCCCTCGTATAGATGGCTCCCCCTGTATCCCCCTGTAGATGGCTCCCCCCGTATCCCCCCTATAGATGGCTCCCCCCTGTATCCCCCCCTCTCATATAGATGGCTCCCCCCTGTATCCCCCCCTATAGATTGCTCCCCCCTGTATCCCCCCCTCGTATAGATGGCTCCCCCTGTATCCCCCTGTAGATGGCTCCCCCCGTATCCCCCCTATAGATGGCTCCCCCCTGTATCCCCCCCCTCTCATATAGATGGCTCCCCCCTGTATCCCCCCCTATAGATTGCTCCCCCCTGTATCCCCCCTATAGATGGCTCCCCCTGTATCCCCCCCCTCGTATAGATGGCTCCCCCCTGTATCCCCCCCTATAGATGGCTCACCCCTGTATCCCCCCCTCGTATAGATGGCTCCCCCCTGTATCCCCCCCTATAGATTGCTCCCCCCTGTATCCCCCCCTATAGATTGCTCTTCCCTGTATCCCCCCTATAGATAGCTCCCCCTGTATCCCCCCCCCCTCGTATAGATGGCTCCCCCTGTATCCCCCCCTATAGATGGCTCCCCCTGTATCCCCCCCTATAGATGGCTCCCCCCTGTATCCCCCCCTATAGATGGCTCCCCCCTGTATCCCCCCCTCTCGTATAGATGGCTCCCCCCCTGTATCCCCCCTATAGATGGCTCCCCCCTGTATCCCCCCCCTCGTATAGATGGCTCCCCCCTGTATCCCCCCTATAGATGGCTCCCCCCTGTATCCCCCCCCTCTCGTATAGATGGCTCCCCCCCCCTGTATCCCCCCCTATAGATGGCTCCCCCCTGTATCCCCCCTCCTCGTATAGATGGCTCCCCCCCTGTATCCCTCCCTATAGATGGCTCCCTGCTGTATCCCCCCTATAGATGGCTCCCCCCTGTATCCCCCCCCCTCGTATATATGACTCCCCACTGTATCCCCCCTATAGATGGCTCCCCCCTGTATCCCCCCCTATAGATGGCTCCCCCCTGTATTCCCCCCCTCGTATAGATGGCTCCCCCCTGTACCCCCCCCTATAGATGGCTCCCCCGTATTCCCCCCTTATGGATCGCTCCCCCCTGCACATCAGATAAAAAAAACAAACACCCAACTCACCTACCAGCGCTCCCTTGTCGCTGCTTCCTCTCCTCTTCTGCACCCGGCTGATGCGTCGCTCCCTGGGGGATTCTCTAGGAGCGCACACATCCGGAAGCTCAGTGTGCGCCCAGGCCGGGACTTCCGGTACAGGAAGCCCCAGCGACGCGCACTGAGGTTCCTGATGCGTGCGCTCCCGGAGAATCCCCCAGGGAGCGACGCATCAGCCGGGGCCGGATTTCCTCTTGCGACCGCAAGCAAGCAAGTGCTTGCGGTCGCAAGAGAAGGGGAAGGGGGGGCGCGCAGGGCCGTCTTACCCATTGGGCATGGTAGGCGGCTGCCCGGGGACCCTTGCGTCCTAGGGGGCCCCTGCCCGCTGTGACAGCGGGCAGGGGCCCCCTAGGACGCATGGGTCCCCGGGCAGCCGCCTACCATGCCCAATGGGTAAGACGGCCCTGCTATCTATTATCTATCTATCTATCTATCTATCTATCTGTCTATCTATCATCTATTTATCATCTATCTATCTATCTCCTATCTATCTATCTATCTATCTATCTATCTATCTCCTATCTATCTATCTCCTATCTATCTATCTATCTATCTATCTATCTATCTATCTCCTATCTATCTATCTATCTATCTATCTATCTATCTATCTATCTATCTCCTATCTATCTATCTATCTATCTATCTATCTATCTATCTATCTATCTATCTATCCATCTAGTCTCTTTGTATCTCTGAGCAGCACAATGTCTTAATATGGCTTTGGGTGCCAGCAGGTAGTCTTGACCAAGACCTCAATTCACAAAATCGCCCACAGCTTTGCCTTGCTGTGCTGCACTATGTTGAAATAAACATCACCATTTTTTGATCACCATCTGGAGTGTTTTCTCTCTCTCTCTCTCTCTCTCTCTCTCTCTCTCTCTCTCTCTCTAAATAGATAAAATATAGAGATAGAGAAAAATGTGTTTCCTTTCCCTTATTTTGCTCAGGAGGCTATCACTGTTTTGTTGTTTCTCCGCCCCTTGGCCATGTTCTCACTGATTGGTGTAGTCAGTGATGGATGGAGTTACAGATGAGGTGTTATAGCTTGCCTGGCAACAGAAGAGACACAGATCATGTGACTTTGGTCTCAGAAGGGAGGGGGAGGACAGAGGAGTGGAGACAAAGTGGACAAGGAAGTGATTATTTTCTGCAGCTTCAGGGTGGGAGTCAGGATGTGCTGCAGACAAACGGACCAAATCATGTAATTGAAGCCTAATTCGAACAAGCTTAGATTATGGGTGGGGTTTAAAAAGGGTTAGGTGGAGTACCCCTTTAAAGTGGTTATTATCCGGTATTAGAAAAAACATAGCTACTTTCTAGCAGAAATAGTGCCACCCCTGTCCCCAGGTTGTGTGTGGTATTACAAGTTACATTTACTTCAATGGAACTGAGCTGCAGTGCCACATAGAAACAGAAGACAACAGTAATGCTGTTTCTGAAAGAAAGCAGCTTTGTTTTTCTGTGGCTGGCCAGACATATTAGATCAATAGCAGCTGAACCCAACAATTTTAGCATGATGGGCTACTCTAATAGGGACTTCCAGACTCTCTCCTAAATGGTAAATGTTAAGGGAAAAGGATAGGGCAGTGGATTGTAACATGCTGAATCTTTTGCTCTCAGGGAAGATGAGCCACCACCACTTGTGTCTGGCAGCGGCTTACAGCCTGTTCTTACTCAGAGTACATGTATGCTCAGCCAAGCCACGTGTGCAGGTGTAAGAGATTGCTATCGTCTGAAGAAGCATTCAGTCAACACTCCAGGGTTAGAAGAAGCACAGCTTCTTTCTTGTAAAACAGCACCACCCTGTCCTCAGGTTGTGTACAGTATTACAGTTCAATTCCATTTTCTTCAGTGGAACTGATCTGCAATACCCCACTCAAACTGAGGACAGAAAAGGTGCTGTTTCTGGAAGAAAGCGGACATGGTCTTTCTAAGACCAGCTAACCCCTTTAATTTTTCTTTATGTCTATTATAGGTTCTGATTTTCGAAATCCTTTATTAAAGAGGTACTCTGGTGATTTTTCTTTTTCTTTCAAATCTACTGGTGTCAGCAAGATAAACAGATTTGTAAATTACTTCTATTTAAAATTCTACAGTCTTCCAGTACTTCTCAGCTACTGTATGTCCTGCAGGAAGTGGTGTATTCTTTCCAGTCTGGCACAGTGCTCTTTGCTGCCACCTCTGTCCATGTCAGGAACTGTCCAGAGCAGGAGAGGTTCTCTTTTGGGATTTGCTGCTGCCCTGGACAGTTCTTGACATGGACAGAGGTGGCAGCAGAGAGCACTGTGTCAGGCTGGAAAGAATGCACCAGTTCCTGCTGGACAAACAGCAGCTGATAAGTACTGGAAGACTGGGGAATTTTAAATAGAAGTGATTTACAACTCTGCATAACTTTCCAACACCAGTTGATTTTAAAAGATTATTATTATTATTATTATTATTATTATTATTATTATTATTATTCCCCGCTGGAGTGCCCCTTTAATAACCAGAGATTTGCTCAGTGAATCTACTTTTTTTTTTTTTTTACTTTTGCTCTTCAGATAGATACTCTTAGTACTTGTGTTTAGCATCCCGCTGAATTACACCCATCTATGAACTTCCCTCACTCACCCTGACACATTGAAACGCCTGCCTATCAATAAATAATTAATCAGATTGAAATATCATTGGATGTAAGTTAAATAATTCAATAAGCTCCTCTGAGCAGACAAATATATTTAAATATAGTTATCTGGAGAACACTTTAATCCCTGAAATACATAGAGATTGCACCACAAATCACCCAGACGGCAAAGACGAGTCCTGATCGGGATATATCACTCCGAAAACGTCCCGTGCCACAAAAAAAAATACAAAAAAAAAAAGTTAGAAATAAATTTAAAAAATACATAAATTTCAAGTTTGTTGGGATTTTTTTCTTATCACTAATTGTTTAACGGAGACAAATTGGAATTGAATAGCGTTAATGGCCTTTTATCAATGAGAGGGGACATCATCAGTCAGAGGCATCATCAGCTCCGATCCATCCATGGATTCATTGATTGTTTCTTCTTCTTCTATCGGTGATGTAGTCAGGATCACTGGGGGGAAATGTTTTTTAGTTCTTCAAAACTTAATCTGTAAATGTGCAGGGGGCAAAGGTTAGGAAAATAAAAAAAACTGGAATGTTGGCAGCGGCCTGGGATAGGGGAGACGGGGGATATAATGGGATTCAATCAATATAAGAGGAGTACTAATAGGATATGTATGATGGGTGAGTGTAGGAGCGGCGTCATATTGATTGTCTTCTGAATTTATTAAAACAGAGATTAAATGAAAATATTATCAATGATGGATAGATAGATAGATAGATAGATGGATATGAGACAGATAGATAGATAGATAGATAGATAGATAATAGATAGATAGATAGATAGATAGATAGATAGATAGGAGATAGATAGATAGATAGATAGATAGATAGATAGATAGATAGGAGATAGATAGATAGATAATAGATAGATAGATAGATAGATAGATAGATAGATAGATAGATAGGAGATAGATAGATAGATAGATAGATAAGATAAATCGATAGATAGATAGATAGATAGATAGATAGATAGATAGATAGATAGATCGATCGATAGATAGATAGATAGAATCCTGCTCCACACTGACGAGGGGCAAATACCCCGAAACTGCAGTCTGTGGATGGATGCCTAGCCTTGGTAACCCTTGTCTTATGTCGTTATACTCGCCACAGAGTTAGACTTTGACTCACAGGGGCCACCCTGGTGTTTCCCTATTTAGGTCCCAAAGCTCGCAACAGAGTGAGGACCTGAGGGACTACGTATCAGGGTGGTTTGGTGCTCTCCCCACTAGGAGGCACCCCTTGGCAATGGGCTTCCTTCTCTGGAGAGAGGGATATCTGGCTATTCCCGTGTTTTGAGACTCGTAACTGAGGCTCCACAGACCCCTTTTTTGCATATTCAAATTTTGTATGGGACAATCAATGGAGACTGGTAAATGAGTACTCCATTGGAATTTTTCACTGTTCTCCCTGAGTTCAGTGATTGTTGTGTTTTGTAGATAGATAGATAGGAGATAGATAATAGATAGATAGATAGATAGATAGATAGATAGATAGATAGATAATAGATAGATAGATAGATAGATAGATAGATAATAGATAGATAGGAGATAGATAGGAGATAGATAATAGATAGATAGATAGATAGATAGATAGATAGATAGATAGATAGATAATAGATAGATAGATAGATAGATAATAGATAGATAGGAGATAGATAATAGATAGATAGATAGATAGATAGATAGATAGATAGATAGATAGATAGATAGATAGATAATAGATTAGAACTGGCACTGTAGTTTTCCAGATGTCTTGTACCCCGGTTCAGGCAGCATTAACCCCCGGTCTGTGTTATTCCTTACTAATGCACATCCAGGATCAACACTGCAATCCACCACATTTCTGGTAATGGTCGGTCCCCCCCTTCGCCCACCCGTGTTTTACTATTATTTCCTTTTACTCAATCTCGCAATGTGAGAATATTTAGAAAACGCGCTGAAGTCCTTATAGATGGATATGTTGCCATCGTCTTTTTGATGCCTTCTCTTTCAGATTTGCTCAGCTCAGAGAGAACATTGACCAGCGGCCATTCTGAGCATTTTATTTACCTCTCCGCTCTTCCCGTCATTCACTGTACTACAATAGGAACTGTTTAAAGATAATGCATTGCAACCATCAGTGAAATACTATACTCCCCAGCGTCTTACAGCTTAATATAGCAGCTTCTGAGTCAGTAAACATGGAGATTGGAGTCCAGATAGAAACCAGTGTTATTACTACGGAGGACTAGGAATAATAACGTAAAGTCATAGCAAGGTGTAATAAAACTACTCATAATGGACGTTAATGGAATGGGGCAAACATCGTTACATTGGGAAGGGTTGGATAAAAGACATTTTATTTTATTCTTTAGAATAGGCTGTCAGGGTTTCATCAATAGGTATCCAAGCTGGAACCAATGCCCACAAGGGCTTTAAGCATTAAAGAGTCCCTGCCCCTTTATTCTGCTAAAGTCTCAGTGATTGGATCCCTAGCGATCAAAGACTGATGGTCTATCTTGAAGATAAAGCATCAATGGGACACAGTGAGAGGTGTCAGAAGCAACGTGAGAAAATATTACTTTACTGAAAGAGTAGTAGGTGCTTGGAACAGACTTCCAGCCGATGTGGTTGGTAAAGCCACAATAACAGAATTTAAACTTGACTGAGATAAACCAACCATATTTTCGGGCGTATAAGACGACTTTTTAACCCCAAAAAATCTTCTTAGAAGTCGGGGATGATCTTATATGCCAGTATGGTCACCCCATATGGTGGGGGGCTCAAAAATAGCCCCATCCCCACCATATGGGGCGACCATTATAAAAAAAACAAACATTTAACTCAACTGGTGGCCGTTCCCGACATTGGCGCGCCTCCCGTACCGTTCCCGGCACCTCTCTCATTCTCCCGAAGCTCTTCTGGCAGCCGAGTGTCTCCGAGCCTCTCCAATGAGACTTATGACATGTCTCCAGGATATACTAAAAGGAAGTAGAGTCAAACAGTTTCATAAAATGTATCTCACCAATAGGCTAGTAGAGATAGGGATGTACACTCGTTTTCTTGCATAACCGTGTGTAACCCTGCGAGACAAGACTCACCAGAAGAAATACCGTCTTGTCTATTCCTCTGCTCTTTATGGGTCTGCCCTTGTCTTCTGGTGTCTTCTTCCACCTTCTCCTGCAGTTACACCTCTGTCCACTAGAGTGTGCATGTGGCTACATGCTCTGGGTTTATAGAGGCAGATTGTCTCTGCCTTCTACTGCCATCTCCCAACCAAGAGCAACCTGCACCTATTTGAACTAGCTCTACCTGATTCTCCTCTACCTGAGCATTATTGTAATTGTGCATTCTAAGCGAAGGTGCATTTCTGTGATCCTGCTGATTCTTTATGTATCCTGTGTTTTTTTTTCTCTGAATCACACTTCTTGCCTGACCCTTGCCTGTAATGTTTGCCCTTCCTGTTGCAAACTTTGTTTGCCTGACCTGCCTCTGAAGGCGCCTGCCCTGACAATTAAGCTGTCTGACTACGATATGCATCTCATCCCTGATACTGCGTTGACTCTCCTGCTGGTGACCATGTTTGCTGACCATGTATACTTGGCCTTTTCCTTGCACTAACTCTGTCTGATACTTGGGAACCAGCTGCTGCTCACACAAGGACCACACTTGTGGAACGACCTCATGTCCTCAAGTGGCAGAAGTCCAGCATCCTTATTCTGAAGCGGGATAAAGGGTGAAGACCTAGAGGACACTTCTACTAGACTCTAGACTCCGCTCCCTGGTATGGCCCAAAGCCAAACCGGTTGAGCATGTCCACATCTTCTTAGTATACAGCTGCAATATTCCGATCAAAGTGATCTTTGCTTATGGATTGGTAAGGTTGATCTCCCTCTCTTCCCTTCCTCTCGCTCCTATTTATAGTTTTACTCTAGATGGATCTTGTGGATCAACCTGATGTCCTCAAGCAGAAGAAATCCAACTTCTTCATTCTGGAGCGGGAGGGTAAAGACCTGAAGGGCACTTCTACTAGACTCCGCTCCTTGTGGGGCCCAAAGCCAAACTGGTTGAGTAGCACAGCGTGTCCACATCTGCTGTATGTTACACTCAGTATACAGCTGCAACATTTCGATCAAGGTGGTCTTTGCTTATGGATTGGTAAGGATGGACTCCCTCTCTTTCCTTCCTCCATCTCCTATTTATAGTTTTACTCTAGATGGATCTTGTGGAACGAGCTGATGTTTTCAAGCGGCATAAATCTAGCATCTTCATTCTGAAACGGGATAAAGGGTGAAGACCTGGAGGGCACTTCTACTAGACTCTAGGCTCTGCTCCCTGGTTTGGCCCAAAGCCAAACTGGTTGAGGATGCCCGCATCTTCTTAGTATACAGCTGCAATATTTCGATCAAAGTGATCCTTGCTTATGGATCGGTAAGGATGAACTCCCTCTCTTCCCTTCCTCTCGCTCCTATTTATAGTTTTACTCTAAATGGATCTTGTGGATCAACCGGATGTTCTCAAGCGGCATTAATCCAACATTTTCATTCTGGAGCGGGATAAAGGGTGAAGACCTAGAGGACACCTCTACAAGACTCTAGACTCCGCTCCTTGTGGGGCCCAAAGCCAAACTGGTTGAGCATGTCCACATCTTCTTAGTATACATTTCGATCAAAGTGATCCTTGCGTATGGATTGGTAAGGATGAACTCCCTCTCTTCCCTTCCTCTCGCTCCTATTTATAGTTTTACTCTAGATGGATTTTATGGCCACTGAGGAGGCTTCTGAGCATTTAGAAAGAGCTTATAGGAATAAAGATGGAAAACACGGGCTCCTAGGAGGCGACGAAGATGCCACTTTCCCCTAATAATATATATTACAGTCTTTGATATATTCACATGTACTACTGATTTACTAAGGGGGGAAAAAAGGCCATAACTATAGGTACGCTGTAAGGTAAAAATGTAAAGGATTTTCAAAGAAGGCGTCTCGGAAATCAGAAACCTGAACAAGCAATTGACCTAAAGCTGAGAGAAAAAGATCAATTGATATTCCTCTCACATTTCGAATGCAGTTCTGCACATATATTGAAATATTCCAGGCTGCAGAATCCCTTTAAGATATATACTTTGTATCTCATATGTCACGGCGATGCTTTAGGGAGTCAAGTATGTTTTTTTTGTTATCTATTTCCTGTCATGTGAGGAATCAATGAGCAGAGATCTGTAGCCGGTAGCAGCTTAATATATTAGGAAATATTATTTGAGAAATCCCACCGGGGCCGCAGAGTTTCTAATATATCCATTCTCCAATGAATTTCAGCCTAATAACTAATATTCCGCTTTACAAAATGCTGATCTCTTTGAATACAGTGTCATAGGTGAGCAACAACAAGAAAATATGAATTTCCTTATCACATGAGAAATTTATCTCCTTCACTCCTGACATTTATTATCTTCCCGTCAGCGGAGAAGCGCCTATGGAGACCAGGGGTCCCGGGTATTAAATTCCCAATATATCCATGAAAGTGTCAGCAACAATCTGCAAAGGCACGGGAAGGAATCGGAGTCTTTAGCTCAAATACATAGAAATAAAATATGTTATTGGCATCCAATAGTTATATAACACCTTTTTTTTTTTTTAGCATTTTCTATAAAAAGCATTGACATCAGTTTTGGTCCAATCTGGGGCTCACAGTCTCCCTATAAACACTCTAACATGGAATTTAGGATCCGTTTCATAGGAATTCAAATAATTTAATTATGTTTTTACAACTATAAAAAGCTTTATGGCCCTTTCCTTAAAGGAGAAGTCTGGCCAAAAAGAAAAATCCGCTGCAGGCAGAGCAGTGTGGGAACAAAATAAGGAAGCTCTACTTACCCTTCCCCATGCCCCCGTAGGGTTGCGTCACAGGGTAAATGACCCCCGCCAGTCTCCTGCTCCTGCAACGTTACGACCCTGAATCTAAGGAATGCCCCATGAAGCCAGTCAGGGATTAAGGTGAAACACCGATGTAGTCAATGTCTGGTTGAACTGGCCCTTCCCTCCCAGTTTTGGCAACACTGGAACCCGGAAAAAAAATTAAACTCAGTGGCGTTTAGTGAGTCACTATGGGGGTATGGGGAATTGTAAGTAGAGCTTCTTTTTTATATTCCCACTAGAGATGAGCGAACCTGCTGAGGTTCGGGTTCGTATGAACCTGAACTCACAGCGTCTGATTCCCGCTGTCTGCAGCCTCCGTGAAGAGGGTGGATACAGCCATAGGCTGTATCCCAGTTTTCCAGGCGGTCCTCCGGCTGTATCCATCCTCTTCATGGAGCGGGCAGACAGCGGGAATCAGACACTGAGAGTTCAGATTCATAGGAACCTGAACCTCGGCAGGTTCGCTCATCTCTAATTCCCACACCCCCTTGACAACAGCAGATTTCTCTATATTGGCCCAACTTTTAAAGGGGATTTGTTGAAATTATTATTATTATTATTATTATTATTATTATTATTTTTATTAAAAAAAACACTCCATTATATATAGCTTACTAATATAGTGTTATCACTAATAAACCTGGCTTCAGGGTGTTTCTTCTTCTTGGTTTATCCCAGACAAAAAGTTGTATAGTTCCTTCATTCTTAAAGTGGTGTTGTCTTCAGATCCCTAACATCATCCTCTGCTGTCTCAGGAGGCTTGGCTGGATCTTGTCTCTGATCTCTTGTGACACCTCCTGAGTTACACCATCACCTCTGACCTGCCTCTACAGCCCACATCACCATCCCCCTGTGATATATACATTTATATTTTTTTTTATAGCATGCTACCTTGTGCTGAACAATGCCACAAGCACAAGAGCAGATGGGGAGTGATACAGCAGCTTTTGCAAATTTGCTATGTAGAGAAGGAATCTGTTGTATAAAGCGATGTTCTGCAGCAGCTCTGGGTGGGGAACTGGCAGGGAGGGGGGATTGTAATAAAGAGCTGTAGGAAAGTAAATTATAATACTGAGCAACTGCTCAACCAGGAAGTAGTGAGAGGACATTGTAGGGGGGACAGGTAGCCAATGCTATATGCTTTCGCATTAGCATTGTTTTTTAGGCAACATCGGAGTTCCTTTGTGAAGTTGTAGAGCTTTAAAGAATAATAATAACATATACTCAAGATCTAAATGCAATAAATAGAAACGAACAAATCAAACTTGTTCTCAATATCCTCCAAGAAATCAGATTTTGGTGAAACTTTTTGGCAGCATTGCTGTTATATCACTGTCTATGTACTGAAGGAGATAGCGCCTGGCTCCATCAGTCCTACTGACAATGACTGATGCTCTATTCTAACAGGAGACTCATCCTGCAATCGATGGAGGTCCGAGCAGCCAGACCCCCAACGATCTTACATTTATCATCTATTCTGTGGATGATAAATGTTTATGGTCCAACGACTTTAATGATTGGGTAAAACACTTGTGAAGCCCAATAACACAATGTGTATTAAAGGGTTTTCCTCTTGCTTACTCATTCAAGTCAGGATGACCAAGTGCTCTACTTGGGTATCTTCAGCTCTTTCATAGACAGCTAATGAAGTGGCAGTCCACCTATCTGACTGCCACCCTATTTTAGGAGAGACTAAAGATCCCCATACACTTTATATTGTTGTCGGCTGCATTCTCCGCTTGTGAACGATGGTACAGGGTGCGTAGGGCTCTCCTGTCTGACCACTGGTAGATGATGTCAGTGGAAATAGGGGTCGGGGTGATGGAAATTCGTGCCCTACACCATTGTCTTGGGAGATATCTCTCTTGACCCTCTGCTCTTCATAAAGAACACAGGAACACTCAGCCATGCCGAATGTTCCTGCATATGGGAGGATGGTCGCCATACGGAGAGATAACCGATGGATGAAAGATCATTCGCTCATCCTTTATTGAAGGCGTATCACAGGCGGCCACAGAAGTCAGACTGCCCATAATTCTAAGGGTCGAGAGCGTTGGATTTTTGCCACTTAACTTTTTTGTTCTCGCAGGGATTAGTTGGCACCAGAGCTGTCTGCCTGCAGCTTACCCCATCCCAGAGAAAACACATAAATATTCCTACATGCCGAGTGTTCATGTGTATGGAGAGGACGGCAGAGAGAACGGTTCAGCCAAAAGTTATTAAAAATATTTGAACCCCTTAAAGCCTTTAATTCCCTCTAGCAATAGGAAGAGTCCCGGCACTCACCAAGTTAAATTAAGCTTGTTTATTCAGTGAAAAAACATCATAGGGTACAGAAGGACGTGTTTCGGCATATGCCTTCATCATCATTTAATTCCCTATAGACATAACCCAAAACTACTTGCTTAAATATGTCAACTGGCCAGTCCATAGGGTTTCTTGACTGTTACTACGGAAATAGAAGACTTTTACTCGGCCCACCCACCTCTTGGGCACCATGAGCTGTCCCAGTGGTGGTGACATTGGCCGCATTCTTATGTATGTTGAGTCAACATATACATGGCTGCTATTGACAGGTGTACATTAGTATATTTTACCATATCCAGTTCTTCATTGCACCAGATGGGATACATCACACCGTGTCAGCAGGGTTTGGCCGTTAAAAAGACAGAGAATTGCTTGATTCTAATTGCGTTCTCTGGTATGTGGCCTATGACTTGCTAATAAGGGTCATGCGGCCCTGTAACATTATGGGCTCCAGCAAACGCCTAATGATAATGTATAATATTTCACTCTTTCACAAACATTTACTTCAGCCACCCAAGCGAAACCCAATATTCCTACTAATTTCTGAAATCAGCCATTGTCCCTGGGCTGGGCCCATATTTATGGACACCCTATACTTCCCTCTTTAAGATGCAGATTCAGATACACATATAGAACCATACTATAAATCTTAGTATACATATATATATATATTCTCTTCTTAGAGCCAGTTCACATGGAGTAAAAGAGACGAAATTCGGCGATAGGACTCTCCGCCGTGGAATCCCGCCAGCCTCCATGTCATACAGGCTGTCTATGGGAGGGCTCGAACCTTTGCTCTCTGCGCCTCTCTGCTCAAATAATTGACATGTCAATTCTTTGAGCAGAGAGGCACAAAAAGATATTCCACAGCACATCCAAGTGAAGGAACAGTGATTTATTTCATGTTAAACAGCGTAACAAAGTGCAGCACAGCAAGTAGGTTCAATGTTTCAGCGGACTCCCTCGCCTTTTTCAAGGAGTCTGCTGAAACCTTGCACTGTTCCTTCTCTGGACTTGGATTTGCTTTTCGCTTATCAAGTTGGGATCGTGGTCAAGATCGCTTCTACCAGCACCCTAAGACTATGGCCACACGTAGTATAAGACCGGTCGGTCTCAGAAAAGATAATCCCGGCCGATACCTCAGTATCGGCCAGATGATCTTTAGCGCCACTGAGTTCTGATGCGGGCGCATCCGTGCGTGCCCGCATCAGAACTCCCCACTGCACACAATGGAGCGAGCGGCCGGAGCCGCTCGCTCCATTGTGTGAACTGACAGGGTTTTCTGCCGCCGCTATTTCCTGAATAGCAGCCACAGAAAACTGGCATGTCAGTTTACTACGGCACCACTAGTGATCCAGGCTGGAGTGTATACTATGTGTATATACTCCGGCCGGGATTCCCTCAGCCTGCAGCACTACGTGAGTACCACAGAAATCACATCAGTTGTAACAACAGCCGTGATATCTGCAGAGCTTACGTAGTGTGAACATAGCTTAAAACTGCACTGTGGTGTTGTGCCGCTAATTATACTGTTAACTAGATAGATAGATAAATAGATAGGAGATAGATAGATAGATAGATAGATAGATAGATAGATAGGAGCAGGGCCTCAGGTGGCCGCCCTCTCACTACCACCACCACCCCCCGCTGTAACCGAATCACTCACGCCTGCACGACTGCACCCGCCCCCCCCCCCCCACTCACCGCTGTCTCCCCGGCCCTGCAGCTGCTCACCTGACCTGCCGAAGCCGTCCCATCCCGCCGCCAATGCTCACCGCTGTCCCCTTCCGCGCTCCCGTGCCGTCAGTCAGCAGCTGTCATCGCCCTCCAGCGAGTCACGAGTGTCCGGCGTCAGTGACTCACGACTCGCTGGAGGGCGATGAGAGCTGCTGACTGACGGTGCGGGACAGCGGTGAGCGTTGGCGGCGGGACGGGGCGGCTGCGGCAGGACAGGTGAGTGGCTCATGGCAGAAACGGCGCTGGATAGAAGATAGATAGATAGGAGATAGATAGATAGATAGATAGATAGATAGATAATAGATAGATAGATAGGAGATAGATAGGAGATAGATAGATAATAGATAGATGATAGATAGATAGATAGATAGATAGATAGATAGATAGATAGATAGATAGGAGATAGATAGGAGATAGATAGGAGATAGATAGATAGATAGATAGATAGATAGATAGATAGATAGATAGATAGATAGATAGATAGATAGATTGATTTACAGGTACGGTTTGTGATTATGCCTTTTATCTCATATATGCCCCAATCTAGGATATAATACAGAACCCCTATATATAGATAAAGTTCATCTTAAAGCATCATAAACTCAAGAGAAAAAGAAAGAAATGTATTTATAAATAAATAAATCATAAAAGGAAAAAAATAATAATAGCTATAAAGTAAACAGTAAATAAGTATATATAAAACATTATAAAATAAGTAAAAAAAAAACAATGGTTAGATAAATAAATATAAAAAAATAAATCTGTTTCTCAGGATAACTCTAATATTTTTTCCTCATTCCACCCTGATTCCATAAGAGCCTCCTAGAGAACACGCCTGTCCTTCCCTATAAGACCCTAAATGCACAGACTGGCCGGACACATTGGTAATGGCAGATGTTTCAATTTCACACCTGTAGCTACAATTGGTGACAGTAAATGGCCCCTTTCTTTATTGTTTCCTGGCGCGGGGGGTGACGGGTGGTGTCAGTCTCCAATCTGCCGAGAGATTGTCTTTGTGTCTGTAACTTTGTGTGATTGACATGATCCATTGTTGGCCGGTGAGGCGGCTTCACATGTAGAGTTGGTGACGTTCCTCTCCTTCCATCCCTGATCTCCAGTCATTTCCATCCTCTATATCTAACCTTTCTAATGTTGAATGCAGAGGCTTTACGTTTGCCATGGTGTGCCGAATTCTGTAAAGGAAATGTGAAGGTAAAGGACAGAACGGAGCGGAGGATCTCACAGGACACCCGGCACCCATTTACATATCACATGCAATAGAAGCTGAAAGCTTCTCCACAATCTACATCTGAAAGGAAGATACCGGTGGAAAGCTTTTCATAGACAGACACAATAGTGCAAGATGTCCAGAAATCCTAATGTTATGTGACTTGGAGGCCTTCAAAGAAGAAGAATCTCCTGAATAGCAGGAGACACCATAGAAGTATTTCATAGAACAGAAGAACCTAATATCCCTTATACCTGCAGGTATAGACGGAAAGGTATAAGCTTAGATAATATATATATATATATATATATATATATATATATATATATCACCTATAAAAATAGCCTCCCCTTAGTTGACCCTTTACAAAAGGAAAGCCGGAGTTTGTTTTTATAATACACAAGAAGCATAAAAAAGCGGTGAATATTATTCTTGGTGCTGTATACAGTATATGATATCTAAGCCAAGATTTCATAGCAAGATGAGATCACAGTTTTTTAAAATTGTGACTTGGTTTAAGAGCATTGCTTTGGTTTAAGAGCTCCCTGTACTGGGTGGCAGGGGGAGTGGGGGAGGGGGATGGTCTGCATAGCGGGGTCTACAGCCCTGTACCCAAGAAGTCTCCCTCACCTTCCAAATCATAGCAGATCCACTTCAGGCTGGGGGTTACATCAGGGGACAGGACTGTGGGGGGTAATCTCTCCATAGCTGTAACCCCTCTCTCCCCGGACAGAGAGTGCTGCATGTATGTGCCCACATCTGCTCTGCTCATTACTTATGCTCCCTGTAGTCTCTGTCAGTCCTTGTGTTTCCCATCCTCTCCATTCCTGTTATAATGTGCCTGCACTCACACTCGGTTATACACACTGCTGTTATAATGTTAATACACTTACACTCAGCTATACACACTACTGCTATAATGTGCCTGCACTTACACTCAGCCATTCACACTGCTGTATAGAAGTGTTTATGTCTCTGTCCCACTGCACAGCTTTCTGATTCTCACTTCCTGATTGGTCCATGCTGAACACATACCCCTTCCACATTGTTGTCATGTGACCAAACAGACCTCTGATAGCAGTTCTGCTAATCTATTCTGGCCTGTTGTAGTAGTGGTGTATTATTTCCAGTAGGACACAGTGCTCTCTGTTGCCACCTCTGTCCATGTCATGAACTGTCTAGAGCAGGAGAGGATTTCTATGGGGATTTGGTACCACTCTGGACAGTTCCTGACATGGACAGAGGTGGCAGCAGAGAGCACTGTGTAAGACTGGAAAAAATACACTACTTCCTGAAGCACCTACAGCAGCTGAGAAGTATTGGCAGACTTGAGATTTTGGCTAAAGACAAATAGGCTGTGTGTTATGAGATCATGTGAACACATCATAATATCTCCCATCTTCCATCCCAGATTTTCAAGCCCCCAACCCACCCGATCCAATCCCAGCTTTTGTGATATATATATATATATATATATATATATATATATATATATATATATATAGATTCATACATTTTGATTATAACAATTTATCCTTGTAAATTTTTTTCTGTTTTTCTCAGTATAAGTAGAGTGCGCTAAGTTCTCTTTTTGTGTCTGGGCGCACCATCTGTTCCAGTCCTAAAGCTTTTTAATATTGTTAATAATAATTAGATAGGATTATTTAAAATGTTGCAAAAATGAATTTAATCAAATACAATAATCAAGTAACTATTTCAGGGAGATCAGAAATGACAGGGCGAGAATATTTTAAGATGATATTGCAATTTCTGGGATGAAAAATACAGGACCCTCTTTTATTTTTCAGACACAGCGCCGTACTTGTCCATAGGCTGTGTCTGGAATTGCAGCTCAGCCCATTCTTTAAATAGCACTGAGCTGCAATACCAGGCCAAGCTCAAGGACAAGAACAGCACACTTCTATTGTCACAGGACCAGACGCTAAAGGGCCCCCCTGGACCCCGCAGGCCCTTTAGGGTCTGCTCCTGTGACAATGGGGTTGCAGGGCCATTCCGTGGCCTCCCTCTCTGCTTGCGCACATTTTGCGGGGATTGTGGTCGCTGACCGGCACAGTGATGTTTTTTGGTTAGGGACTCATGTGTATCAGAAGACCTGCACGTGGTACATGAGGCAATATGGTTTGGCCAAATTATATACTAACTTCTGATGTTGGTTTTAAATGTAGCTGAATAAGCTTTCGTGTCAGCCGATAAAACGAAGCACCCCAGCGTTCACGCCGGGGACGCAGGGGTGCTTCGTTTTATCGGTCTGGAAAGAGTTAACCAACCAGCGGATGGTGGCGATCGCCACCGACTCCTACTGCAAAGGGAATCACTGTGGATTTCTAGATTGGATGCCACAGGAGCCGGTGGTTTGAACGAACGCAACGACTTGAGTGTATTTTTGTAACGTTATTTGGCATTACTTTTTATCTTCACATGTAATTCACTGTTCACTGTGTGTATAAAACACTCCCCCGGGTGTAACGTATCTGACCTGGCTAGAGGAAGGGAGGAGTCCCGAAATAGCTATCCCAGGTGATGCGCCTGCACCTTCACTGATCCACCATCCCCTCCCTGCTATGATCTCTATGCAATAAAGATTTGGAAGACAACAACGGTGAGTGCTTGAATCTCTCCCGCACACTGCACTGTATTTACCTTTTCTGCCGAGCACATCCACGCTCTGCCCTGTCCAGCAAGGGTTAACGTTGTAGCAGTGCAGACTAGCTCTATCTGCTTTCACATTATAACTACTATAATACTGCTCCTATATCCAAGAATATAACTACTATAATACTGCTCCTATATACAGGAATATAACTACTATAATACTGCTCCTATATACAGGAATATAACTACTATAATACTGCTCCTATATACAAGAATATAACTACTATAATACTGCTCCTATATACAGGAATATAACTACTATAATACTGCTCCTATATACAAGAATATAACTACTATAATACTGCCCCTATATACAGGAATATAACTACTATAATACTGCTCCTATATACAAGAATATAACACCTATGACGCAGTATGAAGCTGTAATCTGTTGCCTATAGACAGACATGTTTCCAGGCGGTCATGTTGTTGATGTCAGTCTTGGCTATAGAATGGACCAGCTATATTTCTATATCTACCTTATGCACTGTATATACAGTATATAGCAGACTCCTAATATCACCATCTGACATCAGTAGAGAACATGATAAAGCGCTGTGTACACAATCATTAAGCCCATTACACTAAGTCATATGAAAGATCTGCAGCCCGAGCGATCTAATGCTTAGCTAGTGCTATACAATGGCCGATCAATACATGTATCCAAATCACAAGGAATAATAATATTCCGCTGCTCAATAATTCATTCCAGCTGTTCTCTCTAGACATAACACATCGGGAGTGAGACACTGATGTCCATTACTTCATCAGGTTACACGGCTCCCTGTTTATAGAGCTGAGATAGTCATTTATGTGCAGGAAGACATGGAACAATAGCGGCAAGAAGACGTGTCAATCCAAAGGCGTGTATGATCGCCGCCATAGAGGGGGGGCGAATAAGCCGCCATAGAGGGGGGCTCCTGCACCCACCCCACACTATTTGCTTCATATATAGGAGAAGAAGTAACATTCAGGGTATAAATTATTGACCCCCCCCCCTAAAAAAAAAAACATAACAATGTTATGTTTGTGCCAACATAGAGGATAGTGCAGGGCGGCTGGGGGTTGTAGTGCCTTTAGCAAAGTCTATTATGATTGTGGCAGCTTTGTGGTCTTTCCCTGACCCCAGAGTACACTATGGTGTGGTGTCTGGGTGCTTCCTATGGAGGTATGTTTAATAACTTAAAGGGGTATTCCAAAGGGGCGGGGGGCTTTTAAATCAGCTGGTTTTCCAGTACTCATCAGCTGCTGTATGTCCTGCAGGAAGTGGTAGATTCTTTCCAGTCTGACATAGTGCTCTCTGCTGCCACCTCTGTCCATGTCAGGAACTGTCCACAGCAGGAGATGTTTTCATGGGGATTTGCTGCTGCTCTGGACAGTTCCTGACATGGACAGAGGTGGCAGCAGAGAGCACTGTGTCAGACTGGAAAGAATACACCACTTCCTGCAGGACATACAGCAGCTCATAAGTACTGGAAGGCTTGAGATTATTATTTTTTTTAATAGACATAATTTACAAATCTGAATAACCTTCCAATACCACATGATTTGAAAACCTATTTCTCCCCTCTGGAGTACCCCTTTAATCCAGACAAATATGTAAATGTTATTAGATTAGATCAGATCAGATCAGTAGCAGGACTGTACAGTAGCAAATCCCCATAGAAAACCTCTCCTGCTCTGAACAGTTCCTGAGATGGACAGAGGTGGCAGCAGAGAGCGCTGTGTCAAACTGGAAAGAATACACCACCTCCTGCAGGGCATACAGCAGCTGATAAGTACTGAGAGACTGGAGATTAAATAGAAGTTAATTACAAATCTATATAACTTACTGACACCAGTTGATATGAGGGGAATTTTTTAAAAATTTAAAGGAGAATTCGAATCTGAAACATGTATGGCTTATTCTGAGGATTAGCTATGGTCCCTGAGGGTCTCCTCCAGCCTGCTGACAGGTAGTTGCGGGTTAGTTTCTGAGGTAGAATTCAAAGTTGTCAGAAGTGTATTGTATATTCTGCGCATACGCCATAAACGTCCCAGGTGGGAATACCCCTCTAAAGTTGTAAGAACCAGACCCCTCACTGCACGGATCATAGACCATTACCCAATGGTGACTTCATCTCAGGAAAATGTGGGGGTCTAGGACATGATACTTGACATTACAACACTGACAGTATATATATATATATATATATATATATATGAGATTTATCAAACATGGTGCAACCAATCAGATTCCTCCTTTCATTCCTCACAGACTCTTTGGAAAATGAAAGGTGGAATCTGATTGGTTGCTAGGGGCAACTGAGCCAGTTTCACTTTACACCATGTTTGATAAATCTCCCCCATTATGTTCACTGCATCTCCCGCCAGTCCTGTCACTTGTGCAGCAGCCATCATGGCAGTGATGGGGTTAAGCAGGATTAGGCGTTTGGCCCCTCCATGGCGGCGGCTCTTCTGGGCCTCTATATGAGGCGCACATCCAGACAGCTGATGATTACAAATATTTGCACAGCCCCATCTGACATATGAGGGATGACAGCTCCGTCCTGGACATGTGACAGCGTTTAGCCTATAATACTATAATGAGCCTGATTATGGTCAGCTGTCAGACAGCGAAAAATTCTGTCCGTACGACACCAAATTGTGCACAAGTGTACCGTACCCACCCGTCCCAGCCCCCCGCATAGCCAGCCGCTGGTATCATGGGTCACGAATGGCGGTAACAAGGTCATATATCTGCAGCTCCTGCAGAACTTACAAACCTTAGCTGCTGCAGAACCTCATGATACATCTCAGCTGCTGCAGAACCTTATCATACACCTCAGCTGCTGCAGAACCTTATCATACACCTCAGCTGCTGCAGAACATCATAATACACCCCAGCTGCTGCAGAACATCATAATACACCTCAGCTGCTGCAGAACCTTATCATACACCTCAGCTGCTGCAGAACATCATAATACACCCCAGCTGCTGCAGAACATCATGATACATCTCAGCTGCTGCAGAACACCATGATACACCTCAGCTGCTGCAGAACCTTATCATACACCTCAGCTGCTGCAGAACATCTTAATAAACCTCGGCTGCTGCAGAACCTCATCATACACCTGAACTGCTGCAGAATCTTATAATACACCTCAGCTGCTGCAGAACATCATGATACACATCTCAGCTTCTGCAGAACCTCATCATACACCTCAGCTTCTGCAGAACCTCATGATACACCTCAGCTTCTGCAGAACCTCATGATACATCTCAGCTGCTGCAGAACCTTATCATACATCTCAGCTGCTGCAGAACCTCATGATACATCTCAGCTGCTGCAGAACCTTATCATACACCTCAGCTGCTGCAGAACATCATAATACACCCCAGCTGCTGCAGAACACCATGATACATCTCAGCTGCTGCAGAACACCATGATACACCTCAGCTGCTGCAGAACCTTATCATACACCTCAGCTGCTGCAGAACATCATAATACACCCCAGCTGCTGCAGAACACCATGATACATCTCAGCTGCTGCAGAACACCATGATACACTTCAGCTGCTGCAGAACCTTATCATACACCTCAGCTGCTGCAGAACATCTTAATAAACCTCGGCTGCTGCAGAACCTCATCATACACCTGAACTGCTGCAGAATCTTATAATACACCTCAGCTGCTGCAGAACCTCATCATACACCTCAGCTGCTGCAGAACCTCATCATACACCTCAGCTTCTGCAGAACCTCATGATACACCTCAGCTTCTGCAGAACCTCATGATACACCTCAGCTGCTGCAGAACCTCATCATACACCGTATATATGTTAAATCAATTAGATCTTCACGCTAAACGCATTACTTTTATCAAGTTAACCCAGGTTCAATCTGTATCTATATATATATATATATATATATATATATATATATATATATATATATATATAGTAGGCTGCCACTCCATCACTCTGTGTATAATTCAGCACTGCATATAAGATTAGTGTTGGACTCTTGGATTCAATAAACATTGAGATATGTAGATGACACATGTGACCGCTGCCTTATTACACCCCGCCCCCCTCCCCCGCCCCATGGATGGTCATATCCCCCTGTAGGTGTGTTATGTCTCCCCCATCTGCTCTCTGTTCCCTGTCATATTCCTATGATTATCATCACCCGCACTGGTCAGATACAGCTGTCAGGTAACACTCAACAGATGGCCATGGTGGGCCGATGCCTCATCCACCCCGGTGACATCTGAGCTCAAGGCTGCCTCTAATCCAATCATGTAAGTCATTCCTCTAGCAGCATGTCAGACATGTACGGAGCCGATATTATTCTTCTCATGTCACTATGCAGTCATCTGGGAAATGTTGTCTCAACTTTAGAAAGCAAAAAATCCCCAGTAAATAAAAGTCCTTGAGTCGTCCTCGTCTGTCAGCTACTTTTATCCATCTGGTTCTTAGTTGTAGACGGGAATCGTAAAAGGAACGCCAATACGGCTCCCGCGAGGGTTGTCATTCCGTTTATCCATAAAGCAGAGTTTGCTGACATTGAAAAACGAAAAATAAGACATTTAAGCCCCGCCCTCAGGGAGGGCCCAAACATCTATTTTTGGGTGGGGCTTGTGTAAGCCCTGCCCCTTTTGAGGTCTATTTATGAGACTGTCCTGGCAAAATCAGGAATTTTGGAGTATGATCTAAATGGGGTGAAAACATGGCAAGCCTGCCCTAGACCTTGGTGCCTGAGGGAATTCAGAAGCCCCTCTGGACATAGGAGGACACCACTATTATAAATGGTTCAGGGTAAGGCCCTGTTGTAAATTTTACATTGGGGCCAGAGGCATCAAATTAAAAGGGTTATCCAGCGCTACAAAAACATGTAGCGCTTTCTTCCAGAGACAGCTCCAGTCTTGTCTTCAGCTTGGGCGGGGTTTGCTGCTCAGTTCCATTGAAGTGAATGAAGCTTAATTGCAAACCGCACCTGAATTGGAGACAAGAGTTGTGTTGTCTCTGAAAGAAAGTGGACATGTTTTTGCAGCACAAAATCTCATGAACAAAGAAAAAACTCAGCTCACCATAGGTGGTTTGTTGTGTGATGGTGGACGTTCAGGCAGGAGCAAGTGGAGTAGTAGCGGGCCGCACCCGGTGATAATAGTAAGAAGGAGGAGAAGATCCACAGCGTTCAAAAAAAAGTTTTGTTGTCTTTATTATGAGGCATATAAAAAGTTACAAAAGATAAAAACGTTTTTGCAGCACTGGATAACCCCTTTAAAGGGGTTATCTCAACACTAAAGGTTAGCACTAGTGTTAAGTGGAGAGGCCGAATTGTTCAGTTTCGGCAATGTTCTCCAAACTCAAAAGCTCGGCATTTGACTCCCAACGGCTGGAGACGTTGAATGCCGGCCTAGAATGTCCTGGATAAATCCATTGGCCGTAGATTGTATCTATGTTCTCCAGGACTCCCTGACGCGGCATCCAACTTCTACAGCCGCGGGGAGTCAAATGTCAAGCATTCAAGTTCGGAGAACGTTACCGAAACGGAACAGTTTGACTTCTCCGCTTAACACTGGTTATAGCCTATTGACAGATCTTGGTTTACATAATTATGGGGTCCCAGTGGTTAGACCCTCACTGATCAGCGATTTTTGCCTTTCCGGTCAATTGGTGATAAATAGTAATCTTACGAATAACTCTTTAAAGACGTTTTCTTATGGCCCATGGCTCAATGACCATACAGTTTAGGACAAATCCCATCTTTAAAAGGGGTTTCTTTTGGCCAAAAGAGACTCTTAGACTCTCAATAACCTCGTTAAGCCATGATAAGTTCCGATGGACTCCGTTGCTCATCCCCGCTCACTGCGGCGCACATCTCCTCTTGTGCCATAGACACCATTCTATGGTCAGGCGGATTCCACCATCTGTTGACTGACATGTCAATTATTTCGGTGGACAGCAGAAACAGCCCGGCCATAGAATGGTGTCTATTGCACAGGTGGAGAATGGGGATGAGTGACAAAATCTGCCAGGACTTATCTGCATGGATTCCGTAATGTGAACTCACCCTAAGGGTATGTTCACACCGAGGAATAGATAAGGAATAGAGATGAACGAATCGGGTTCGGGTTTGAGTCAATCCGAACCCGAACGTTCGGTATTTGATTAGCGGGGGCTGCTGAACTTGGATAAAGCTCTAAGGTTTTCTGGAAAACATGAATACAGCCAATGACTATATCCATGTTTTCCACATAGCCTTAGGGCTTTATCCAACTTCAGCAGCCACCGCTAATCAAATGCCGAAAGTTCGGGTTCGGATCGACTCCAGGTTCGCTCATCTATAATAAGGAATTGAAGACGAATCTGCTCTTAATTTCCACTTTAAATTCCTCCTGTAAAAAATAAGAACAGAGCAAAGTCCCTGTGGAATTTCCAAGCAGAATGTCAATTCTTTGGCGGATTCTGCTAGAAGGATCCTATAGAAGTCAATGGAGGCTTAAGTTCTGCTTGAATTCAGCTTGAATTCCACCTGCAGGGTGGGTTCACATTACGGAATCTGCGCAGATAAATTCTGGTGGTTTCCGTCGCTACTACGCGCTCACAGCCGTGCTCCTTTCCGCCGGCTCCATAGACACCATTCTATGGGCGGGCCGATTTTGCATTCCACGGAATCTGCCAATGCATAGAATGGTGTCTATGGCATTGGCGGAGATGCGCACGGCTGTGAGCACGTACTACTAGTGACGGAATCCGACCGAATCCATCTGCGCAGATTCCTGAATGTGAACCCACCCGTATTCCGCTCGAATTCTTGCTTGACTATTGTTCATATTTTGCTCAAATTCTGTTTTTATACTGGCAGAGCTGAATAGGCGAGGAATTTCAAGCAGAAAACATTCCTCTTCAATTCCTCGCTGAATATTCACCTATCCCTCAGTGTGAACATACTCTAAAACAGTGCTCTCTGCTGCCACCTCTGTCCATGTCAGGAACTGTCCAGAGCAGCAGCAAATCCCCATCTCCTCCCAGACTTCACCACCATGGAGGAGGAAGAGAAATTGCCCATCCTGCTGGGGGAAGAGGAGAAGACAATGACTATAGCAGCACAATATGTCAGCGCCTTCCACAGACTGAGAGGGGTGTGATATACCAAGGACTTATCCCTGATCCCCTGCTTCTATCCCCTAACCTCTAATTTCCCAGATAGATAGATAGATAGATAGATAGATGATAGATAGGAGATAGATAGATAGATAGATAGATAGATAGATAGATAGATAGATGGGTAGATAGAAATGATGGTCCACAGCACTACAAAATATGTGAAAAAGTGTAACAATTCATTAAAAAAAAAAAAAAAAACATGCTACAAAAATGCAACACAGTAAAGCTACTCAGAATGTTTTGAGCAACTTGGAATCGGTCTTAATTCTATTCTACTGGCACCCTTACGCTGAGACTTACGCTGAGATAGATAGATAGATAATAGATAGATAAATTGATAGATGATAGATAGATAGATAGATAGATAGATAGATAGGAGATAGATAGATAGATAGATAGATAGATAGATAGATAGATAGATAATAGATAGATAAATTGATAGATGATAGATAGATAGATAGATAGATAGATAGATAGATAGATAGATAGATAGGAGATAGATAGATAGATAGATAGGAGATAGATAGATAGATAAATTGATAGATAATAGATAGATACATAGATAGATCTATTATATAAACTATTTTCCTGTGATATCAGCATCCTGTTCTATCGTTCCATTGTCTTTTTGTGAAATATCAAAATATGTTTGGATCCTATAAACCCGCTGCCCATCACCCCATCATCACAAATGTCACCGATATAACTGCATTGTAGACAATATTCATTCAGAGGACAGGGAGGAAGCCGGCCATTCATCCCGATCAGCACAGCTCATTGGGTTAAACGGTGAAACGTTAGTTAAAAATGGCCAGAAATCTTTTCGGATTGGACGCCATCTTAATAATAATAATAATAAAAAAAAAAAAAAAATTGCCATTATGATCTATGAGTGCAGTCCGTGAATCACGGTGAGTGCCGCCTTATAAAACATCGGCAATTAGGTTTCTGCATATGTTACGCTAATTGATTTATAGGAGTTTCTCCTTCGGCGTGGACGCACGTTGGCTGGGAAATAATAGCGGCCAGTAATGTAAATAGTCTCCGGGGACGCTGGAAGAGTCGGGCCGAAATAGATGTTTTCTCTGGTGGATGAATCTGTTTTCCAATTCCATAGCAGTGAAATAGGCCGCATATCATGTGTCATTAGTATTTTATCACTTCAAACTATAATTGAACGGAAAAGGACTATTTTGCTTTTCACTGCAATTTTAGCTTTGGAGAAGTAACTATTATCTGTCGAGACTGTGATCTGAAAAAAACGAAAAGGAAAACATGGAGGCACTTTATAAACTCAGCACAAGTAGAAGCTTTCAGCTCCAGCCCGTCCTGCCGGAACCCCCCGCTGCCCCCCGCACCCTCGCCGCCGTCATTAGGTCTATTTTCATATGTTTTCTGCAAAATAGAAGTTATATTAGAAAAAGAAAGATTATGGATAGAGCAAAATCACGTAATTGTCCTGTAATAGATAAAATAATAGTCAGAGAGAGGGGCGTCTCAGATGGCGCTGACTTCTTGTTAGAAAGAGATTATCTGATTGCGGCAAATTTGTCTTCTCTAACCTCCGACAATGCTGTGGCCAGGTATACACATTCCCTGCAGCAGCTGAGTTCTTCCATTTAGAAAGGGTCCTAAACTGATGAGTGCACCGCCATGGCAGTCATTGCTGGCATAGGGAGGACTATATGGTTTTAGATAAGGGACAATATGAGGGTTATTTCTATAGATAGATAGAAGGATAGGATAGATAGATAGATAGATAGATAGATAGAGATAGATAGATAGATAGATAGATGACAGATAGATAGATAGATAGATAGATAGATAGATAGATAGATGACAGATAGATAGATAGATAGATAGACAGATAATAGATAGATAGATAGATAGATAGATAGATAGATAGATAGATAGATAGGAGATAGATAGATAATAGCAGATAGATGATAGATAGATAGATAGATAGATAGATAGATAGATAGATAGATAGATAGATAGGAGATAGATAGATAGATAGATAGATAGGAGATAGATAGATAGATAGATAGATAGATAGATAGGAGATAGATAGATAGATAGGAGATAGATAGATAGATAGATAGATAGATAGATAGATAGATAGATAGATAGATAGGAGATAGATAGATAGATAGATAGATAGATAGATAGATAGAAGATAGATAGATAGATAGATAGATAGATAGATAGATAGATAGATAGATAATAGATAGATAGATAGATAGATAGATAGATAGATAATAGATAGGAGATAGATAGATAGGAGATAGATAGATAGATAGATAGGAGATAGATAGAGTTGAATTCTGTGAAATCGGGAACATAGCATTAGATTTAGTCTCAGTCAGTGGAAATGTTTGCTCGCTGGGCTCTATGAGCTAATTAGAATCTGCATATAAAATGTTAATTTGCCGTCATTTATAAGCGCTGTGTATTAGCTGTGATCACATTATGAAGGAGCGCTCACTCTTCTATTCTCTTCATGAAAATGATAAATATTGTGGCGCTCACCGCCCGCTCCCCTCTGAATCGTAATCATTTCCCATTTCCAAATCACTCCTACAATAAGATCTTATTTATTATTGGTGCCGAGGCTTCCAGGCACGTTTTATAGGAAGAGAATTTTACCAGTAATCCCTTTACTAATGAAATAAAAAGGAGAAGTTTAAAGAGCAATTGTGGGAGGTACAGAAACCAAATTAATTGCTAGAGCAAACAAAACTAGTGTGGGATATGAGAAATCTAGTGTGTACACCTGCCAGATAATAGTGACCCATGGTGATATGTGCAGATAGATAGACAGATAGATAGATAGATAGATAGACAGGAGATAGATAGATAGATAGATAGATAGATAGATAGATAGATAGATAGATAGGAGATAGATAGATAGATAGATAGATAGATAGATAGATAGATAGATAGATAGGAGATAGATAGATAGATAGATAGATAGATAATAGATAGATAGATAGATAGATAGATAGATAGGAGAAAGATAGATAGATAGATAGATAGATAGATAGATAGATAGATGATAGACAGATGATAGATAGATAATAGATAGATAGATAGATAGATAGATAGATAGATAGGAGATAGATAGATAGATAGATAGATAGATAGATAGGAGATAGATAGATAGATAGATAGATAGATAGATAGATAGGAGATAGATAGATAGATAGATAGATAGATAGATAGATAATAGATAGATAGATAGATAGATAGATAGATAGATAGATAGATAGGAGATAGATAGATAGATAGATAGATAGATAGATAGATAGATGATAGACAGATGATAGATAGATAATAGATAGATAGATAGATAGATAGATAGATAGATAGATAGATAGATAGGAGATAGATAGATAGATAGATAGATGATAGACAGATGATAGATAGATAATAGATAGATAGATAGATAGATAGATAGATAGATAGATAGATAGAAAATTAGTATATAATTGAACAATAGATAATAGTGAACCATGGTGATATGTGTAGGTAGATAGATAGATAGGATATAGATAGATAGATAGTAGATAGATTGATAGATAATTAGTAGATAATTGTACGATAGATAGATAGATAGATAGACAGACAGACAGACAGACATGAAGAGCTGCTGGGTTACCATTCACCCCAATGACATGATGTGGCTAAAGTTGTGTTAGTCAAAGATATAGGTAAACATATCATAACTAACTTGTAACGATAATCAGACTATATTGCAACTTGGTGGAAACTCCACTAGATGCATATCCCATCTGATGAAGATGATACTTGTGAACTTCAGACACTAAAAATTAACGCCTTGGGACTACACACTACTCCATCTTTCCTGTATGTAAGGCACATTCTATTAATACAAAGTTCTTCCTTAGGCACAACCTTAACTGGAGTGTCATAAGGATTGTGTTGTCTTTTGCTCACGGTTCTAGGGCTGTAAGGCTCCACACAGGTCAGGAGAACAGCTGTTTTCCTGAGCAGGGAAAGTTTGACCGGACAGTTACACTTAAAGCTCATCTACCTTGTCCATTTGTACACCAAGGTCTAACAAGCTAACAGTGACTATTAGACCTTGATGTTAGGCCACCAGCCTGTTTCGATGGTGGTTTCAATACAGGATGTGTTGGACTTGCCTACTAAACTACCATAGGTTTCCCCAGTGGGTCCAGACTGTTATACAAGTTGACTGGATGAATGCTTCTGAAAGTGTTTCTACTGGAACCTCAACCAATGGAGCAAAGTAATGCCTTGGCCTCACCAGAAAGATCAAGGAGATGTCTCATCACATGGACCAAGAAGGTGCCAGAGCCCCACCAGACCAAGAGGATTCTGGTGCCTCAGACAGACCGAGAGGGTGCCTGCACCTAACCAGACAGACCAAGAGCATTCTGGTGCCTCATCAGACAGACAAAGAAGGTGTCTGTACCTCACCAGACAGAGCCAATGGATTCTCGTGCCTCATCAGACAGACAAAGAAGGTGCCTGAGCCTCACCCAAACAAGAGGATTCCGGTGCCTCATCAGACAGATGGAGAGGGTGCCTGCACGTAACCAGACAGACCAAGAGGATTCTGGTGCCTCATCAGACAGATGGAGAGGGTGCCTGCACGTAACCAGACAGACCAAGAGGATTCTGGTGCCTCATCAAACAGACAAAGAATGTGTCTGTACCTCACCAGACAGAGCAAGAGGATTCCGGTGCCTCATCAGACCAACCGAGAGGATTCCGGTGCCTCATCAGACCAACCGAGAGGATTCCGGTGCTTCATCAGACCAACCGAGAGGATTCCGGTGCCTCATCAGACCGACCGAGAGGATTCCGGTGCCTCATCAGACCGACCGAGAGGGTGCCAGCACCTCACCAGACCAAGAGGATTCTGATGCCTCATCAGACAGACCACAAAAGCACCAAAAAGGATTTTAGGGCTTCACCATCTGTGGTGGATATTCATGCACAAATAAAAACTCTTGCTCAGTCCACCATTCATATATAACAATAAAATAAGTACAAAATGGGTCAATATGTTCCTAAACCAGAGATCATTACAGGCAGGGATGTGCAGCTTATAGTCACTTATGAAAAGTGTGCCTCACCAGCCACTAGGGGACGCCTCACAGCTGGAGAAGCACCAGACTAGATGACAAGCTCATTTAGAGCTAACTTGAGAAAACTGGATCATTGATGAATTCACGAGGAACGTGTGCGTCTTGCTTGGGGGTCTTGACCTTTCACTGGTATAGGTCCTAGACCTTTCCTGACAGCTCAGATACACTGGAGGATTGAAGGAGAAGCACAAACATGTAGGAAGCCGAGCTACTTCAATTACGTTCTCGAAGCAGCATCCAAATTCCGTTCCAGAATATGGTTTAACAATCTACTTATTAAGATGAAAAAATATCACGGCTCCGAATGACATGGAAGAGCCAACGCTGAGTGCTTGTTATAGTATGTGGGTCTGGGGGCATATCCGAGGAGAGCTGGGAGACGAGCAAGAACATGGAAAGAGCTTCCAACGCGTAGAGCGTTGCAATGATTGAATCGTGACACGTTGATTGAATTGACCAGATTCTCAGTAGACTTGTGCATGAAAAATGAATGCTTGCAAGAATTTTGAAAAAGCTGGAAGGGATACATTGTAATTTGATAGGAGAAATAAGAAGAGTCAAAGATATCATCTATTCAGCCTGGGAGGAAGCTCTGATGATGGGAATGATGACAGCCATGGTGATGCATAAAATACCAGGAGCATTCCACTTCTCTTACAGACCAACTTCGCTTGCATTTATTCATCTTCATCTGAAATCCACACTTCCTGCTCATCTATATATGAAGAGATGGAGAGGACATAAAGAACGGGGAAAGTAAGACGTATAGAAGTGCCGAGCCTGGGATTCTGATGAAGATGAGATGACAATGCAGAAAAGTGTGTGGGAGAAGTTAAGAAGTTTTCAATTAGATGTTAACATATTCCTGATACTCCAACATGTCTATGTGTGTGTGCCGAAAGAGGTTATTTTGGCATAGGTTTGGTAGTATATGATATCGTGCTACAACACTGTGACAAACTAAAGATGGGCAAGACTCGAGCATGCTTGAGTTGGATCGCTCTGCATTGAATGCCGGTGGTCTGGAAAACATGGATACAGACTATATATAGCTGTACGTTTTCCGGGACTGCCTACTGCCAACTTTGTCAGCCACTGGTATTTATAGGTCAAACGATTGGACTTGAGCATGCTGGCCAGAATCCTGGATGATCCTCTATGGCAACCTTCACATAGATTGACACTCCTTAAGGAGAACCTTTCAGGTCCTTAAGGCTTCACAAACTGGCCCTGGGACCTGCAGGCCAAGAGAACCGCTGTTCTTCTGTTTGGGGCCAGTTTGTGAGTCCCCAAGGACCTGACCTGATATGTCCATGTGTACAGAGACCATGACCAGTAGATCTTGGCGTTAAGCTACCAGCCTTTTTTATGTTTTCCAGACGGCATCCGACTTTATCAAGCATGATCGAGTCGCACTCTTCTGCCTACAAGTAGACATGTACTTCTCTGCTCCCTTCTTCACTCCTTGGTTTATATCTTGTATATGTTATGCCCATAGTCCTAGCTTTCTCCGATAAGCCCTTCTAGGCAGAGGCAGGTGTGCCCACATTTAGCTGGCCAAAAGCTTTTGTTTCTTTTGGCCATTGGTAATACAATCAATCAAGATTCAATTTAAATTTGAAATTAATATGGATTCAATTGTAGTACAGCAGCAGGGACTCCTATCAAAGGTAGGCGTCCCTGCTCCTGTACATTGACCATCTCTGGGTGCAGTGTGTATGTACCAGCCTATGTGATGCATAGATCATCACCACTTCCTGTACACGAGCAAGGGCACCTCTTTTCTGCTCCCTTATGTATGTATTGTGGTGCCCTGCAATTTTGTGGTAGGATATCATTGAAAAAGGAGAAGGAACTTGTCAATTCAGGAGTCTAGGCTCCTTAACCTACACATGGTACAAAACCTCTCCTGCTCTGGACAGTTCCTGGCACGACCAGAGGTGGCAGCAGAGATCACTGTGCCAGACTGGAAGAAATATACCACTTCCTGCAGCACATACAGCAGCTGATAAGTCCTGGAATACTGGAGATGTTTAAATAGAAGTCATTTACAAATCTGTATAACTTTCTGTTGTTGTTGATTTGAACAAAAATAAATAAATGAATAAATAATAATAATAATAATAATAATAATAATAATTATAATAATAATAATAATAATAATAATAATAATAATAATAATAATAATAATAATAATAATAATAATAATAATAATCCAGAGGCACCAGCAAAATCTAGAGTAAACTGCAATGGCAACCAACAAGCATAAGTGCCCCATGTAAAAGTTGTAACTATCAAGCATATTGTACTCTGTTAAAAAAAAAAAAGTTTTTTTTTTTTATTCCTTTTTGACCTGTGGATTAATTTATTAAGAATCTGATTGCTTTGTATTCTATAACTCCTTATTTTTTTAGCACAATTATAATTTACCGGCACTTATTATTACACTAATAGGCTATGTTCACACAACGTATATTTTCGTAAAAGTACGTCCGTTGTTGTAATTGGCAACAACGGGCGTACTTTTTACGAAAATATACGTTGCCTTGTCTTCTATACACTCCGGCCGGGATCTCTTGCGGCGCGGTAGAAAACTGACACGTCAGTTTTCTGTGGCCGCTATTCAGTGAATAGCGGCCACAGAAAACCCTGTCAGTGCACACTATGAAAAGTGCGGCTGCGGTCGTACGCTCTACAGTGTGCAGTGGAGAGTTCTGATGCGGGCGTGCACGAATGTGCCCGCATCAGAACTCTGCGGACCTAAAGATCATCTGACCGGTACTGCAGTACCGGTCGGGATGATCTTTTCAGAGACCGGCCGTTCCGTGACCTGGCCGGGTCACAGAACGGCTGGTCTCTTACCCTGTGTGAACATAGCCTAATAGAGACGGCACTGGCTATTTCAACTATGTGGAAGGTTTCCATGTTAATATATGGTTTATTTTCACAGTTTTTCCCTGCTAGATGTAGACATAAGTTTGTCATCTGAACAAGGCAGTACAGCGCAGAGCTTTAGAATTTCAGATGCTACCTACTGCTATTACGGATGGGATATTATTGAGCCGCGCACCAGCACCACCACAGGCAATGCAGAGAGCTTCTCCCTCCAGGTCTAGCTTCAGGGGCGTTTTACCTTTTATTTAACACATATTTGCTCAATTTAAGCAGCTCTGCCCTTTATAAATAAGGCAATAGCCGCCACTATGGACGAGATGGATACATTGAATGCATCGCCGTAGATTTACTTAGGAAATCATTTATTGAAAACAAATAGAAATTTTATGAGCTCCATTAAAAGGCCCAAGATGTGGCGAGACGCGAAATGAGACGCCGGCTCCAAACTACAAGTTTAGCGCAATGTTTTATTGAACGCGTTTCACTCTATAGAAACATACTGAAATTTTTATACAAAACCTGGACACATCTGAAGCATCGGCGAGAATTATAATGGGCCAGACTGCTGTAAAGAGGAGTCTATTAGTGACACTTTAAAGGGGTACTCTTTTTCTTTCAAATCAACTAGTTTCATAAAGTTATATAGATTTGGAATTTATTTTCATTTAAAAATCTCAAGTCTTCCAGTACTTATCAGCTGCTGTATGTACTGCAGGAAGTGGTGTATTCTCTCCAGTCTTACACAGTGCTCTCTGCTGCCACCTCTGTCCATGTCAGGAACTGTCCAGAGCAGGAGAGGTTTTCTATGGGAATTTGCTGCTGCTCTGGACATATCCTGACATGGACAGAGGTGGCAGCAGAGAGCACTGTGTAAGGCCATCTTCACATGGCGTAAGAGATCGGCTGTTCCGTGACCCAGCCTGGTCACGGAGCGGCCGGTCTTTGAAAAGATCATCCCGGCCGGTACGGGAGTTCCGGCCAGATGATCTTTCGGGCCACAAAGTTCTGATGCGGGCGCATCCGTGCGCCCACGCATCAGAACTCCCCACTGCATGCTATGAAGCTTGCGGGCTCAGCCGCTCGCTCCATAGTGTGCACTGACATGGTTTTCAGTGAACAGTGGCTGCAGAAAACTGACATGTCAGTTGTTTGCGGCGCCGCTGGGGGTCCCGGACGGAGCGTATACTATGGGGGACATTTATTAAGTCTGGTGTTTTCTGCGCCGGACGTAAAAATGTCCCCACAGCTCCAGCAGTACGGAGATTTATGTAGAGGCGCACTGCCTCTACATAAATCCCGCGTGGGCTCACCAGGAAACCTACGCCAGCTCAGAGCTGGAGTAGGTTTCCTGACTATTTTATTGCGAATAAATTGATGAATTGAGCGGACTTTGAGTCCGCACCCCCTGTTCCGCCTCCTCCACACCCCCTTCCCGCCCACTTGGCATTCCGGGTGGAAAATGGCCAGATGTGAATATTTATTCGCAAAACAGCCATTTGTGAATAAATTTATTCCGCCAAAAAATATGCATTTTTTCATTGATAAATGTCCCCCTATGTGTATACGCTGCGGCCGGGATCCCATAGACACGTGGCTTCTTTCCGGTCCTGTGGCACTGTTTAATTCCTGCTCGCGTTCACGTCAGGAAGCATAATACAGATGTATTTCTGTATCCTGACCTGATCACAGGTTCAACCAGAAGCTGCATAGGGCTCAGTGGCGCCTTCAGCCCCAGTTATCCTACGTGCAGTTGGGCTGAGACTTGTAACCATAATATGGATGCAAAAATTCATCTGTAGTACGCTCCTGTGAAACCAGCCCTAAAGGGACACCCCAGGCACAATGACAGCAGTTTCACAATGCGCATATTGAAAGCACAAGTAAATGATTTCAAAATACAATGTGTTTTTTTTTCACTCCCCCCCCCCTCCCTAAACTTTCAAAACATAATGACAATGCAAAAAAAGAACAAAAAATGCCTAAGGTGTAGGTTACAAGAAAACCTAATTATGTTCTATTAGCTTGAAGAAGTATACCTGTCATTTAAAAACATTTCTAAAAACCTGCCTGGTTTGTTAGAGTAACCATTTAATGTGAGTATTATTATTATTATTATTATTATTATTATTATTATTATTATTATTATTATTATTAATTTATTTATTTGGGGGGGGGGGGTGTCAGGGGCTCTCACAGCTATTTTTGAGCGCCCTCCATTAAGAAGTTGGACTAGAGCTGAGCTGCCAGTAGTACACACATAGGGACTTCTTCTCTCTCTGGCCACTCTCTGCTGTATCATGAAAGTGCACTTGAATAAACAGTCTGGAACAAACAGGGAATACTTTACACCGGACACTAATATAGATGACAGGTGGAGGGAGAAGAGAATACTGATGCATTGGAATTGCAAGGTGCAAGATAAGCAGAAAGGAAAGAAACAGCAGCCGTACAGCCAGAAAAGAGTTACACTAAGCAATGAGCTACTGAGATGAGAAGGAAGCCAGGATCGACCTTTGAAAGACAGCACAGCAGCAACATAAGACAGAAGGGGTTACACTAAGTGCTGAGCTACTTTGATGAGGAGGAAGCCATGATCTACCTTTCAAGGACAACAGAGCATCAACATAACAAAGAAGGGGTTACATTAAGCACTGAACTACTGAGATGAGAAGGAAGCCATGAACTACCTTTCAAGGACAGCACAGCAACAACATAATAAAGAAGGGGTTAAACTGAGCACTTACCTGCTGCTGAGATCAGAAGGAAGCCTGGATGTACTTTTTATGGACATTGCAGATCCTTTCACCACTTCCTGCGTTCAATCTTGCTGTCCCTGTTACTAGAGATGGATTTCCTCTAACAACTGAACAGCAGATTGCAGAGAAGGGAGACACCTTGTGGTCACGACTTTAAGTCTGTTTTTCTAAGGTACGGAACCATTTTTGGTAAATGAAGTGAATTACACAAATGGTAACATTTACTATCAAATGGGGGAAGTTGTATGAAATTACGGCCACCATTTAGCGGTACTTTAGCATGAGCTGGATGTGCTGCAGATTTTCTACAGAGAACTTAATATTTGGTGTATCTTTTTAATATCTGCAACCCATAGATTCAGTCTTACCAGTCTTGAACATAGGCCGTGTCTGGTATTGCGGCACTAAGTTAAAGCACTTTTAAAATCAGGGGCAGAGGGAAAATTTGATAGCAAGTAGGCACTCACCTTTCCTTGTGCCTGTGGTGAGCGGCGGGACCAGCCTCTAGACCCCCCTGGGCTCTGGGATCTCCAGGGTGTACACTTCAGGAACCAGCCGATAGACTGGCCGCTCAGCCAGTCAGAGACTGGGGCAGGGTGCCTTTCCAATCACTGATTGGCTGAGCGGCTAGTTCCCTCCAAGTCATGACATCATTACAACGGGGAGAGGTAAGTGCCTACTGGTTATTAAATTCCCCACCCGCCGGCTGCTGGATTTTCAAAATGGCAGCACTTCTCCTTTAAATAACAATTAGCTGCAATACAAAAATGATGCTGCTTCTGGGGAAATAAAAGGAGAAGTTCAATAGATAAAATTCCGTCACTTGGGTACAGGGAGCAATTTTGGTGCTACGAAAAGATTTAATCATTGAAGCCTTGTGAAATATTTCATCCGATTTCCTTTGTGTAACTGGACCATTTAATGTGACAAATACGCTTCAATCGAAGACAGCTGGAAAGGGGGGCAAATACTTTTTTCCTGTACAGAAAAAAAATTCACGGGCTGGAAAAACGGTAATCTTCTTCTTTCATTTTAATTGCATTTTAGTCCTCTAATATTTATTTAGTCGAAAACGAAGGCGGGGGGGAAAAAAAAATCTAATTTATAAGGCAGAGATTTCGCGCCAGTTCAGGCAGCGATTCAGGTGGACATTTGGGAATCCTTGAATAATATATGATTGACATGTATCGACTTAGTTGCCATGGTTACCATTCAAGGACAATACAACGTAACTATTTTACCATTTACATTATAAAGATGATTTAATCTGTCAAAGTGGAAATAGATACAAAAAAAAAAGAAGAAGAAGAAGAAGAAGCCCAATCTCATTTACTTGAAAGCAAATTAATCTTACAGGGATAGACTAAATAGGGCGAAATGTTTCACGAGAAGAAAGATGTATCCATTATTATAGGAAATTTAAATATCACGACCTCTTCATCATCTTTTCATGTCGCGTTTGGAGCAAAAATTACCAGAGATGATGATATCATTTCACTTGTGAATACCTCCAGCTGCAATAAAAATAGCAAAAGTGCCGGCTTGCTGATTAAGTAGAGTCCATAGGACGGAGCTAAAGCCCCCATTATTTAGTAGCTTCCAGACACAAAGAATTACAGAGTGCCGCACGCTTTTTCTAGCACCGACATCCAGTTTAGACGTTTTGCTTTTTATCCCCGCCATGAACAGCGCCAGTCTTTTTGCAGGTGGTGTGTGGTATTGCAGCTCAGCGCCATTAGGCTATGTTCACACAACATAAATTAACGGCCGTTATTTTCACCCGGCCTGACACGTGCGTCTGAAACGTAGAAATACGATCATACGGTCTAGTCGTGAAACTAGGGCCGTTGTATAATTTTGCTTCATCGCCTGTTTCTAAGCAGGCTGAAACAGATAATTTATTTGAAATACTGCGCCCGGCCCAAGAAACCACGCAGAAATTTTTTTACTTCAACATCAAGTTTAATTTGGCAGATATAAGTTTTACGTGCGCGGCCGCATTGAAATCCACGGCCGTTGTTGGAGCATTACCGGCTGGAAATAATCGACTTGTTCATTTTTCAGGGAGACGTATATACAACGGCCGTTATGTAATACGTAGTGTGCATTCAACGGCCGTAGTTACATTACATTGCAGTCATGTTAGAGAATCTCAAAACTACGGCTGTAGTTTTGTGGCGAAGACTACGGCCGTAGTTTTATGTAGTGTGAACATAGCCTTAAAGTGAAGGCTGCATTACCAGATTTGGCCAGTGAAAAAGGGTGGTGCTGTTTCTGGACATCTAGACAGATAGATAGATAGATAGATAGATAGATAGATAGATAGTGAGAGGAACAGAAGTAATGTAGTTCAGGCCAGTTGTTCCAGATGCTGGGAATAGTGAAGTGAGGTTTTACCAGACTATGAGGATAATATAATATGACTTTCATCCAAATGTAACATAAAGAGTCAGAAATCTTGTAAAGTTCACATAACTTGTCTTTCACCAAAGTCTGTCTGAATATTTTGCTCTCACAGTTAAGTGAGGAAAGATTTGGGGGTAAGAAAATTGTAGACTATTTCTTCCCGTCCGCTAACATCTGTAAAGAGGATTAAGAACATTCATTAGAATTACAGAACTCCATTGGTGAGGCTGCAGCCACTTCACACTCTCACCCAGCTCTGGGTACTGATTTCCCACATCAAATCTATCACTTTACCAACCTACTATGAGTTCTATATATTATCTATCTATCTCCTATCTATACATCATTTATCTACTATCTATCTATCTTCTATCTATCTATCTATCTATCTATCTATCTATCTATCTATCTCCTATCTATATATCATTTATCTATCTATCTATCTATCTATCTATCTATCTATCTATCTATCTATCTATCTATCTATCTATCTATCTATCTCCTATCTATCTATCTCCTATCTATATATCATTTATCTCCTATCTATCTATCTATCTATCTATCTATCTATCTATCTATTTCATATATATCTATCTAGATCTGGATACAGGGATTAAAGCCGGGTCTTTAACCCATTGGTCCCAAATGCCATTACATACAAAGATGCCAGTATTTATGTCAAAGTTATCAACCAATATAGTGTTTTTATGAGGAGCCTCCAAGTCTGCACTGTAGCAGAGCTTCTCAGATCATTCTTTAGTTTAGATAGATAGATAGATAGATAGATAGATAGATAGATAGATAGGAGATAGATAGATAGATAGATAGATAGATAATAGATAGATAGATAGATAGATAATAGATATATAGATAGATAGATTGATAGATAGAGAGATAGATAGATAGGAGATAGATAGATAGATAGATAATAGATAGATAGATAGATAATAGATATATAGATAGATAGATTGATAGATAGAGAGATAGATAGATAGGAGATAGATAGATAGATAGATAGATAGATAGATAGATAAACAGACAATAGATAGATAGATAGATAGATAGATAATAGATAGATAGATAGATAGATAGATAGATAGGAGATAGATAGATAAACAGACAATAGATAGATAGATAGATAAACAGACAATAGATAGATAGATAAATAGATAGATAGATAATAGATATATAGATAGATTGATAGATAGAATGATAGATAGATAGATAGATAGATAATAGATAGATAGATAGATAGATAGATAGATAGATAGATAGATAGGAGATAGATAGATAGATAGATAAATAGGACATAGATAGATAGATAGATAGATAGATAGATAGATAGATAAACAGACAATAGATAGATAGATAGATAAACAGACAATAGATAGATAGATAGATAGATAGATAGATAGATAGATAGATAGATGAAATAGGATGTAGAAGTAAATGATAGTTGGGGTTTATACTTTGAAAGGTTGAAAGATTATTGATTGATCCTTTATTAAGGTTATTAAATTTGTCATAAAAGTAAAACTAGATAGATAGATAATAGATAGGGGATAGATAGATAGATAGATAGATAGATAGATAGATAATAGAGAGGGGATAGATAGATAGATAGATAGATAGATAGGAGATAGATAGATAGACAGACAATAGATAGATAGATAGATAGATAGATAGACAGACAGACAGACAATAGAGAGGGGATAGATAGATAGATAGATAGATAGATAGATAGATAGATAGATAGATAGATGATAATAGATAGGAGATAGATAGATAGATAGATAGGAGATAGATAGATAGATAGATGATAATAGAGAGGCGATAGATATTTCTTCCAGTTCTACCTTGATAGAGACCTTCCATATAACGTAACCTCAATGTAAATGATGAGTGATCTGTGGAGCAGCCCCACCGCATAGACAAACACAGACGCCGAGGAGGATGGCAGAATTTATGCCAAGTCTCATGACATCGCCACACAGATACCCAGACAACACAGTGCTGACGTTTGGGCGAATTTGCATCTCACTTTGCCTCAGCTGGCAACATTTAAACTTGCACACCAGATGGTTGTAGATTTCGCCTCTCTGCTATCATTTGGGGCATACATAATAGAGAGGCTGTATCAGTATACAGGGAAAGTGCTGCGTATTAGAAATCTCCTTCCCGCAGCCGGCTCACATTAATATTTTTCCAACTATTTGAAATTCCGCCGCTCCACGGAAACACAAACAGTAAACATCTTTGCACATGCGAGTCACATAGCTCATGTATTATTCTCCCGCAAATTACCATCGATAATACTAATATTCTGTGTATTCTTGACGAAAATCATTGGAGAACAATCGTATAAGCATGAAATACGTCCATGCATTATACAAATGTAATTATCTCATTGCTGGGGCTGGGCCACGGTGTGACCGGCTTCGGCTTTCTATTGGTTTTTATGAGGATTAGATACTATTCCAGGCATTGTATTGATCTTTTGCGCATATTACGGCTCTGCTTAAACTGATGTTCCTTTAAAAAGAAATGTTTCATCTCAATGTTCTCAGATGTGAGAAGGGAAAAATGTTCCATCAAACGGAGCAAGTATATAGGGAGAGCATTTACCCCTTAAAGGGAAAGTTTCATGGATTACATTTTATATCGTGTCGAGATTATATATATATATTTTTTTACAGATATATCCTTTTTATTTCCGCTTCCCTCCTGGGATGATCAGCAAGATGGTGAAAAAAGCAAATCAACGACTAAAAAATAATGCGAGTTTTTTATGCGTAAATGGAGTTGTTTATGCTGCTGTATGTGTTTTTATGTGACCACCTAGTGGTCATGATGAGAACTGCAGGTATGTCATGATAATTTATTGCATTCATATAGTGAATAATTAGAATCCTTAAAGGGGACCTGCCCCCCTCGCTGCCGGGATGAAGGTGGCCCGACCCCCCGGTGGAGCGCTTTATACTCATCCCCCTCCCGGACCCCGTCCCTAAATCCCTGTCGGAAGCTGTGCGCGCCCTCACTAGAGAAAAGCCCGACGCCCATAGAAAAGGGCTCCACCGGGGGGGTCGGGCGGGCTTCATTCTGGCAGCCGGAGTGACATTTTTTTTTTTACAGGAAATATCCAGTGCTACAAAAACAAGGCCACTTTCTTCCATAGACAGCATGACTTATTTCTCCAGTTTGGGTGCAGGTTCTGTAATTCAGTTCTATTGAAGTGAATGGAGCTTAATTGAAAACCACACCTGAACCGGAGACAAGAGCTGTGCTGTCTCTGGAAGAAAGTGGCCATGTTTTTGTAGTGCTGGATAATAACCCCTTTAAAGGGTTTTTTTATGGGCAAATAAAACAATTCAGGTACTGCTGCTAATATACTAAACAAGACCTCCTCGCTGTTCCTGATGTGCGATCTTCTGGTCCTGGCTGCGTTCCTATTCTGTTGATATCCCTCCCCGCTCATCCAATCACAGAGCAGAACAGGCGCGCGCTGCAACATAGTAAGACAGAAAGTCGGGACCGGAGGATCAGACAGATGGAACGGCAGGAGAGTGATGGTAAGTATAAACTTAGTATTGTGTTGAGTTTTGCTATAAATTACTGGAGTTGTTTATGCAATAACTGTCTTTATGTGACCACCTACTGGTGATGATGTGAACTGCAGGCCTGTCATGATAATTTATTGCATTCATATAGTGAGGAATGGGAATCCTTAAAGGAGAAGTCCGGCGAATTTTTTTTTTTTTTAGTATTGTATTGCCCCCCAAAAGTTATACAAATTACCAATATGCACTTATTACGGGAAATGCACATAAAGGGGGAGACTTATCAAACATGGTGTAAAGTGAAACTGGCTTAGTTGCCCCTAGCAACCAATCAGATTCACCCTTTCACTACTCACAGACTCTTTGGAAAATGAAAGGTGGAATCTGATTGGTTGCTAGGGGCAACTGAGCCAGTTTAACTTTACACCACTGCATCAAGGCTTCACTTCCTGGATAAAATGGTGATGTCACTTCCTGGATAACATGGTAATGTCACTTCCTGGATAAAATGGTGATGTCACTTCCTGGATAAAAGGGTGATGTCACTTCCTGGATAACATGGTGATGTCACTTCCTGGATAACATGGTGATGTCACTTCCTGGATAACATGGTGATGTCACTTCCTGGATAAAAGGGTGATGTCACTTCCTGGATAGCATGGTGATGTCACTTCCTGGATAAAATGGTGATGTCACTTCCTGGATAACATGGTGATGTCACTTCGTGGATAAAATGGTGATGTCACTTCCTGGATAAAATGGTGATGTCACTTCATGGATAAAATGGTGATGTCACTTCCTGGATAAAATGGTGATGTCACTTCCTGGATAACATGGTGATGTCACTTCCTGGATAAAATGGTGATGTCACAACCCGACTCCTAGAGCTGTGCGGGCTGTGGCTGTTGGATGGCAGAGGGATGCTCAGTGTCCCTCCAGTGCCCTGTGTCCCTCAGTGTCCCCCTGCCATGATCCTCTCCAGCAGCCACAGCCCTCACAGCTCTTGGAGTTGGGTTGTGACATCACCATGTTATCCAGGAAGTGACATCACCATGTTATCTAGGAAGTGACATCACCATGGTTTCCAGGAAGTGAAGCCTTGATGCAGTAGTAAGCGCAGGAAAAAAAAGCACTTTATAAGCATATCCTGTAATAAGTGTATATTGGGGATTTGTATAACTTTTGGGTGACAATACAATACTTTAATAAAAAAATTGTTGCCGGACTTCTCCTTTAAAGGGGGGTTCCTAGGCAAATGCTGTTAATATAATAAACAAGATCTCCTCGCTGCTCCGGCTGTGCGATCTTCTGGTCCTGGCTGTGTTCTTATTCTGATGATATCCCTCCCAGCTCACCCAATCACAGAGGAGAACAGGGGAGTGTCTCAACATAGAAAGACAGGAGCACAGCCAGGACAGGAGAACTCAGCTGGAGCAGGAGGGGAGTGATAGTAAGTATGCACTCACTAATGTTTTAGTATGCCAGGAGTCAGAAGAATCTATCCTGCTGATATGTAACTATTGCACAGGAGATGATGAGGAGGAAGGTCTGTTACCTTCATCCTTGGTGCCATTCTGGTGCAGTTATTAGTTTGCTTCACTATCCGGAGTGACCATTGGGAGCACTGGGGCACCCAGACAGGGCACCCCTTTCTAATGACAATGAATGGGGCAGGCTTTATCAGCACTATGGTGGTGGGCAGTGCTCCTAATGGTCTCACTGGACTGTGGAGGAGGCTACTAACTGCACCGAAATGGCGCAGAGGAGGAAGGTAAGAGACAGATCGTCCCCCTCAGCGCCTTCTATGCAATAGGGACATATCAGCACGTTAGATTTGTCTAACCTGCTGATAGTTCCCTTTAAAGGAGTTATCTGGTTAAGTAAAATACATGCTTAATTGTCCCCCCTTCACTAAAAATTTATTTCATACTTGTTATCTTTTCAGTCTCCTTCCCCCATTTCTAAGCGGCTGTTTCTGCTGAAGACACAGAAAACTGTGTGTGAGCTTTTCTCTGCTCTGATTACCCACTTCTGAGACATCTGATGTAAACAATGTCTCTGGCCAGCTGTCTCTGCACTCTGTAATGCTGGAAAGGTTAATCTAAGGTCAAGTTTCTGGGGACCTCACTGTGATTAACCCTCCCAACATTACGGAGTGCAGAGACAGACGGTCAGGGACACTTTACAAGAGCCATCTCAGAAGTGGGAGATTAGAGCAGAGATCCCGGTCAGAGGGTGTAAACCTGAAACATGCAATAACGTCTACTGCTCTGTTTTTTGCACCACGGTCATTGTCTGCATCCATAGACTGTATGTTGGGCTGTGATCCTCATGTAGCTATACCTTGCTGTTTGGAGAGTGCTGGCACCTGTTTCTATACTTTTCCATAATACAGGATGTAACTCAGGATCAGTAATGTAATGTATGTACACAGTGACCTCACCTGCAGAATAGTGACTGCAGCTCTGGAGTATAATACAGGATTAGTAAAGGATAAGTAATGTAATGTATGTGTGGTGTCCCACCATGGGTGTTGTTATTAGTTGCACCCTTTGTAAAAGCCGGTACTTATTGTGAGTAAGTGGTGATGAAGTGGTGATAAAGTTTCGCCACTAGATGTCGCTGATGTGGGTTTGTGTACTTAGATGCTTCATGGCTGAAGTATGGAAAGGGTTATTGTTTATTTGTGTGTCACATGGATCTGTGAACCTATGGGAATCTCTTCTTCTTCTTCTTCCCTATCATTTTTCCCTTTACTTCTTCTAATGCACTCTTCACGTATTCACAGCACACCTTAGATACACTGGGGACAGGAAGTCACATGGGTAGAAGAAGTGTATGAGTCTTTTGTGTTGGACATTGTAGGAGAAGGAGGCAAGCTAGAAAGCTCCCTACAGCGGTCCTCTTGGGCCCTGGCCCTCTGCCAGTTCCCCCTACCCTAAAGAGTCAGGTTTCTGTATGAGTAGAAAGCAAGACAAGACACAGCTAACAGTTTCTTCTCAGCTTACTGTCTCACCCTCTAGTACGGGTCCCCCGACAATGGTAGGGCATTAGGTGGTGCGAAGACCCAAAGCTCAGTACATGGGCACAAGTATTCTATTCTTCTTCTAAGTATTCTTCTATCTCATCCCCCAACATCCGTGCAGAGCACAGTACTACTTAGGTTGGGATGCTCACGACATCCTCCTCTCTGCTACTCTGATTCTTTGTATCTCTCAGCACGCTACTCAGTCAGCACGACTGTACTCCTCACTGTATCCCTATCACTGATCTGGTTGCTGTATTGGCAAGTGGTTTATCAAGGGATCCATCAAGTGTATCGTACCCTGTCAAGGGAAAGCTGTATAACTTGATGCACACAAGTACTTTCCAAGTAAAAATGAGATTATTTATGGTAAAGAGACTCTGTGATTCATCAACCCACACCAATACAGTGTATACCACATCCTTGGGACATTTCCCCTTTCTGAGTGTGGCAGTACCAATAGTCCGGGAGGGTCACTACACCACTCTGGCCCACCGACACTGGCGTCACAACATAGCATCACTGGGCCCGGCTATATCTTGGCCAACCACCATAGAACTGGCGCCACACCATACCATCTAGCAAGTGACCAGCCATGCCTTTACACCGGGGTCGCCACATATGTTCACAGTGACCCCACCAGCAGGATAGTGACTGCAACCCTGGAGAATAAAACAGGATGTAACTCAGGATCAGTAATGTAATGTATGTACACAGTGACCTCACCAGCAGAATAGTGAGTGCAGCTCTGGAGTATTATATAGGATGTAACTCAGGATCAGTACAGGATCAGAAATATATATATATATATATATATATATATATATATATATATATATATATAAATTCTATAAGACAAATGGTGTGTTGAGGTCGACATCCGCTTAACTAGTAACCAGTAACGTTGACATCTACCAGTGTCATAAAGCAGTTGATGTACAAGTAACATGGTCTTGCACGCTCAGTCCTCCTTGCTTGCACTATCTGGGCTCCAGCCCTCGCCCCCCTGATGTAAAGCAGAGGGATTTCCATTAGAGACTCCGGCAGCCGCTTTCCCCCTCTCCTCCATCGGCAGCGTTCCCCGCACAGGTGACATCTCCGCATCCTGAGCATCAGCAGCCGGCAATCTGTCACGCCGCAACGTCGTCTCCGGGATGACAATCCGGCCATCTCTGTGATAAATGCTCAAAGTGGGATTTAGTCAAGGGCTCATAATTTAATAAACCAATTTTTATTGATGGCCAATAAGCCGGGAACGCGTCGCTACAAAACATCCCACCGAACAAAGGGAGAGATGATATATTAGAAAAACAATCGCTCCTCATTTACTAAATCACGATTGAAAGGAAGATGTCACCCAGCCGCCTGGTAATGAAGCCTGATTTCCAGATTTCACGCTTATATGCACAGTCAGGTCTGGTTATAGATCCGCCATGCTTATAGCCGATAAATAGCGCAATATTGTGCTAAATAAAGTAAAAAAAAAAACCCTAACAAGTGAATATTTGTTTGAAAGGAAAGTTCCAGATTCCGAATAATTGTTTGCTTCCTTATCTCTGGAAAAACAGCGCCACTCCTCTCTATAGGTTGTGTCTGGTACTGCAACTCACCACCGCACAAAGGGTCTGGTGTACTAATTCCCCTCTGTGGCTTTTCCAGTATAATTTCTAATAAAGCAGCTTATCCCCGGAGGAATGGAGGACGGATCTGAAACCAGCGACAAGGATGGAGTCTATAGATGTGTCCATCCTTATCTTTCTTCTAGGTCTGATATAGAGATGAGGTACGCAGGAAGACCAGCTTTGAATATAATTTTGTAATACTCTGTTGGCAGATTCTATAGGGGAGATTTATCAAACATAGTGTAAAGTGAAACTGGCTCAGTTGCCCCTAGCAACCAATCAGATTCCACCTTTTATTTTCCAAAGAGACTGTGAGGGATGAAAGGTGGAATCTGATTGGTTGCTAGGGGCGACTGAGCCTGTTTCACTTTACACCATGTTTGATAAATCTCCCCCTATATATCTATATGTGGCACCCAGTGGGTACGTGAATTGTAGCCCGTTGAGGGCTTTGTTTAAAATGTATTGGATTGTAAGAAATTGCAATCCTTAAAGGGCCACTCCAGGAAAAAAAAAAGCAAAATAAGTTATACAGATTTGTAAATTACGAATATATTTAAAAAATCTCCAATCTTCCAGTACTGCTTCTTCAGCTGCTGTATGTCCTGCAGGAAGTGGTGTATTCTTTCCAGTCTGACACAGGGCTCTTTGCTGCCACCTCTGTTCATGTCAGGAACTGTCCAGAGCAGCAGCAAATCCCCATAGAAAACTTCTCCTGCTCTGGACAGTTCCTGACATGAACAGAGGTGGCAGCAAAGAGCCCTGTGTCAGACTGGAAAGAATACACCACTTCCTGCAGGACATACAGCAGCTGATAAGTACTGGAAGACTGAATATTTTTCAATAGAAGTAAATTAAAAATTTAGAAACTTTCTGGCACCAGTTAATTAGAGAAACTTTATAGAAGTTTATAGGTCATTTAGCTAGCTTAGTAAACATATGGCAGTAGTGGTGGTGGTAGTAGTAGTAGTAGTAGTAGAAGTACTACTACTACTACTACTACTACTACTACTACTACAACTACTACTACTACTACTACTAATAATAATAATAATAATAATAATAATAATAATAATAATAACAACAACAATATTCATAGTACTACTACTACTACTGCTGCTGCTACTGCTACTATTACTATTACCACCACTACTACTACTACTACTACTACAACAACATCAACTGTTACTACTACTACTATTACTACCACCACTACTACTACTACTACTACTACTGCTGCTACCACCACCACCACCACTACTACTACTACTGCTACTATAACTACTACCAAAACTACTCCTACTACTACTCCTACTCCTACCACTACTACTACTCCTACCACTACTACTACTACTGCTACTACTGCTACCACCACCACTACTACTACTGCTACTACTGCTACTACCACTACTACCAAAACTACTCCTACTACTACTCCTACTCCTACCACTACTACTACTACTGCTACCACCACCACCACTACTACTACTGCTACTACTGCTACTACCACTACTACCAAAACTACTACTACTCCTACCACTACTACTACTACTACTACTACCACCACCACCACTACTACTACTACACTACTACTACTACTACTACTACTACTACTACTACTACTACTACTATTACTACCACCACTACTACTACTACTACTACTACTACTACTACTACTACTATTACTACTACTACCACCACTACTACTACTACAACAACATCAACTGTTACTACTACTACTACTACTACTTCTACCACCACTACTACTGCTACCACCACCACCACTATTACTACTGCTACTACTACTACTATTACTACTACTACCACCACTACTACTACTACTACAACAACATCAACTGTTACTACTACTACTACTTCTACCACCACTACTACTGCTACCACCACCACCACTATTACTACTGCTACTACCACTACTACCAAAACTACTACTACTACTGCTACCACCACCACTACTACTACTGCTACTACCACTACTACCAAAACTACTACTACTCCTACCACTACTACTACTACTACTACTACTACTAATAATAATAATAATAATAATAATAATAATAATAATAATAATAATAAAAAAACATTAGTAAAAAAAAAATTAACTCTGAAGAATCTCAGTTCTCCGAATCCCCTTCCTATTGTCTCAGCAACTTTTACCGCTTCATGGTTTGACCTACATTTTTACTTTTTAAAACTTTGCAAAAGAAGTCGATTATTGCCGGTTTAATGTGGTGTTATGGAAGCTCGGCTGGATTCAGACTATTTAATGCAGAATTAACCTATCTTCATAACGGCAGATTGTTTGATTGGACTAATTAACAATCCGGCTCACTCCTGCTCCCTCTGCTGCCTGGGAATGATTGGTCTCTTTGTAACAAGGTTAGGCTCTGGAGATCACATGTGACATATATGGGGAGGAAAAAAAAAAGTAATATATTCCTAATGCCAGATGAGATAAAGATTTGCAGACAGATTTGCTTAGCGAGTGCCTTACCGTTTGTTCAGAGTATTTTTTATCTGAAATCTAATTTCGCTCAAGTGGCAGGCGACTTTAGCGATTAATGGGCTGATTAACCCGGCATGCATGTAAAAATGTCCAATCCATATGCCCTCATTTATGGGAATAGTGCGGAGGCAAGCTGGTGGTCATGTCCTCTGTAACCAGTTTTATCATTGACTTTGGCTGATTTAAAAATTTTATTCTAGAAAATGAGAAGCGAGGTAGGATTGATGTACGCGGCTGCCGCCATTTGTCTTCATGGGAAGAGTATAGCTTGTAACTAGTAGAAGTGCATCTGTATGCTTCATACAAATTCTGGCATCTAATAAGAACACCATGGGCTGCGTTTACACGGAGCGATAATTCGCCCAATCGATCGTTTAACCATTTTGAAGCAACGATTTGGTTTTTATAACGATCAGCGTTTAAACGAATATATCGTTAGAAAAATTGTTAGAAAATTTGTAAGAAACATCGTTATTGTGATCGTTTTAAAGATCGCTTAAGCACATCTTTTACACGAAGCGATCTGCGAATTTTTAGCGAACGACCATTTGAGAACATGTTGAAAGATCAAAATGAAGGATTTCTCACTCGATCGTTATCGCAAAAATTTGACCGATAATCGTTCTGTGTAGACGCAGCATAAAGGATGACGATTTAAACACTAAAATCAGCACTTTTTAGCCCTAGAGAATGTTCTTGAAATGCGTGGGCGTGTAGGCGCCTATTTTGTTGTGCAAATGGTTTGGCAAGAATACCCTAAATGTCAGTCAAGTCAAAAGTTTTCTATTTGTTACATTAAAGGGGTAGTTTAAAAAAAAAATCTTCCAAATCAACTGGTGCCAGAAAGTGCCAGAGATTAGTAATTTACTTTTATTTAAAAATGTAAAGTATTCCAGTACATTTCAGTTACTGTATGTTCTGCAGGAAGTGGTGTATTCTGTCCAGTCTGACACAGTGCTGCCACCTCTGTCCATGTCAGGGACTGTCCAGAACGGTAGCAAATACGCATAAAAAACCTCTCCTGCCCTTGACAGTTCCTGATATGGACAGAGGTGGCAGCAGAGAGCACTGTGTCAGACTGAAGAGAGTACACCACTTCCTGCAGGACATTTTGCTGTCCTAAAGGGAACCTTGCATCTAGACAATACTATGTAATCTATCACCATCATCTTATAGAGCAGGACGAACTGAGAAGATTGATATATATCATTGTGGGAAAAGATTCAGTATAACTTTTAAAATATTGATTGAAATCCCTGATCATTCCGTGGTAAGGAGTCCAGTGGGCGGTGCCACTCAATGGACTGGGAACATCAGAGATTTCAACGCACCAAATTACAAGTTATACTAAATCTTTCCCCATAAAGATATATATTAATCTGCTCAGCTCCTTCTGCTCTATAACATGATAACGATAGCGTCAGTAGCATTTTCATGGTGACGAATTCCCTTTAAAGGCAGCATAAACTAGTGACAGAAATGCTGTATTAATTACTTCTGTTCAGCCGTTCTCCTAATATGCAGGAGAATGGGCTTTGTGATTCCTCACTGCCTTCACCCTCCAGATGCTGATTGACAGCTGTCTGCCTATATACAGTATATATAGACAATTGCCAATCAACAGCTGGTGGGCGGAGTGTGCTGGTGTTCATGAATATCCAGGACTCCTAAGCACACACATAATGGAGACGACTAGTTGCCCTTTTAATTCAAGGAGATATCTTTTAATCAGCTGCACAGAACAACGTAAATGATACACCATCATGTTCAGCCTCTCTATCCCTAGTTTTTGCTACTCTTAGATAGGATGCCATAAACCTACTGACAGAGTCTCCTTAAGGAGTTATGAAAAGGATAGGGGATAAGTCCCCTAAATGGGTTATGCAGAGGATAGGGGATAAGTAGTTGATCCATGGGGTCCAACTATTGGAAATCCCGTTAATCAAAAAAAAATGGAACTTGTTTTTGTATTGAGTGAATGTAGTAGTAGCCTGCATGCTCACCCACAACTCTATGTCATTTACTGTCTATGGGATTGACTATTATAAAGCTTAGATTTGCTGATTAGTGGTCAGAATGGAAACGGCAATATTTAGGGATTACTTTAAAATACGGATATAGGGGGAAATTTTTTTTAAAAAAAATTGGTTTCACAGTTTAACCAATGGGTCATTTTCCGACGACACCTTCCCTTTAACTCCTAGAAGATGCCTTTAATTACTTTTTTTTTTTTTAGGCTATGCAAGATTTGGAAATTACTTTAAAATACAGATATAAAAAAAAAAAAACACCAAAATTGTTACAAAAAAAGTATAGGTTTCACATAAAAACACAGTTTCACCCATGGGTCTCCAAACTGCGGCCCTCCAGCTGTTGCGAAACCACAACTCCCATGATGCCTGGACGGCTAAAGCTTTGGATCTGGCTGTCCAGGCATGATGGAAAATGTAGTTTTGCAACAGCTGGAGGGCCGCAGTTTGGAGACCCATGGTTTAACCAATGGGTCATTTTCCGAAGACACTTTCCCTTTAACTCCTAGAAGATCCCTTTAATAACTTTTTTTTTCTCAGGCTATGCAAAATTTGGAAATTACTTTAAAATACAGATATATTTTTTTTTAAAAATCACCAATATTGTAAATTAAAAAAAAAAGGTTTCACATAAAAACACAGTTTAAAACCAATGGGTCATTTTCCGATGACCCCTTCCCTTTAACTCCTAGAAGATCCCTCTAATTCCTTTTTTTCTCAGGCTATGCAAGATTTGGAAATTACTTTAAAATACAATAATAGAAAAAAAAAATCAACAAAATTGTAGAAAAAAAAAAATTCACATAAAAACACAGTTTAACCAATGGGTCATTTTCCGAGGACACCTTCCCTTTAACTCCTACAAGATCCCTTTTAATTACTTTTTTTTTTCTCAGGCTATTTTATGCTTATTAGAGAAAAGTAGGCAAGTGGTGGGTGTTATGGAAATGCAGATAACCTCCGGAGAGGAACATTCGTTTTCTTTGCCGAGTTTTCAGAAGTATTTATTTATAGTTTTGACATCTTGTTGACTTGTAACCATGTGAAAGATTTCTAGCTGAGATGGACATTTTGTATATAATGAACGCGGCCTCTGAATTATTCCTTGTGATGTGCACTAGTATTGTACAAGCAATATTTCATCTAATTTATCACATCAGGTAATGGGAACATTTGGACATTTCTGCTTGAATGGGTTTTGGAGGGTTTTTTTTTTTTCAAGAATTCGGTGCGAGGTTTATCCGGAATATTTAGTGTAATTATTTTAATGCCAGTTGAGTTGCTTCTTGAAGTAAATATTAGAGAGAACTAAAGGAGGGTTTCTGGCCGTGAAATCCTGAAGCGATTGTCAAAAACAATTACTGCAAAACCAATAGACAGAATAGTTAGGTGTCAGATTATGAGATATTCTGGGGGTCAAATCAGCACCAGGCAAAGGTACCAGAGTCCTGTAAGAGGGGATCGGGACAACGTGCAGTAGGATTATCACATTATAGGATGGGTGGACAAGGATTTCATGGATTAGAAGTCATAGTAGAGTACAACAGAGTATAATTTGGTATGGGGAAAAAATGTTACTGGAAGATAGATAGATAGATAGATAGATAGATAGATAGATAGGAGATAGATAGATAGATAGATAGATAGATAGATAGATAGATAGATAGGAGATAGATAGATAGATAGATAATAGGTAGATAATAGATAGATAGATAGATAGATAGATAGATAGATAGATAGATAGATAGATCGATAGATAATAGGTAGATGATAGATAGATAGATAGATAGATAGATAGATAGATTGATAGATAGGAGATAGATAGATAGATAGATAGATAGATAGAGAGGAGATAGATAGATAGATAGATAGATAGATAGATAGATAGATAGGAGATAGATAGATAGATAGATAGATAGATAGATAGATAGATAATAGATAGATAGATAGATAGATAGATAGATAGATAGATGATAGTAGATAGATAGATAGATAAATAGATATATAGATAATAGGTAAATAATAGATAGATAGATAGATAGATAGATAGATAATAGGTAAATAATAGATAGATAGATAGATAGATAGATAGATAGATAGATAGATAGATAATAGATAGATAGATAAATAATAGATAGATAGATAAATAGATAGATAGATTGATAGATTGATAGAAGATAGATAGATAGATAGATAATAGGTAAATAATAGATAGATAGATAGATAGATAGATAATAGATAGATAAATAATAGATAGATAGATAAATAGATAGAAAGATTGATAGATTGATAGAAGATAGATAGATAGGAGATAGATAGGAGATACATAAATAGATAGATGGATAGATAGATAGATAGATAGATAGATAGATAGATAGATAGATATGAAATACATAGATAGATAGATAGATAGATAGATAGATAGTTATATAATAGATAGATGATAGAAAGTTCACTCTATGATTTCTGTTGTGCACATTATAAGTTTTGGTTATGAAAAATTAACAGACGCCTGTGACATTCTTCACCTATTGAGCGGCTCAGAGATACGTTACAGTCAATGTAATTGTCAGGTCTTAGGGGTTAACAGTGCCTTGTGGATATCTCTGTACGTCGCATGTGTAATGTGCGCTCATGCTTTAAGACACCTCATAGCAGAACAATACCCTGTAGCTTTAGTCATGACCTAATTAAATGTTGCAGGATATACATCTTGGTATCTGGGCATGCCCTGAGGCCTAGCACTGCTTAGTTAACATGGGCCCACGTGTTTCAGCCACTTCCAGTAACAATCCTGACAGGCAGACCTTGTTTGCGGAATGATGTCCGACCTCTGTTCTTCTGTATCTATCAGCAGACAGGACGGCCGCCAGACTGGGCTTTTTTGGCGCTTGTGTTGCGAGGAACGTTCGGCTTTGTGATCCACATTGGAGACTCACAGGAGAATCTTATTTACTGCGATGGAAATGTTCACATTACATTTCAGACACAATTAGGATGGCGTATGATGTTGGGCATGAGAACCTGCCAGCCTAACGGGAGAACTCATTTCTAATTTAATCAGGTCGGTCCAGAAACAAGATGTGCTGACTATGTAACGGAAATTAATCATTTTCTATGTACTCTGCTATTAAAGACCCCCGCCACCCCCCAAATCAAATAAGCACTGCTTAATATAAATCCTTGAGTCGTCCTCGTCACTCAAGAATAAGAGGTAAAAATGTTTTCTGCTTAACACTTTCCTGCTTCCATCTGTTCCTGAGAACTCCAAATCCATTACAGCTGTGGTGGAGGTTATTACCCAGCTTTCCTAGAGTCCAGAGCACCAGATCTAATAGCAGGCGGGAGGCTGTAATGGAGGCTATATTGTCACCCAGCTTTCCTAGAGTCCAGAGCACCAGATCTAATATTAGGCGGGAGGCTGTAATGGAGGCTATATTGTCACCCAGCTTTCCTAAAATCCAGAGCATCAGATCTAATAGTAGAAGGGAGGCTGTAATGGAGGCTATATTGTCACCCAGCTTTCCTAGAGTCCAGAGCACAAGATCTAATATTAGGTGGGAGGCTGTAATAGAGGCTATATTGTCACCCAGCTTTCCTAGAGTCCGGAGCACCAGATCTAATATTAGGCGGGAGGCTGTAATGGAGGCTATATTGTCACCCAGCTTTCCTAGAGTCCAGAGCACAAGATCTAATATTAGGTGGGAGGCTGTAATAGAGGCTATATTGTCACCCAGCTTTCCTAGAGTCCAGAGCACAAGATCTAATATTAGGTGGGAGGCTGTAATAGAGGCTATATTGTCACCCAGCTTTCCTAGAGTCCAGAGCTCAAGATCTAATATTAGGTGGGAGGCTGTAATGGAGGCTATATTGTCACCCAGCTTTCCTAGAGTCTCGAACACCAGATCTAATATCAGGCGGGAGGCTGTAATAGAGGTTATATTTTCACCCAGCTTTCCTAGAGTCCGGAGCACCAGATCTAATAGTAGGGTAGATCTGGTGCTCCGGACCAGTAGAGTCCTGGGCAAAAGATCTGGAAGGTAGGTTAATACCTGTAGGTACTGTAATAGATGCTATATAGGTCACCCAGCTTTGCTAGATTTCTTAGCACCGATTTTAATGGTAGAGGGGACACCTAGGTACTGGTATAGTGGTTATATTGTCACCCAGCTTTCCTAGAGTCCTTGGTACCATATCTGGAAGGTAGGGTAATACTTGTAGGTACTATAAAAGTGGCTATATAGGTCACCCAGCTTTCCTAGAGTCCAGAGCACCCAATCTAAAGTTGGAGGGATGTCCCTGTGGGTGCTATACTAGTGGCTGTATGATCACCCAACTTTCCTACAGTTCTGACCACTATATCTGGAGTATATAAAGTATATGAACCAATTTCATTGAAGAGATCACATTTTCAAGCAAGGCTCCATGGGAAAAAAGTATGCAAATGAGCTCTCCTCCAGAAGGAAGAACACCATTTAATATGAGCCAACCCAGCGTCTCCTCCACCCTCTGTACTCTCATCACCTGCTCCTCTATCGATACATAGAACCATCCTCTCATCTGTAATTTCATCACGTAACCGAGTGAAGTGCGGTCGGTGTTTTCTACGGCCGAGTCGTTTTTCACTGCTCCAATAAATAAAGGGGTGCTTCAATTTTAGAACCTTTCAGTCCGGCCGTAAAGTTCCTCCCATGCCCAATAAATCAATTACACCTAAAACAAGTCAAGCTCCCGCGTAAGGAGCCTTAGAGTTCTCCGCCGCCTTATATCTCCCGCCCAACGACGCAGCTGAGCATTACGACCAGAACACCCAGAATGCCTTGCACCATTAAGACACCTAATAACTCGTTGGAAATTTGCTTTTTAAAGTTTATGTGAAGAGGAGCCGTATTTTATGCCGTAATTCGGCTGCCAGGCATTATTTAGTGGGAAGCGACGGGTAAGTACACAAAGCAGGGGGAGACGTAAGTCAGTTTCGAAGGAAGTAAAAATTATTAGGATCTGATCTGGCAAGCAAGATCTGGAGCCGAGACTTTAAAGTTGCTGAATGGGATTAAATAAAGAGGTATAAATTGTCGGTGACAGCGTATATAGACACAGAGATATACGGCCACGGTGAAGGCTGCCGGGTAGGTGTCTCTGGCGCTATTAAGATACTGTCCAGGGCTCGGATCTGCAGACATCTCCAAACAGAATCCTTCACTGAGATCTGTATGTATATACAGAGGGAGAAGAACTCTGGGACAGGAAAAGAGGTTACGGTGGACTGAAAAGGGAGACAAAGACCTTCACTATGTAATGTATGGAAGAAGAAAACAGGGGAATTCTGGGTAGTGGTTGGTAATTTAAAGGCTTTTCTGCTTTTTATCTTATGCATCTTTCATAATGAAAAGTTGGTCTCAAACTGTTTAAAACATCTGTGCCCGCATCAGAGCTCCGCGGCCAGAAAGATCACCCGGCCGGTACTGATGATCACGTAGTGTGAACATAGCCTAAATGTGTATATAATAAATAAAAGGTCCCGTTTAAGTTTCCTGCATGGTACAGTATACAATATATTAAAGATCAAGTTACAGGAAAATTTATGCAAAAATTTATTTGGACCGGGGGTGAGGGAACATAAAAAAGAAGTTTATACTGTATGTGTCCAGCGTCCTGCTTCTGGACCCCAGACGGCTGTCTTCTCAGCCCCCCTTCAGCTGCATACTGAACCGGCTGATGGATGCCCGCTCAGTCAGTCAGTGACTGGGGTGGAATACTGTTGCAGTCACTGATTGGCTGAGTGGGCTAAATCCCACCCACTTCTAACGTTTCAGCTGGGTTTTGACATACCGGGAACCCAGGAGAAGAGGACATGGTGTAAAGTTGCCCCTAGCAACCAATCAGATTCCACCTTTCATTTTCCAAAGAGTCTGTGAGGAATGAAAAATGGAATCTGATTGGTTGCTAGGGGCGACTGAGCCAGATTCACTTTACACCATGTTTGATAAATCTCCTCCATAGGGTTTACAAAGGTGTCATATAGGTTACAGATATTAGTCCTTTCTAATGCAAACCTAATACCGTCAAATCAGATTTTATTATGAACTGGAGCCATGATGTGAACTGGAGCCATGTTTGATAAATCTCTCCCAACCTCTTTTTTATTCCACCTCCAGCCCGTAATGATTTTTGCCCCCACCCCCGACTTCTCCTTTAAGGTTTGCTATATGTGTATTTAATGGATAAAAGGTTACACTTTGTTGAATCACAGTATATAACACATCAAAGGTCAAGTTACAGTTTGCTATATATATGTACAGTATAATATGCATTAAAGGTCAACTTAAGGTTTCCTGCATCATGGTATATGACATATTAAAGGTCAAGTTAAAGTGTATTTAATGGCTATATTTACATAGGACTGCATGTGACCCAGTGTTCATACATTGCATCCCAAAAGCAATAACCCCCTCGGCCTGTACAGTCCTGCTCTAGTTCTTTCTTTGTTCCTGGGCTGCACTGTACCAGCTGGAATCAGAGCAGTCAGCGAGAATGAAGAAACGTAAGATGAAGTATGAAAATAAAAGACATAAAGCATTGCTTCTCAACTTTCCAGGCACCTGTTAAATCTCCTGCAATACCCAACAGACTGCCTTAATCCACCGAGATTCGAGGGATATCGCTGGTTATTTGTCAAGCTCCTCTCCTTTCCAAATTTAGTTTGGCTAATCCGGGCAGCATTTAGGTTCAGGTATCGGAATCTGGACTTCTGTGCCGCCGGCATTATCTCCTATCCCGACTTCCTCTTCTAATTATTTTCAGTTTTACTTTTATTCCGAGCGAAATAAAACAAAATAAACAACCAAGGAGTCACCTGTGAGAGTCAGCTGCCGCCACCGCCGCTCAGGGGACGGCGCCACGTTACAGCTGTGCATACAATAATCACATTTTATTATTCCTATGTGTTTAATTCAGGTATAGCATAGTGGAGTTTATCAGGTGATACAACGGAGGGGGGAAAAAAGTACAGTGTGCACTAAAATTATTGCAACATAGTAACATACATAGTTAATAAGGTTGATATAAGGCTAGAGTCAATCAGGTTCAACCTAGGGAAACCCTACTGTGCTGATCCAGAGGATAACATTGCCCCAGCACAAGGAGAAAATTCCTTCCCAACTCCAATGGTGATCAGAATAATCTCTGGATTAACGTATCACCGGAAATCTAATGCCCATAACTTGTAATATTATGTTGTTCAAGAAAAGCATCAAGGCCTCCCTTGAACGTATATAATGAATCGACCATGATAACATCATGTGGCAGATCCACAGTCTTACTGCTCTTACGGTAAAGAATATAGAGAGTGCCATAGTCTCACTGCTCGTAAAGTAAAGAATATAGAGAGTTCCATAGTCTCACTGCTTGTTCAGTAAAGAATATAGAGTTCCACAGTCTCACTGTTCTTACAGTAAAGAATCCTCATCTGTACTGATGGTGAAATCTTCTTTCCTCTAGACGTAGAGGATGCCCCCTTGTCAGGTTACAGACCTAGGAGTACAAAGATCTCTGTACTGTCCATTCATATATTTGTACATTGTGATCAGGTCACCCCTAAGACTTTTTTTTTTCTAGTGTAAATTACCCCAAACTTGATAACCTGTCCTGGTACTGTAACCCACCCATTCTCTTAATGACCTTTGTTGCCCTCCTCTGCACCCACTCCAGTTCAGCTGTGTCCTTCTTATATAACGGTGCTGTACACAGTATATTCCATATGTGGTCTGAGCAGTGATTTATAAAGAGGCAAAACTATGTTCTTATATTGAGCATCGCGGCCTCCTTTGATGCATCCCATTTTTTTTATTAGCCTTGGCAGCTGCTGCCTGGCACTGATCACTATATATGAGGATACTGTCCACCAATACCCCCAGGTCCTTTTCAGAAGAAGAAGCAGTTTTACCCAGTGTTTTACTATTAAGCACATAACTGTACTAATTATTTCTACGGCCCAAATGCATAACCTTACATTTATCCACATTAAACTTCATTTGCCATTTATCTGCCCAAGCCTCCAGCTTGTAAATTTAATAGGGTTGTCCAGGAGAAAACAATTGATAATGTACCCACAGGCTAGCCAATAATTGGTGGGGTGAAATCTGTATAAGGCTAGTCTAGAAAAGACTTGACCCAAGCTGCGCTGGTACCAACACCTGACTTCCTCACCGATCAGCTATTCCGTGTCCTATTGCTATCAATTGTTTTATCCAGGAACCCCCCCATTTTTTACACCATTCTTGAAAAGTATCTAGAAAGGACGTAGCTTTTTTTCACAATTTATTGCAGCGTATTTACAGTATGCTGTTCACTAAGTGTAGAGATGAGCGAAGCGAACTTCACAAGCTGAAAATCGTTACGGACATAGTACTGACTGAGCAGGCAGTCCTTCAGCCTGGTCCCGGAGATCCCGGAGCCCGGCATGGTTGTTTTTGAGCGGTGATTCGGCACTGAAGAGTCACAGGGAGAGGTGAGTAAGTACCCTTTGTTATTTTCCCCCTTAAAAAAATGGAGGTCGAACTTTTCCTTTAAGGGGGCTTAAAAAGAAATGATAACAATAGTCTTTAATATATATATATATATATATATATATATATATATTTAAAAAAAATATATAAGTTAAGGTTCTCAAAAAGTGACAGCTGCAGCTCTTATGGGCAAAATCAGCCAGGTTAATGTCCTCTATCAGTATCTGTGATGTGACCACGTGTCTCGTCCAATATCACCGTTAGATTAGATAAAAGCCTGTGTATAATTACTATATATTAATAGTTGCCTCTAGAGACAAACTTTTTTTTTTTTACTTCTGTTTCGAAGCTTTGTCACCAGGTTCAGAGTCTCCCAAGTATCAAAAACGTTCAAATCCCGGTAGATGTTTGACACGGAGATCACGGCTGTCAGCGGTGTGATGTACACACCATTTATTATGGGGTTTTTTCCTTGCAAGACATTCCTTTTAAGCTGTAGAAGAGTAATCTGTGCGTGTTACAAATGAGACAGTAATTTATGAGAATGAAAGAAAGCAATGAAGTTGGGATGGGAGGAGGGAGACGCAATGGAGACGCTGATTAGCTGCCAGATCCTATTTCCCACCCACGTCTTGTTGACAATGATATTATCAATTACTCAGAGGTAACACATGGAGACGGAGGTCTGGCAAGCTCGCGCAGTGTAGCCAAGTATCTTCATCACATTGACTTTCCAGTTTCAAAACAAACAGAGAAATTGATTGAAATCAATGGTGGATGCGAACCAAATGGTTCATCTCCATTTTAATTTTCAGATCTGGAAGCAGCTTCTGTTCAGATTATTCCTGTTGTGTTTTCTTTTAATAATATTCATGTGCTGAATTTGTATCTCAGAATAGGTGGGCTGAGGTCAGAAGAAGTATAAAGCTGGCCATACGTATACGAGAGTTGTCAGTAAAATACTCATTCAGCAATGGGCTATCTACCCAATCCTACCCCCTACCCCACCCCTTTAGTATGGCCAAGTTCTGACTGTAGGTAGGGTAAGCTGCTACCAGACTAAAAGCTTATCTCTCTAAGAACAAAAGAATCAGTTTATTAATATACAACATGCCCATTTTTTGAGAGTGAGTCTTGAGACCCCCCAATAATTGGTAGGCAGAAGTAGAATACATGGATTTTCTAAACAATGTTCCCCAATAAGACCCTTACATTATTAAAGTTGAGAGTTATTAACAACAACTTTCACAGTAGCAAGTCATGGTCAACTCTGAAGGGAAATGTATGGCCAGGTACAGAATTAGGTTCACCATACTAATTAGGTTAAAGGGGTATTAGACAGTTTTTTGGGGGAAAAAGGAAACAGTAGAAAAATTGAAGGAAAAAAAGTTATACTTACCAATCTCAGGTCCCCTGTTCATCTTTTTTCTTTTCTGTTCCTTTGTGCTCCTGTCTTCCTCCTGTTTCCAAGACAAGATCTCAGAGCATGACATGCCGTCTGAGCCAATTACTGGTCAAAATGGTATCCCATCTCAGCCAGTGATTGGCTGAGCAGGTAGATCCTGCCCTGAGCTCTTGACTTGGGAGAAGGAAGAAGACAGAAGCAAGGAGGATGAACTTGACCTGCAGGAACCAGGGCTAAGTAAGTATAGCTTTTCAACTAGTCATATCCCTTTGTACCTAAAATAGCTATCTATCCATTCAGCTAAGCCAGGCATGTGGGTACATGGGGGTTTGGGAAAGATATCCGGGCAAACACCCATGTGAAGTGTATGGCCAACCTCAACCCTAAACACATAATTAATCTGTCGATCAATGGACTGGCTTTAATTTTTAAAGGGCAATACAACTCCAATAATAGGTTTTATATCACATGACTTTCAAAGAGATCTTAAAGGGAAACTCTCCCGTGGAACATGTTTAATAGTAAACACTGTAAACACATAGACAGTGATGTCGCCATTAGTGTGTGGATCTGTGGGTCCAATGTGGGAAAAAAAAAGAATTTTTAGCAGCGTAAAGTGTCCCGGCCGTATTATCTCCCACTCCACTGCACCGTGCTCCCTGCTCTCCCAGCCACTTAAACTATGATTGACAAACAGAGCTCTGTCTGCACTGGAGAACCAATGGTGGCTTCACAGACTTACTGTCCCGCCGCAACATGGATGAGAACAGTGTCTGTATAGGATTTCAGCTGGGCTAAGGGTCCTATTCCACGGGCCGATGAGGGCCCGATCAATAATGCAAACGAGCGCCGATCTGCTAGATCGGCGCTCGTTTACTGGGCCTATTCCCCGGCTCAATAATCATTTAGCAAGGGCTGCAGGGACATTGTTACCAATGTCCTTGCAGCCCTTGTTGTTAAACAGCATACATTACCTCACCCGGCTGCAGGTCTTCTCCTACGCTTCTTCTCCCTGGGTCCTGTGCACAGCAGCAGCTTCGGAGCGGCTTGTCTGAACTGACAGACCGCTCAGCCAATCACAGGCCAGGACCACTGCGGCCAGTGATTGGCTGAGCAGCCTGTTAGCTAAGACAGGCCGCTCTGAAGCTGCTGCTGCGTGTGGGACCCGGGGAGAAGTGCAGGAGAAGCCCTGCAGTCTGGTGAGGTAATGTATGGTTTGTTAAATCGTCAGTCGCCCACCGCACACCACTATTCCACGCATCGATGCACGGTCGTTGACCAATCATTTTAGGTTTGCACCGAAATGAACGATCAGCCGATGACACGATCATCGGCTGATCGTTGTCATTATTCCACGGAGTGATAATCGGCCGAGTCGGGACGCTTCGGCAGATTATCGCCCCGTGGAATAGGCCCCTGAGAGAGTCCTGTCTGTCACTCATAGCTTTACCTGTCTATTGCTTAGTGCAGCAATGGGGAAACTTTTGGCCCTTCAGCTGTTGCAAAACTACAATTCCTATCATGTCTGGACAACCAAAGCTTTAGCTTTGACTGTCCAGGCATATTGGGAATTGTGGTTTTGCAAAAGCTGGAGGGCCGAAGGTACCCCATCCCTGGTTTAGCAGATACTCTGGATCCATTTCTGATCTTCTACCTTAAAAACACCAAACTTACAAGGTTTCCGAGTCACTATTTCATTGGGAAAAAAAACTCTTTGACCAAAATATCAGCTGTAAAACTCCCATCAATAAGGAAGACCCTGTCAAACAGCCTCCATATCTCAGCTTCCAGGAGACCTTTATATTGCTTTTACCATCTAAAAGTTATTTATGGGATCAGGCTTTTACTGTGAATGTTTGTTGTCGAGATTTTAACCTCTTAAGGTTCGTCCCAGTCATTCCGCCTAATAACCATTGTCTGGTCCTCGGATTTTTCTCTGTCATTTAAGCCTTGGAGATTTCTCCCATCCAGACATTAATCTTTTCTTGTCAAAACTCTGACACGTTTTGCACAAAGGGATGACTACTGCTCGATGCCTACCTCAAATGACTGACTAGCCCGTTTCCACAGTCAACTACAAAGGACACTCATACTGGTTACGTTACAAAGACGCCGGGGCCACCGTCCTTTTATGATCGATAGATACCGGTAAGGAACATTCCCGGAAAACAGCAGGAAGATACAAACTCCCATTGTCTATGACATTTCTTAGAACATTTTTTGTGACAACTGATGTTAGGTTTCCCAAGACAAAAGACTTGCTAATATTAGTCCTGAAAGGTAGAGTACATTTATAATATACAATGCCAACGCTTTTGTTTCAATGGGGCATGTTTTTAAGTAAAAATGTCCCTTTAAAGGGGTTACAGGATTAGAAAAAAAACAACTATTCCAGAAAAGAGCGCCACTCTAGTCCTCAGGTTATATGTGTTATTGCTTCTTAGTTCCCTTGAAATGAATGGAGCCAAGTTGCAATACCCCACAAACATAAGGCCCCTTTTTACTAGATAACCTCTTCAATCCAAAGCCAGTCTTTTGCAGTGATCTATGCCTAATACCCTTTACTCCAATGAGCTATGTAAGTGTGGAAGTGTGGTGCATAATGCTTTCTCAATTGCTGTCAACCCCGGCCGCCATCTTGGGTCAACGACGTCCTCTTCGGGAGGCCAGCCGGACCGCTCCAGCCGTCCCTTGTGCCGGCCCCTCTCTGCCGCGTCATCAGCTGCTCAGCCAATTGCGGCATGAGGGATGGCTGGAGCAGTCCGGCCGGCCTCCCGAAGATGACGTCGTCTACAGCAATTGAGTAAGTATAATGCACCACACTTCCGGGGTGGGGGACCACGGGGAAGGGGGCCATTCACTTAAATAACACACATTACAAAGATGTATAACTTTGTAATGTGTGTTATTTAGTGATTAAATGTTAAATGCCGCACTACGCCTTTAACACACATATAATCTAGATAGAATCTTCCACAATTTTAGATGATTTTGATTGTATACTACAGAAACAGGGTCACCTGTCAAATACAAGAGTCCCTGCTCCTGTATACTATATGCTTCACTGCTCAGATAACATTCAGTGCAGCCTGGACCAGCAAAGGAGATGCATACAGCATTGCTGCTTACATTTAAGTCAACTGTGAAATGAATGACATGATATATAGTATGTCTTGCCCCTAAGTGTACTGGAGCAGGGACTCCTGCTGTTTTACAGAAGTCCCTGCTCTTTTATATTCTTTCCACTGTGGCCTGAATATTTGCACACATTGACATTCACATCCCACCTCTATACAGGGGCATAGCTAGCATTGTCATTCCACTGTCATTTAACTATAAGGGCCCATTAGGAGCCATTATGGTTAAATACATAGGTGCAGGAGCAGACTACCTTCTACTTAACCCCTTATGTACTGCAGTGTTTAAGTTACCCAAACCTCACTTACATGCTGCAACACAAAAAAGGGTTAAAAGCAGATGACAAGGAGATCTCTGCTTTACTGCTTGTGCACTGATAAGCACTGATAAGCGGTTAAGCAGAAGGACACAGGATGGCTCTTATCTTCCGTGTGCATCCTCGGGTCCTCCTCCAGAACAGGCCTCATAGCAGCTGCCTGGCCTGCCTCTTTGATAGCGACACCAGTGCATCTATGGCAGAAATCTGTGGCTGACATTTTTCTGCAAACGTACTATAGGAATGATTATAAGCCCCATTATCATGCCATAGGACTAATCCTGTCCATTTCATCTAATATAGGAGAAATGTTACATGTTTCTGCATCTGATTTTTTTTTCAAGTCAGTCAAAAATCAGTGCAGAAAGGTAAATCCAAGTTAAAGTGATTCTCTGGGTAAAAACAAAAAATACAGCGTGAGCAGGGTGGGGGGAACATAATAAAGAATGTATAGTTACTGATACCCGTGTGCCCACAGTGCGATATCCACGGTTATAGAACCCCATCCTCCCGCTCTCCCTCCTGTAGTGTTGAGACTGAAGGATGTCCCGCTCAGCCAGTCAGTGACTGGGGCAGGACACCGCTGCAGTCACTGATTGGCTGAGCGGGCAATCCATTAGCTGAGCGGAGACTTTCTCCGGTGCCGTGATGCAGAAGGAAGCTGGGGGCAGGGGAATTATGTACGGCTGGGGACCAGGAGCCTGTTGACTCGGCACTGCAGGAGCCAGGAACTGGTAAGTATTAATTATTTATTATGTTCCCCCTTCCCACACTGTATTTTTTGTTTTAGCCTGGAATACCCCTTTAAAATTACAACCCTCATCCACAGTATAGGGGATAGGTATCAGATAATGGGGGGTTCCAATCCTCAGACCCCACCGTGATTTTGAAAACAAGTCCCGACCCTTTGTTTTGATTTGCTGTTCCATTTAGAACAAAAGAGTTGAAGCCCTGTTCTCGAGATTGTGACAGTTCCATCTGCTGGGACCCCTGTTCTCTCGACAACTCATCCCCATCGCTCTAGTCATTGTCTGTATTGCTGTCATAGATAGAATATATGTATACGTCTTTTTATGCCTATTTGCATGTCACCTTAAATAGTCCAGAGGGTGCAGGGTCATGGAAATGTTACTCTACTAGTTATTATTCTAATAATACTAGAAGTAAATATAATACTACGATGGTGCAGATGGTGATTGATGATGACGACAATGCTGATTATTATTAGTGCCCGCTGCTTTCTCTTATCTCTGGCTGTCGATAAAGTCACATTTGATAGCCGGATCGTATTTCCGTAAAGAGGCCAAAAGGAGAAGAGTTGACCAGACCTAGACGCTCATCTGAACCTCGTATAATTTTGCTTTCAGGAACGTTATTTATGATACTATCATGTGCATCTTACTGTACATTGCAGATTCCCCCCCCCCCCTATTATTAAATGCATACTGTCCTAAAATAACTCTGATGCCTTGGCTGTCGGCTGGGATCACGTAGTGTTAAGTGCTAATGCATTTAGCATTGGTGAATTCTCTTCTCCTGGCGCCAAGGAGTTAAGGCTACGAAGCTGGCAAGCCTGATACCAATGCATGGCTATGAGCGATAATGTAGTCATACCCCCCAACAGACAGGACAAAGGAGATAAAGAGACAGAGAAGTAATGACCCCCTACCTCTCCCCCCATAGACGTGAAGCAGGGAGCCTGATCCTTAGGAAGATCATTCAACCCGTAATGGAATAAAAGTCGCATGTATTATTAATTAGTCCAAATATAATAAAACTCGATAAAATTGTATAATTAAATATGGAAACGTTCTGCCTTAATTCCCGCGTCTTTATAATGTGTCACATCCACCACTAAATTATCTACCACTAATAATAATAACAACGGAATTATATTACGTGTCTGGTGTTGTTATGCAATTATAAGCAATTGTTTTTTTATGGGAGGCGATATATCACCCTGCTAAATATGAACGGCGCTGGGATTATACGGCCACGCAGATGAATTTTCGGCATGAAAACATTTAGCGTATGAGTTAATTTTGGCGCTGAGTATGTTTAATGGTAGGAAGGGGCTGACTCTTAAAGGGATCATTCGCTTTTTGCTCTGATTAGGGCATAGAGCTGATTCTCATTGAAGAGATAGAGTGGAAGCTTATTTTTAGGTAATGCTCCATGGGAAAAAAATATGCAAATTACTTGTGACTCTTGCCAAAAAATACAAAGCAGCAAGAGTCAACCATCTGTAGACAAGAGTTTGGGGGTTCTGGCTTCTCATCCATGCTTGTAGTCCATTTGCGGCACGTACCTCTCGCCACACTTTCACCCCTGACCGCACGTGGTAAGTGGCTGCGGCACCCCCCCCCCCCATGACCAGCGGTTCTGGTCTCCTTCCTCTTTGCTATCTTCCACAGCAGTGAATGGGAGTGGATGCTCATGCGCACCAGCAGCCTTTTCATTGGCTGGACGCATCATATGGCTTCCAGCTTGCTCAGCCCTGATTGGCTGAGCTTGCTTAAAGCCATGTGATGTGCTCCAGCCAATGAAAAGGCTGCTGGTGCACATGCGCACCAGCAGCCTTTTCTCTCCCATTCACTGCACCCGGACCCGGAAGTTGTCAGGAGCGCAGACGGTGGGAAATTTGAACGCCGTTCGCCACTGGAGGGATGATAAGTATATTTTCTGTGTATGTCTATGTTATATATATATTTTTTTTTTGGGTGGGGGGGCTGGGCTCACTACCCCTTTAATGCAATCAGTCTTCACCTGCATATACCTTATTACTCAGTTTGCTAGTTCTGATCACTAGTTCTATTATACAGGATGATAGTGCCCTTTTTGGCCCCAAATCATCCCATCTAATGAGGCCCTTAAAGAGGTACTAATCGCTGATTATACAAAGGATTGCAGTTGCAGGGAATCAAACACTGAACGTTTAGGTTTGGATAACGTTACCGGCCACAGATTTCTGGTAGGTGAAAATAATTTATTATCTGTGTTTGGTAATTTTATCCAAGCCTAAACGCTCAACGTTTGATTCCCCACAGCTGCAGAAGCTACATGCCGTCCTAAGGATGCCTGGAAAACAGGGATGCAGACATAGGCCACAGGCTAATCTGGCAGGAATCAGGTCCCATCAGTGATTAAAGAAGTTTTAGTGACTATACAAAACAAGGTTTCATGATACAAATGTCCTCGTAATGTGGCAATTGAGAGTCTATACATAATGCGCTGCTATGTTATAGGTACGGCTATGGCTCGTGAGTGGTTGGACCAGTCGTCATCTTAGACTCTTTCATTGATTTCACGCGTTGGTGCTAAGTGGCGATTGTATTTAACACAAACAGTTATTTAAAGAACAAGCTGTATATATTGACTATGATGGTCTTCAGTCCCAAGTGGTGTCAGTCAACATGCAGAGCGTTAATGTAAGCTTTTTCCTGTACTTCCCTGTTAACTTAACCTTCCACCGGTTGACCTCTGTCTTCATGAAATACATCCATCACTGGCACTGCCAAAGTCATGAAGCTACTTCTATCAGAGGCAGGAAGGAAGGAGCCCGTCTATGCAAATCCTCATGATACCAAGAAACTTTTTTTTTTTTTTTTTAAGAAACGTATAACGTTTTTACACATAGTCTTTATTTATTATATCCTATTGTTTTGCATTTTCGTCCCATGTTCAGTCCTTTTTAAAAGCCTTATAGAGAGTGGATCTGCACTCGTTCATTCTTCCGTATGATAATGGTAATACTATATTTATTACTGATGCAGTCAGTTTTTATATAATGTGCATCAATTGCTTTAAACTAATTTTAAAGCCAATTTAGAATGAAAAGTGAGTGGAGATTAGTGGGAGGAGAGACACGTCTACTGTCAGTCAAGAAAATTTATCAAAGAGGATCTGTGGTTCCAAAAATGTCAGAACCATCATTATGTACCCATTCCATTACCTAATGGTGCAATGGTGATTGCCCTTGAAGATCCACAGACTGCGGGGATGTCCATAACCTTTTACGGGGGTAATCACCAGTTTCAACAGGGCATAAAACTGATTGATTTTCCCATCGAGTGGTTGTGACAGCCTGGTTGACAGTCTAGATCAGTGATGGTTAACCCATTCCAAATGAAGTCCCATCATGCCTAGACAACCAAGGTTACGGCTTTTCATGCCAAGGCATGATGGAAATGTTAGTGCCATTTGTTTCATCCTCACTGGTCAAGGTCTTCATTGTTATTTTTTTTGCTTATTTTTTGTGATTCTTTAATTTTATTTGTAACATTAGTGTCAAATAAATGAACTCTTGTTGTCTACAGCAGTGCTTCTGAAACTGTTGGTGGTGAGGCCCAGCTGAGGAGCCAGTTTTCACAAAGCAACTATGATCTGCACAGTCCTTTTGCTGTCTGCAAAAGTCTCAATTTTAGCAACATTATTAATTTATTTTGTACTTGTTTTATTAGTATATATAGCTTGGGAGATGGATGTAAGCTAGCCCTAGCGTTATTCTCAGCTTTTAAATGGACTTTCACCACACATAGTGAGGGCTCAGGTGCCCTCTTGGCCAGTCTGGTGAGGCCCAGGCATTGCCTTGGTCTGTTGGGTGAGGCTCCAGTAGAAAAAGTTTGAGAAGCACTGGTCTACAGATGTCTACAGATCTCCCGACCAGCCGGGGAGTGGAGCACACTGCCGTACACTTCAACCTTCTATATTTATGGATCCAATAAGATCTCCAATTTTGGACATGTCTGACAACAGGCCAAAAGTTAATTTATTTCACACCAACACATTTTTTTAGGACATATTACAGATCTTTTGGATATCAGTGTTTGATCAGAGTGGATCGATGTAAGAGCCTCTTTAAAGCTCCGTGGAACAGTCTCAGCTATGAATGACCCTCACTGTGGGCACTAAAGGCCCAAAGATAATAAAATAATATTTTAGTTCCAGAAAAGTATAGTAAGTATGGTATACTGTACATACAGCAAGCAACAGACACTGAGCCCTCACCAGTTCAGAAGACTTGCTTTATTGGCTAAATGTGGTAGGGTGGACAGGTGGAGCAGCGGGAACGTTCTCCCAGGATAGAGACTGCTGTTCCACCTGTCCTCCCTACCCCATGTAGCCAATAAAGCAAGTCCGACTTCTGAACTGGTGAGTGCTCAGTGTCTTTTGCTTGCGGTATATATTCTATCATCTTGCGATCCCTTTGAAGCACCACTGATTTGACTACAGAGACATAGCCCGTTGTTTCTGAGTGCTGTATGTGAGCTGGTGCCAGATGTTCTCTCACTAATCACTTTATAAATAGTGTTGATTGAACTTGCTGAACTGTTCGGGGTCGCCAACGTTCTCTCAACCTAAACACAGAGCATTTGACTCCCCAAAGCTGGAGAAGTTGGATGCCGCCCTAGGTCTGCCAGGAAAACGTGGTATCCAACTTCCCCAGCCACTGGGAGTCAAATGCAAATGGGTTTGGACAACGTTGCCCAACCCCAAACACTTCAGCAAGTTCTCTGAACACTACTTATGAACATATTTAAAGGGATTTTCTGGGGAAAACAGACAGGTGAGCCATCCACAGAATAGGTCATGAGTCACAGAGGAGCAGGGTGCCAGAAATAGTTTGTTTCCATTCATTGTGTAATGGTGGGAACTACAGCTCAAATTCTGATCAAGCGATCGGCAGCTGATCTGCAGTAACCAGGCCCGGCCACCACATAGTGAACAGAGATAAACTGTTAGTGAGGGTGTTGGCACCCCACCTATCAGTGACTGATTACCCATCCTATGGATAACTCATCAAACTGTTCTGTCCATCTTTATGGGTATGGTATATTGGTATAAACATTCTACATGGTTTATATGACTTTACGTTAACGTTTCAACTTTTGTTTTTAATCACATTTTCTTCTTTTTTTTTTTCAGTCTTTTCCCTCTTTGTTCGGTTTATCCTAACATATAACATAAGAATAATCTTTACATGCATAGACATCGATTCCCTGAAAAGCAAACTATCGGTCTAGCCAAGTTCGACTTCCCACAAGCCCCACTTAGGAACGCTTACCATTCACACAACAGGCGAGTTTTTAGAAACTAAAACCATTCACCCATACATAAATAAACAATGAAACCCAGGTCAAGTGAACATCTGTATTTCCTAGTTAATATTTCATCATCCCAGGTGTGAGAGCACAGAATTCATGGAACATATTTGAAATAATAGTGTCATATGTTCTCTTTATAAAAAAAACATTGTCATATGCTCCGTTCTGGTAATTGTTTCATTAGTATACAGCCATCAGCAAGTTTTTAATTAACAATATGATTAAAGAATGCCCACAGTGTATGACCGCACACATCTTAGCAAATCACCGAGGTGACACGTGAATAGGACCATCTGGTTTTTAATTCACCTCCAGATTTCCTGCACTCCTTCCACTTCCACTCTAGCAATCTTTGGGAGATTATTTCTGGAAATTCAAATGAAACTTCAATCACCTAGGCTAAAAATAATCACACGTCTTGTGGATGGATGAGGCGTAGACCACTTTGCGTTTCATTCTTTGTTGCCTTCGGGTGTTTCTGCGAAGCTGTCATGATCCGTGTTTATAAGGTTCAGGCTGTTGGGATGTAGATACAAAGCAAAACAGATTTTATATTTTTTTACAAAAATATTTCAAAAAGTTTTTACTGGACTTATAAGGTTCAGACTGGTGGATGAGATATAAAACAAAAGAACTTTTCAAACTTTTTTTTTTTAAAGTCCCATTGGGAACCTAATCTACTGGTTCAAAGACTCAAATGGATCAAATACCTGTTCCTTCTTTTTAACCTTTAAAAAAGTTCTAATTAGAAATAAGAATCCTCCACCCATTTATTCCTATACTCTTAGGTCCCTATTACACGGGGCAATTATGGTTTAGAATATCGTTATATTGTTGTAATCTAAACGATAATCGTGTAATTGCAGGCAACTGTCGAAAAATCATTTGTGTGCCGTTGATAGTTCATTTAGGGTGGTATTACACGGGCCGAGCAGGGCCCGATAATACCTGTAAACGAGCAGCGATCTGCTAGATCGTTGCTCGTTTACTGGACCTATTACACGGCCCGATAATCGTTTGACAAGAGCTGCAAGGACATCGTTACCGATGTCCTTGCAGCCCTTGCTAAACTGGCATACATTACCCATCCACGTTCCAGGGCTGCTCCTGCGTCCGCTTCTCCCGGGGGTCCCGCGCTCTCTCTAGCGTCACAGCAGCCTGTCAGCTGGTAGGCCGCTCAGCCAATCACAGGCCGGGACCGCCGCGGCCTGTGATTGGCTGAGCGGCCTATCAGCTGACAGGCTTCTGTGACGCTAGAGCGCGCGCGGGACGCAGGGAGAAGCGGACGGCAGGAGCAGCCCTGGAACGTGGATGGGTAATGTATATCGTTAGTCGCCGGCCACGCACCGCTATTACACGCAGCGGTGCGCGGTCGGCGCCCGACGAAAATAGGTTCTAACCTATATCAACGATCAGCCGATGATCGTTGTCATCGGCTGATCGTTGCATTTATTACACGGAGCGATAATCGGCCGAATCGGGCCAATTCGGCCGATTATCGTTCCGTGTAATACCACCCTTAGATTGGAGCCTAAAATCATTGTTCGCTGTAATTCCGCATTCGTTCACTAATCGTTCAATTTATTCCTTTCTTTTCCTGGGATAAGATGGAGTAAATAACCGTAGTAATGATCATTGTAACGACCATAACTAACGACTATCATTCTGACTGTATTCTTTGCGATCGTTTATCGCTAATCATTAAAAATCGCTTTGTCTAATTGGACACTTAAGGCCCTATTCCACCAACAGATCTGACGACAGATTATCTGCCAAAGATTTAAAGCCAAACCCAGGAACAGACTTTAAACAGAGAACAGGTCATAAAGGAAAGACTGGATTTCTCCTCTTTTTAAATCCATTCCTGGGTTTGGCTTCAAATCTTTGGCAGATAATCTGTCGTCAGATCTGCTGGTGGAATGGGGCCTTTAGGCTGCATTCACACATTCCGTGTTCCTCACGGAACACGGGCGTGGAATGCCTGTAATGGACTAACCCCCCCCCCCGTGCAGCATCTATGATGAGATGCTGGGAGCGGGGGAACTGTACAGATATGCGCCATGCTGTAATGAAGCAGCCGTAATGTAATGAAGCAGCGCTTTCGAGTCCGTTACAGGCATTCCACGTGTGAATGCAGCATTACTCATAGAGGAGTGTAATAGAGATTGGTAATGGGGGTGGCCTCATGCAATGCCATCTTTTCCAGTGCCCAATGTTCTTATGCAGCACATTGCACTACTGTGAATAATGCATATGTGTGTACTTGCAGCCTCTTAAAGGGACAGTAGCATCAATTGCCTCTGTCTTTACCAAACGCCCAGGTTTCTAGGGTTTTATGAAGGAGACAATAGATATGGTCTATTAGCGTCATGTTACCTTAGTTTGTCTTCTATTTCCTGCCTGACCTCACCTCTGTCTTTCTACAGTATGCAACTGGGCTCTACCTGCCCAATCTACCTTCCCTGCCTTAATCCATGAACTGTTTGATTCTTATACTTGCCGCCATCTTTGTGGCACATTCTGTATCCATTCTGATACAGAAAGGTCTACTCTGAGGGTAGAGACCTGGGGATTCTCTTTGGGGAAGTCCAGATTCACAGTCTCTTAAAGGGGTTATCCAGCGCTACAAAAACATGGCCACTTTTGCCCCACTCTTGTCTCCAGATTGGATGGGGTTTGAAACTCAGTTCCATTGAAGTAAATGAAGCTTAACTGCAAAGCACACCTGAACTGGAGACAAGAGTAGGGCAAAAGTGGCCATGTTTTTGTAGCACTGGATAACCCCCTTTAAGTAGTTTTACATGGAGCATATATCGGTTGAATGAGATTGTTATCGACACATGTAAAAGACCAAATGACCGGTTGACAAGCACTCAAATGCTAATTCCGTCCTTAATGGATTTGAATGACCCGTTGAACTGGGGATATGCTATTAACAATGATAAAAGGGATTGTTCATACAGCCCTTCACTTCAGGTGCCCATAAACTTTATGCTAATATTGGCTGAACCCACCACCGTCAGGTTTGATCAACAGTATACAGTGTATAGGGGGCCTCCTGACGCTCCTCCGACTGACTATCATTGAAGACTAGGGTTCGGCACGCTGAATTTTTGTCACCTGATCCTTTTTTTCTCAGAGGCATAAGCCGATACCAGAGCAGTCTTGATACGGCACACCTCTCCCCTTTCTATAAGGAATACATGAACATTTAGCCGACCCAAAGGTTCATGTGTCTGGGAAAGACGGTAGAGATAATTGTTAGCCAAATGATAATTCGGCCAAGAATTTTTTAAAATCTATGGCCACCTTTAAAATAATTGGCCAAGGCCAAGGCTCCTTTTAGCGAGTACCTATAATTTTACGCAGTGTTTCTATAGGTCAGTGGTCTTCACACGCAAAAGGAGGCTTGGACTTTACTCTCCGATTTAGGCTTATGTTGTTAGTGACCCAGTGGGTTGACATCTTCTCCGTAGTAACTACTGAATGAATAGACTGCTATCCTCTATGTACTGGTCCAGAGAAAGGCAAACTGAGCAATTCTGGTTTCGGGTTAGATGTCTCTAATAGTGATAAGCGAATAGTGAAATATTCGAATATTCGATATTCATACAAATATCTCCCGAATATTCTATCCCATTAAAGTCTATGGGAACAAGTATTTGATTATTGAAAAACATCTATTCGACCACTTGGAGGTAAAAAACGGAAGCTGGCGGATTTGAACGCTTATCGAAAATTTATCGATAATATTCGATAGATCGAATATCTTACTATTCGATCGAATATCTATTCGATCGAACAGTATTTGCTGATCACTAGTCTCTAACCATCTCAGCATTTCCTCCCTATGAGCAATAGTCTCCCGGTCTCGGGTCTGGCTTCTGTTTATCCCTGGCGCAGATTTGTGGAAAATATATATTCCTCCCAAGATTATGTTATACTTTACCTCAGATTGTATTTTACAGCTATTGTATACTCATGACATAAAAATGTTTGACATACCCTAATCTGCAAAAACAATGGCTTAAGCACATGTTAGAGGAGCACCATCAGGGGGATATGTAAAATTTCCATGTCTGCAAAATTAAGGAAAACAATAGAATTTATAACACTTGTATCCATCAGCTGTGTCCTCTCTGCTATCTGGAGCAGTTCATAAGGGAGACCTGCCAAAGGGAAGAACAAGGGAAATGTAATACTGCTTTTGTAGACTAAATTGTAAGTAATGTTTACAGAGCAGATTTCCATCTAAACCTCAGAACCTTTTTTTCTAATCATTCAAATTTAAAGGAAGTTTCCAACCAAAAATGCAAAAAAAAAAAAAAACCTATAAATTTGTTAGAAGTTTGTTTCAAATACCAATTTCTCAAAAAGGGCCACCATACTGGTTCTTAACTTTAAATTATGTGTTCCTATCAGGGCTGCATCTGTGCAGGACGATCAGCTCTCTGCTCTGTGCCTTTCAATTCTAGATAAATGGAAGTGATCTGGAGCAGCTAGTAATGTCTTCCTGGTCAGGCTGCTCCATGAGACTAGTGTGCAGCCTGGGGAACACAGCAGGGTGGCAGTGCTTGGTGAGGAGAGTGGTGTTTTTTTTTTTTTTTACCTTACTGAAGGTCTTCCCAGGAAATAGGGGGCACAGATGAGGGACTATAGGGGGATACAGGAGTTAGTTTATGAGGACACAAGAGGGGGAATATGAGTACACAGGATGGGGGGGGGTATATGAGGACACAGTAGGCAGAATTATAATTACATGGGGGCAAAGGAAGGGGGATTATAACTACAAGGTGAGATGTGCTAGGGGATTATGACTACATAAAGACACAGAAGGGGAATATAACTACATGGGGACACAGAATGGGGGGACTATGACTACATGGGGACACAGGATTGGGATTATGACTATATGGGAGAATAGGATAGGGGATTGGAATTTGACTATATGAGGAGACAGGAGGGGGATTATAATAATGTGGAAGCACAGAAGGAATCTCATTAAGTGTCAGGGCAAAAGGGGGGATATTTAAAGTGTGGAGGAAGAGAAGGGGCTAATTACTGTGTGGGTGTCAAACAGGGGGAACTATTCATGTTTGGGCACTATAGAAAAGGTATTGTATAGGGGTGAGGAGGGTACTGGAAAAGTGTGGAGCCTGGACTAATGTTTGTCTGATAAAGGCTGCAAGGACAAGTCATGGCAAACAGAAATCTTCCTGATGGCCTGGACCGAATGGAGAAGAAAAGAGAAAATGAATGACTCTGATGAGGGAAGACATTGCCTGTGAGTCACTGGGTGTAACTGCACCCTTATCACTATAGTATCCCTTGATGGGGATAATGATGGACCCTCTACAGTGGTTTTTATTCAGTAGCAGTACTGGTGGTATTGTTCAGTCATTAAGCGGGGTAGTATGGTTGAGCCGTAGCGGTATTATTTTTCCCTTAAGTAGTGGTAATATTGGTGATAACATGGGGTGGTGATATGCGGTCCATGTGTGGTGGTATTATCTGGTGTTTGTATGATGTTGATCTCAGTATAGTGGGCTTTGTTCAGAAGCAGTAAAATGGTAATATGTATGGCGATTTCCTGCATAGAAAACTTCCTTACTTTTGATTTTCGGAAGTTGGGGAAACTTAGGCAGCAGAAAAGCTAGGATCGGCTCTGGTTCTTATGTTCATTCATCAGTAGAGATGATCAAACCTCAAGGGGGAGATTTCTCAAAGGGTGTAAAATTTAGACTAGTGTAAACTGCCCACAATAACCAATCACAGCTCAGCTTTCCTTTTACCAGAGCTGAAAGCTGAGCTGTGATTGGTTGCCGTGGGCAGTTTGCACCAGTCAAAATTTTACACCCTTTGAGAAATCTCTCCCCGAGTGTATAAACTGTATTATACCCATAAGTGGTTGTCCTTGGATGTAGTACAGTATCTTACCTACCCAACGTGCCTTGCTGAAATGTTTCTGGCTTCTTCAGGGGTCCATCGAATAAGGATTCATATTTCAATGGCATACGAAAGAGTCTAAAAATGTGATCGCTAGAGTGATAATTAGATAGATAGATAGATAGATAGATAGATAGATAGATAGATAGGAGATAGATAGATAGGAGATAGATAGATAGATAGATAGGAGATAGATAGATAGATAGATAGATAGATAGATAGATAGATACTACACTCAATAGATACTACACTCAATGTTAGCTTTCTCTCAGTTCTGACTGAAGGCACTGCTATTATTCTGGAATATGAGTCATTTGATACAAACTAGTTTTGCTGTCTCATTAACTGGAATATTGCAAAACTGAAATTTAATAATATCATCATCCTTGGGAGAGCAAAGATCACTGAATGTCTCTTTTCTATAACCTGAAAACACAGTTATTTCCCGCCTCATCATAAAAAATGACTACTTCCATTGCTGAGAAAACATTTTTTCTCCCTTTTGTTCTGCGGTGAAGGGGCTGCGATGCTACAGACTGTCTCCCAAAATCAGTCAGTGCATAATGGCCTCTGCTTTTCTGCACAAGAGTCATTAAACACATTCATAAATCAATGAAGCAGACTGATGCATTACTTTAATTATTATTTCTGCTCCGCTGGTTGGATTATATCGCAGACTCATTGGCTAAACACAATACTATACATGAAAGGATTCACATTCGGCTGTTTCCAGGTTTTATTTACAATACTCTGACATTAAGGTGGTTTGACAATGTGTTGCAAGTCCAGTCAGATAAGAACAAACTCTACCAGATGTGTATTCTTGTTTATTTAGGGGGAGGGTATTATAATGTATAGTGTTGGGTGGCCGTGCACCGTCCATGTGATCAGGTGGACCTTAGTTGAGGGATATGGTGCTCCCATCTTATACATCAGCATAGGAAACGTATGATGCATGGATCCATGCCCCCCCTCCCCCCATCACTAGGAAGTATTTGTGTTCCGCCTTCAAGATAAGTTTTTTTGTTGTTTTTTTAAGTCAGTGTTTTAACTCCAATTCTGAGTCTCAGAACATTACTGTGAACTTATGCCAAGCTAGAAATGACTTCAAAAGAATAGGTTACCCAACCGTAGCAATTTTTGGGATTTTTGCCCCTTATGGACTGGCTGCAGAGAGGTCTATTGCTTAAAATTTCTAATTGAGGAGAGCATCATAAAGATGTGTTTAAATTCTAATAAGAAATAATATGCAAAGCAGCTCCCTCATACCAGCTTTTCCATGTGTGATGAATGGCAAACAGTTGTCTACAAATGGGTAAGGCTTGGCATACATCCTGAGTCATGTTATAAGTAGAGATGAGCAAACCGAATCTTCCAAACCAAAATTTGTTACGAACTTTGCAAAGAGTTCATAATGAGTTTGCACAATCTAATGCACATAAATAAACAGAAAAAAGGTATGCTCACCTGTCTGAATTCCCCCGGTGTCCTCCTTCTCCGTTCTGCTCATCCAATCACTGACTGAAACAGGACAGCGCTGAGGCCAGTGGTTGATTACAGGCTGTCACTCCCGAGATGAGAGTGACAGTCCACTCAGCCAATCACTGGTCGCAGCGCTCTCCCATCTCAGTCAGTCAGTAATTGGCTGAGTGAGATGTCACTCTCATCTCAGGAGTGACAGCCACTCAGCCAATCACTGATGACTGAGACAGGACAGTGACATGGCCAGTAATTAGCTGAACCAAACTTTTGAAAAGTTTGTTAATCTCTAGAGGAAACTATAGTAAGGTGGCATCAGAGAACTACTTGGCATATCCATTCTCCCCCAGAATTCCCAATGGGGCATAAATATTGTAGCCTGTGTGTCTCGGCAGGTTTTCACTCTTCTCAAGCACAAATACTACCCCCTTAGCCCTATGTATTATCGATAGAGATGAGTGAACGGGACTTGCCAAACCCAGATTCGTTTCGTCCTTTGCAAAAAATTTGGTTTACTACCAAAACAAACTTTTTGCAACATTTGTAGGGGTTTGGCAAGGTGGTGCCACTCATGTGAAAAATTAAATAAATAAACATATTCTTATCTGTCCGCAGTCCCCCAGTGTCTCCTGATGATTCTCTGGTCCCACTCCAGCATCTTCTGTGGTGAAGGCCTGCTCAGCCAATCTCAGGAGTAGCAGGCCGCTCAGTTAATCACAGGTTGACTGGGATGGGATAGCACCACAGCCTTAGATTGGCTGAATGGGCTGTCTCCCTAGAGTCAAGAGTGACATCTCGCTCAGCCAATCACAGGCCGCGGTGCTGCCTTGTACTACTCAGCTTGTGATTAGCTGAGCGGGCCTTCACCATAGGAGACGCCGGGACAGCGGAGATTAAGGACTCGAGAAGTGCAGACATGTAAGTATAAGGAGCGGCAGCTTTTAGAAACCGCATTAAAACAGCTAAAAACCTGCAGTCATTTAGCTGTTTTAAATGCGGTTCGTTAAAATTCGGTTCGGCATGAACCCAAACTTTACATTAAAGTTCGGTGAACCTGCCAAACCGAACTTTTGAAAAGTTCGCTCATTTCTAATTATCGAGTCCAGTAAATTGGATAGAGAGTTACATCTATAATGTTTGCGATATCACAATATGAAACAAATTGTTTTGGAGTGAAATAAATGTAATTATTGGTCATTACACCCAAATGATGATGTGTGAAATTCCTATTAAGAATCCAAATCCCCTGTAATATAATATCACACGTAGACAGCCTGGGAAAGCCCTGTAGTTATTAATATAGGATAATGACGTGTAGAGTTCTCGGCTCATTCCATCTAATTTGAGGGGTCTCTAGGGCCCCCGCTGGGTCAAAGGCCCACTGTTTTGTTTACAATACCAAAGTATATATTCACAAGAGGATCTCGGCGTTCTCAAGATCTGTAAAGAGTCTGTAATGATAGAAGGAAAAGACTTAGCAAATGTTTTACGTCGGTGGAGGAACGCGGTGCCAGGAATAAACAACATGGGCTTTGGATTGTAAATTCAAACCCACGATCAATTCAAATAACATTTCATTGGATATATACATGGACAAATAAAGTGTGTGAATTACGATTAAACAAGGGAAGCCATGACACTAACCATTTATCAACTTGTACAAACTTTTAATATGTTAAACAGAAGAAAGGACACTGCTATGGTGTGTTTATGTGGAGCCCTCTGTGTTTAGACCAGGAGGGGTTATGTTGACTGGGAATGAAAGATCGGTTTTAAACACATCCTGGCTGACCCTGGGTAATACCATGACTCACAGAAAGAAATCTGACTACGCTTGATGGGAGAGCGAGGCTTAAAATGGATACAAAGAAAAAAATAGTTGTGAAAATGTTCTTGGTAGGTTGCGGGCTTCCTAGAGGAAAGGTGAAGAACTGAACCACAAATGGTAATCGTACCCAATGGCACATTACAATACCTTGGAGAGAGGAGACCATGGTGAAGATCATCCATCACCCATATATTTGAATCTTGTTGCTTTGTTTGCTACTTTGCGGCCTCCATGACCCTTGACTGCTTACAACTGCTACATCTAATTTCCTTAAATTAGTTTTGGATCCAATTTGCTAGAATTGGCCATCGGAATTAATTAGTATTCCATGACTATTCATGGCAAATGGGGCACGTCCTTTCTTTTTTTCTTTGATGGGGCATTTTGAATTCAGAACAAATTTATTTAGCCTAGATGGAAGAAAGAACAACAACCACATAGTACAGAACATGATGGGCCCCATAGGAGAGGTATGGCCATGTAGGGCTAGTAGTAGAAGTAGTAGTAGTAGTAGTACTAGTGGTACAGTATGGAACATAATGGGCCCCATTGGAGATGGAGATTGTGTAGGGCTAGTAGTAGTATTAGTACAATATAGAACATGATGGATAAGGCAGGAGATGTGCAGTTGTGTATCTTTTTGAAAAAAAAAGTGCTAGGGCTTATTATTGGGAACAGGTCATTTTTTTTTAGAGAAACACAGATGCCCCTACACTATAGCCCCACTCTATATGTTAGTTGACCGCCATAATTTATGTCCCACTGGGGTTAAAGTTTCCCTGTAATTAGGCCTTTGTGGTTCCCCTGTGTAGGGGTAGTAGTAGTAGTAGTAGAAGAAGAAGAAGAATAGTATGAAACTTAATGGGCCCCATAGGAGATGTACGGCTATGTAGGGGTAGCAGTAGTAGTAGTAGTAGTAGTAGTAGTAGTAGTAGTAGTAGCAGCAGCAGCAGCAGTAGTAGTAGTAGCAGCAGCAGCAGCAGCAGCAGCAGTAGTAGTAGTAGTAGTAGTAGTAGTAGTAGTAGAAGTAGTGGTAGTAGAAGTAGTAGAGCTGTATTAATATGTAAAATGAAACTAAAAAGCCCTGAACTCTGAATTTAGAAAAAAAATTATAGAAGATTAAACTATAAACCAATAGTAACACAAATGTGTCCATTTATTATTTAAAAAATATAGAGATTTATTCAAAAAGAAACGGTGCAATTTTTTTTTTTTTTTTTTTTTTTGCAAAAGAGTCTATAATGTAGTCTATTCAATGACATCCAATACAAATCATCTCCATCTCACCATTACTTCCTCCTGCTGACAGAAGGGGTCATTTCTAAATACTATTATATCTGGGTTATCCGTGCCTCTCCAAAGGAACTGACAATATATCTATCAGCGCTGGCACTTATCCACTTTTATCCTAGTATTACATAGTTTCGAGCAATACGGGACACTATCCAAATTGTTTTCCATCAGCTAGCAAATATAGGAAAAGCTCAACAAGAATAGGGTCATCAAAGAGAATAGAATAGAACCTTTTCCCGTCCAACAAGCTTGGAGCGCTGACAGCCGGATTGTTCTACATCGCCTTTGTTCTATTAATGCCCCAGAACTATAATATTATGACAGGTTTTATTTGATTAGAAATTAATCAGGCGTTTTTTTCATGCTGCTGTTTGGGAAACTTTTGCGAGAGATCAATGTTTCGTCCGCACATTTTCACGATTTATATTTTTGGCTTGTTCATTTGTATTTTCACTCTTCACGGTATAATGAACGGCTGATGTACAACTGGGTGTTGTTTGCAAAATCAGACTGACATTAGGAAGAATGGAATACTGCGAAATAGAATTTAGTGAGGTCCGGGACTGAGGCGGCATCATCGTGTACAATGGGCTGGGTTGATACATTTTTAGTTAAAGGAGAAGTCCTGCTGATTCTAAAATCCGGCAGGGACAGGGGGTAAATTGATTATAAGTACTAACTTCTCCCCCGTACCTGTGGTGAGTGGCGGGACCAGCCGCGAGACCCCCACCGGGCTCTAAAATCTCTGGAGCTGACACATCCCCACCTGGCTGATGGACTGGCTGCTCAGCCAATCGGTGACTGGAGCAGGTCACTGCTGCAGTCACTGATTGGCTGAGCGGCATGTCCTTTAGCCAGGATAGGTCTTTTCCCCCGAGTCGTGGTATCATCACAACTCGGGGGAAGATGCCTTCTGGTGTGGGTTGCAAGGCTGATCCCATTGTTCACCCAGGGCAGGGGAGAGGTAAGTTAGCACTTGTTATAAATCCCCCCCCCACACACACACACACACACACACACACACATACCATCTGCAGGATTTTATAATCCTCCGGACTTCTTTAATTTTGCGAAAATTTTTGAAATGGTGGAATGATGAAGTGTGGTAAATCCACACAAAACGATCTTCACTTATACTCCCTGTGATGTCCTCCCTTGCACCCCTCTGATGTCGTAATGTAAAAGTATGTACCCCAATAAAGAAGACTTTTGAGTTGCCGCGGATTCTCTTTTACCTTGTTTGGTGCCCCAATACTTATGACTTCTAAATAGGGGGCAAATTTTACATTTTTATCTCAGACTGCAGAAGAGCTAGAATTTTGGCTACATACTAATATATGCTACCAATGTCCTTTTGATGGTGCTTTAACTACTGTAACCTCTGTCAACTCATTTAATGAAGTAGCCAGCTGAGTATTACTAAGTATAGTCGAGCGGTAAGATGGGGATGGCTAGCCATGATCGAAACCATTAAATATGTTAAAGGACTAAAATATGGTCAAGAGGGAATACTATTTCTAATAAAATACTAAACACAAAAACAAGGGGACACAGTCGTGTCTAGTCCGACCTCTGCACAGTCCTCTACTCCTAAGGTACAGTATGACCGAGTCTGAACTTTTGGCCATGAATTAGTACTTGTTTCATCTGCTCCAGTCTGAACACATAATCCTTCTGCTCTGGTATTGAATTATCTGCCACACCCGTCTCTTCCTCTGAGTTCCCTCTGGTCTCTTTACAGTTCACCTTTGTTTTGCTTAAGTGATTGACATCTGGTTCTTCCACTCACCCTGTGCTGTATATGTTTCTGTGTGGGTGTATAGTCCAATCATGTCCTAGCCTGGGTCCCTGATTTCCTATATAGTGTATCAGTGCCCATCTAGGACTGTTGAAGCAAGTTGGCATAGTCAGCTGGTGGGACCAAATTAGGGCTCACTGTCTATGTCCTTCCCCACCACTTCTTAGACTATACCCTACCTATGGTCGCGTCAGACACAATCTGGTATAGTTTGGGGAAAGATCAGAAGCAACGCAATAAAATATTACTTTACAGAAAGAAAAAAGAAAAGAAAGAAAGGCAATACTAAAAGGGCTGACTAGATAGACCAAGTGGGCCTTTTCTCTCGACAATCTTCTATGTTACTACTTTCCATGGGCCATATGGTCAATAGTAGATTTTATAGGGGTTTCCCCAGAATCACAATATTAATGGCCTATCGTTAGAATAGAATGACTATTGGCACTCTGAAAGGCCGCTGCTTGATGTGGCCCCAGGTCTTAGGTGTTACAGTAATTGGGCTCTCACCAATTCAGTACTGATTATACTGGCAGACAAGTACAGTAGACTCAAGTAATCTACTCAACAGCTGTTCTTTAAATACCCCCCTAATTGTTACATTTCTCGAGTTACATAAGTTTACCAGACATCCTTTGTGACTATCATATTGTCGAAATCTCACTCAAAACGAAGAGAATAGGAGATATGCATGAAAACTAAGAAAATATTGTGATGCTGTGTTTTGTGCTTTACTCCTAATCAAATGTTAAGCCCTCGGAATCATAAATCTTCCTCTTAGCTGTTTTTGACTTAAGAGCTTATCTAAAACCATGCTGGGGGATAACATATCCCATAGACAGTGGCCCCTGCTGGATTACACCTGGAAATGTTGTTTGAAATACTCTGCTCTTACTCATGGTTACTGGAAGCAACAAGCTTCAAAGAATGTCATTATATTCTCTATGAAAAAAATGATAAAAACAAATATACATGTTAGTGTGTTTCACATCAAAAGACTTTACTATATCAAAGGCTGTTTCATTTGCATTTTCACTATCACCACTTTCATAAATGTAGAAAAAAAATGGTCTTTGATTTCAGCAGAATATGAATTTATGTCCTTCGTGCTTACACACTGTAAGGTCTATATTAAACAAGATAGCCAAGAAGAGACGGAAGTGGTAGGTAAATAGATAAATATATAGATAAATCTGTTAAAATAAATTATTTTACCACTGGGTGTCACTATAGAGCATTTTTCTACTTGGTTGGAAATGTAACGGCACACCACATGGTTGGGGATGGTATTGCAAGTAAAATGTGTTAACTATTAAAAAGAAACATTATACAAAATAAAAAATAAAATTATATATATATATATATATATATATATATATATATATATATATATTCTAATTGCTATTTTTAAGGGAAATATATATATATATACATATATATATATATATATATATATATATATATATATATGTATATTTATTTATTTTTTTATTGCAAGAATATTGTTAGAAGAAAATAAGCAAAATAATTGTTGATGTTGTTATCCCTGTGACACACTCAAAAGTGATTCTAGATAAGATGTTTGGAATAAAAAAGTTAGTTTATTTTTTTTTCTCTCCCAGAGAGAACAAGCATATAATATTGAATCAGCAACAGTTATATATGATGTTGGGGGAAGTTCGACATTGAGAAAAAAGTAAATATAAGGCTTAAAGCCAAGTAGCCTGTAAACCAATACTCTACTGGTTGGTGTCATTGAACCTTTTAAAAAATGTACTGCCATTTTTTGGGGGGAATGGGTACTTTTATTGCTTTTATGTTATTATGCTCCTCGTTGTAGTCTATGATCTATTTGTTGAATGTATAGGAAATGAAGCGGTCAACTGCTGTAAAAAGTGATAATTGATTAATTATTTAAAAAATCAATTGGAGTTAATTAGATTGTGTGTTTCCTTTTTAAATACCCCTGCGGACGCTCTTTATATAAATGAACCATGCTATAGAAATAAATTGCCGTTAAGGGTATATTGAAATAGAGGAAGCATGCAATAAGTCATGAAAAGACCACAGGTCAAACTATTTCATTTCATATTTTGCAGTAATTAAAGGAGCTGGTGGAGACTAGAAGCAGCGCCACTCAACTGAATGGAGGGTACTGCAATCACAGATATATAATTTAAAAAAACAGACCCATGAATGGGGGAACAAATACCATAGCTCAACAAATTACTAATTAGAATTAGAGATGAGTGAACCAGTCCGTGCAAACACAAGTTTGACCCAAACTTTCAGGCCAAACTCAGGTTGGGGCCGAACTAACACTTTTGCTGATTCGTTGTGTTGAACTTCAGCAAAACAGTCTAGCCCCATGCATATATAGCATGCCAACTGGCCTGGAGACTGTTCTCCTCTGTTTGAGGAAGGGGGCAATTATATTTACTCTCCTGGGCTCACGTCTTCACTCTTCACTCGATGTGTTTTGGGTCGGCTCCTGCAGTCTGCTGCTGTGGGAGGACACCACTTCAACTGCTAAGGCTAGGTTCACACTGCATTTTCAGCATCCGTTTAACGGATCCGTTTTTTTTAACGTCCAGAAAAATAGGGTCAGCAACGTTTTTTGGTCCGCCAAAAAAAACGGATCCGTTTTTTTTTTATAATGGAAGTCAATGGAAAAACGGATGCACACAAATGAATCCGTTTTTTGCAATCCGTTTTTCATGCGTTTTTTGCAAAAAACGGATGCGTTAAACGGATGCTGAAAACGCAGTGTGAACCTAGCCTAATTGGTTGAGGGGAGACTGCAAGATGCAACCCGGCACAAACCAAGAGCTGTGGGCTTAATATGGTGAAGAATGAAGACAACCTGAGCCCAGAAGGGTAAGTATAAGTACCTTCTTCCTCAAAACAAAGTTACTGTACCCACCCTAGCAAGGAAGGGCTTCACTTAACCTTCCTTGGTGAGGCAGGGGCAGTGCAGGAAGAGAAAAGTCTGCCAGACAGTTAAGTGGGGATGCTATGCATCGTTACTTAACCCCCTGGGAGCCAGACTGTAAAACCTGGCTCGTTCAAAACTGATTTGGGTCAAAACGAATTGGCATCCCAACATTTCGCAAACTGGATGAACTTTTTAAAGTTTTCTCTTCTCCAATTTGTACCCTATAGTTCCATTCACATAAAATCTTAACTTTTATTTAACCTTATTAGTTTTTTAAATCTTTATCCGTAATCCACTGATTGCAATATTGATTCCTCCCACACTCCTATATACCCCAACCATCCATTGTAAAATAGTGCTGTATGCAACATAACTTGAAGTTTTAAGGTCTGCAGTAAGCCTAGCTCACTCTGAGACGTCACTGATGGTGTATAGCACAAGTGTCAAATTTGTGGCCCTCCAATTGTTGCAAAACATTAATTCCCATCATGCTGGGACAGCCAAAGCTTTAGCTTTGGCTGTCCCACATGATGAAAATAATAGTATTGCAATAGCTGGAGGGACAGATGTTTGGCTAGATGTATACTACAATAGCTGGAGGGCCAGTTGTATACTCCTAGTTTATAGAATAATAAAAACATGGATCTTAATCCATAGTTTTGTGCCATCACCTATGGGATTAGCCGAACCAGTGTATCTTGAGGCACAAACACCAATTAGCAGCCCATTCACCACTATTATCTAGGGCTCCTGAGCGGCGTTCCTACACCAGGTGTCATCCATCATAGGTGTACTGTATGTTGAGTATCCCATGACATAGCTGAGACGGACACTGGAAGACGCAGTCATTCTATTATGACAATGGTTATACTTTCCATATTCTGAGACTTGGTGGAACACAAAGAGACATTACAGAAAATCTAAATGGACATAAACCAGATCATAAATTTGCATTACATTAAGCAGGAAGGACTAGGATGATAAAGATGTATCTGGAATTGGAGGTCTCTGAAGATATGTTTTAATATATTCTACATAATAATCCAGTCAATTTGACATTTGCCTGAAGCCATATGTTCCATGATTTCACATACAGAAGATAAATATATATATATATATATATATATATATATATATATATATATATTTTTTTTTTTTTATTATTACGCTATGTATTTATGTCTGTATATACTCACTGTGTAAGGTGCCATTGCTTAGTGATAGGAAGTCGATGGACCCCCTGCTAATCACCAAGTGGTGGCATATGGGAAGTAACTTTTATTAGTTCTCTATTAGTGTTTGCCCTTTAAGGGGTTATCCAGCGAAAATCTTTTTCTTTCAAATCAATCTATTTAAAAATCTCCAGTCTTCTAGTACTTATCAACTGCTTTATGTCCTGCAGGAGATGTTGCTTTCTTTCCAGTCTTGCACAGTGCTCTTTGCTGCCACCTCTGTCCATGTCAGGAACTGTCCAGAGCAGCAGCAAATCCCCATAGAAAACCTCTCCTGCTCTGGACAGTTCCTGACATGGACAGAGGTGGCAGCAGAGAGCACTGTGTCAGACTAGAAAGAACACACCACTTCCTGCAGGACATACAGCAGCCGACAATAGAAGTGAATAGAAAATCTATAAACCCGTTGATTTGAAAGAAAAAGATTTTCACTGGAGTATCCCTTTAAGGCATCGGGGCCCGTAAGCAAGTGCTACTTCTGCGGCCAGATATCTACATTCCAGGAAAGACAAGATGCTACTGTATATTACTAATGTTATTCCCTATTTCTATTAGAGTGTTCCTTTAAGGCTTCTATTTAAGAGGTTTATTAAACTATTTGCTATAAGATTTCTTAAAGGTCACCGAGTGCAGCACTTGCAGAAGGAAAAGTGTGAAATTTCTCCAAACATTACACAGAATATTTGTAATGAAACATAAGGGGCATTATTTCTTTACATTCAACGGAATCCCACTTGAGACCCCCGCAGAAAGTGTTATTTACCATTAATGTAATTATGTTAAGTATTTTCATAGCAACCAGGGACGTCCTTCAATATTCAATATATGATATTAAAAGAAAGCATAGAAAGCGTTTAACACCTAATATTTCCTGTAGAAATTGTTCATTGAGAAGCATTATTATCACTTCAAGGGTATAACAGATAGACATTAGTCCTTGCATCGATCTAGTAACAGAATTCTGTGAATATCCAGAAATTTACTAGATAGAATATTTTGGTCCTAATTGACAATGTCCTGATTGCTCCTAAAAATCACGTGTGACTCTCAGGTCTGGTGGTGTCTGGTGGTCTATGTTTATCCTTTGCAGTGTAGCGTTCCCAGCAGCACAGAATGGAGCATGGAGATGTGCAGCTGTGTAGGGCTAGCAAGAGTAGTTGTAGTGGTAGTAATAGTAGTGTAGCAGGAGTAGTAATAGTGGTAGTGGTGGTGGTGGTGTTAATAGTAGTGTAGTATTCGATAACAGCAAGCAGGGTAAACCCTTGTATACAACAGGGATTCTTCTTAACATCAGGACAATCACCCCCTACAGGAAAGGAAGAGGATGATACCCAGTGGAACAAAGTTGCTGAGTGCCAAAGTATTCTACTGATTACGCCTGACTACCCGGGGAAACCTTCAGGAGTTAGCTACGCCCAGAGAGCTGGTGGGGCGCGCGATCACACACACACACACTCTCACACAGCACTACTGTGCTCCTTCAAGTGCAGGGTTTGTGTGTTCTGGGGTGGGTACTATCCCTCCTGGCCACCGTGACAAAGCTAACCCAAAATACCAGAAGCCCACCAGCTGTCGCAATACCAGCGTTCATCAATCAGGCCGTGGCAGTAGTAGTAATAGTAGTAGTAGCAGCAGCAGCAGGAGCAGTAGTAGTAATGGTGGTGGTGGAGGTGGTAGTAGTGGTAGTAGTAGTAGTAGTAGTATAGAACATGGACAGGGCAGAAGATGGCTGTGTGGTGGTCGTGGTAGTAGTGGTGGTAGTAGAAGTAGTAGCAGCAGCAGCAGTAATAATAGTAGTACAGAATAGAACACAATGAACAAGAAAGGAGATAGCATACATCTGTGTAGTGAAGAAGTAGTAGTAGTAGTATTAGTAGTTGTAGTAGAAGTAGGATTATTATAGTATCAGGCTTTGTTCAGACAATGTATCTTTTCATAAAATCACATCCATTATTACAAAAAGATACATTACCCTGCCGTGTATGGGATCCCGGTCGGAGCGTATACACATAGTATACGCTCTGGCCGGGACCCCTAGCGCCACCGCAAACAACTCACATGTCAGTTTTCTGCGGCCACTATTCAGTGAATAGCAGCAACAGAAAACCCTGTCAGTGTATACAATAGAGTGAGCGGCTTCTGCGCCCGCATGAGAACTCTGCGGCCCAAAAGATCATCCGGCCACTACTGCAGTACCGGCCGGAATGATCTTTTCATAGACCAGCCGTTCCGTGTCCCAGCCGGGTCACGGAACGGCCGGTCTCTTACGCTGTATGAACATGGCCTCAAGCATGATGGATAAGGCAGAAGATGTGCAGCTGTGTTGGGAGAGTAGTAATAAGAGTAGCAGTAGTAGTGGCAGTAAAAGTAGTAGTAGCAGTAGTAGAGGCAGTACAGTATAGGTCGATGATAGCTTTGAGAGGACCTGTCAAACTGTATGGGTTCTGCAACGTTCTCCAAAGCTAAACACTCGACCTTTTGATTCCCTACAGCTGCAGAAGTTTGATGCCGCCCTGGGCTGTCTCTCTGTTTTACCTAACGCGACATTCAACTTTGTAGCCGCACGGAATGAAATGCCGAGGGTTAAGGTTCGGAGAACCTTGCCGAACCCGAACAGTTTGACAGGTCCGCTCATCCCCAGTGGGTAGTACTGTAGGTAATGGTGTCAGCTCTTGGCCAGCAATAATGCATCTTTCATACAGCTCCTCTGACAGAAGAATACAAGGCTACGGCTTTTGAGTTGCTGAGACTATACAATCTGCCCGTCATTAGATACAGAACTAGGCCATGTCTGTAAGGAGTTTGGCTTTCCGTCTGCCCTTGTCCTATGATACACTCCATGTGCATTAGTCATGTTTGAAGGATTGTTGGGTTGGTGAAGTGCGGGGGTCACGTCTATATATTGCAGGGCTGTTGTACCCATTTTGTCTTTTATGTTGCAGGTTACGCACTGACATTTGTCTCTTTTTGGCAGATATTGATTCATCCACCTCGATGATGTTTACCTTCCAATTCAGAACAATACATGTAAAAACTCCCTAAAGTCCCCATCTGGCAGGTGTTCCCATGAGTAATATTTGTTAGATTCCATCGTTACGTGACATTTTCCACTTGCAATAATACCATGGATATTTGTCTAGTGACTCTTAAACATGTAAAAAGCCTTTAAGGAACGGCCCATTAGCAAAAAAATTTTGTTTGGCAAATAACAATACTGAGGGGTGGGTCAGGGGTCGAGGAGGATTATTTTAAAGTGACGGTCATTTTTTTTTCTTCCTTGAAGTGAAACTTTTATCGGCGGCGTGACTAAATAAATGGAAGTAAATAAAGTAAATATCCCCTAGATACATATATGGATCAACTGCAAACAAAAAGCAATAAGAAAGCAATGGCCGGAGGATTAGGAAAGTAACAATTATGTGTAACAATGCATGAATGCAAACTTCATATTTGCTGACGGTAATAACTTCTCAATATGATTCCGTTAGAGAAAATAAAAATGATTTAGTTTACTTTTTTATTTGTTTATTTATATTTATTTAGTTATACTTACGTTGTTCTGTCGCTTGTGTAGCGCTGACATATTCTCTAGCATCATACATAGGCTATATAACCAATCCAGTCATGTCTTTTATTCCTTAGGCTTATGTTCCCACTACGTAAAAACAACGGCCGTCTTTCCGGATGGATCCGATCCGATCACGGTTGTTGTGTGGCGTTAAAGTATAAGCTGTCCGGAGAGACGTAAGTAATTTTTACGCAGTGGAAACATAGCCTAAAAGCACAAGGATAGGTAGGAAGAACGCTAAGGCCATGTTCACACGGGGTAAGGATATGGATGTTATTTGACACGGCAGTGTAAAACAATGGCTGTTGTCTTACATGTGACACCTGGTTGATACTGTAATAATGGTCCAGATGAACAATACTTTATTTGAATTGGAATGCGGGCACATTTGGGTGTGCCCGCACTCTAATTAAAGGGGGTTATCAAGTGCTACAAACGCATGGCCACTTTCTTCCAGAGACAGCACCGCTCTTTTCTCCAGTTCAGGTGCGGTTTGCAATTAATCTCCGTTCACTTCAATGAAACCAAGCTGCAAACTCCACCCAAACTGGAGACAAGACTGGTGCTGTCTCTGGAAGAAAGTGGCCATGTTTTTGTAGTGCTGGATAACCACTATAACCATAGACCGGGCCAGGAGCCGTACTTTACGCTAGGAGCACAGGCTATCTTGCACGGCAGCTGTTCACTGAATAGCGGCCACACAATATACCTGTCAACTATTTTGTGCTGCCACAGAGAACACTGGCGGTAGTGTATACAGAGTTTATACACTACGATTTTTGTTCCATACACTGTAATGTTATTTCACATTATTAATTATTATTATTAATTATTATTATTAATTATTATTATTATTATTATTATTTATTGCACAAATACAGTGTATGAATTCAAAGCTTGGGTTCACATTTGGACAAAAACTATACCAGGGGATGTGTACTATACAGCAGCCCATCTGTATCCAGAAAAGTTCCAATACCAGATACAATCCATGGACAGGAGTGGCACTGAGTTTGGGAGAAGGAAACCATGGTATTTAGAAGAAAGGAAAGGGAGGAAAAGTGAGACAATAGATAGATAGATAGATAGATAGATAGATAGATAGATAGATAGATAGATATGAGATAGATAGATAGATATGAGATAGATAGATAGATAGATAGATAGATAGATAGATAGATAGATAGATATGAGATAGATAGATAGATAGATAGATAGATAGATAGATAGATAGATATCAATAGGTAGGTATAGGTAAACACTGCTTCATTTATAACTCGAGTGCTGCATTTATTCTCATTTGTTAGATAGATAGATAGATAGATAGATAGATAGATAGATAGATAGGAGATAGATAGATAGATAGATAGTAGATAGATAGATAGATAGATAGATAGATAGATAGATAGATAGGAGATATGCAAAAATGTTCCGCAGCACACCAGCATAAGAGTGAAAAGGTGATTTATTCCAAAAATACAAAGGAGTACAAGAGATGCGACGTTTCGACCTCCTCACGAGATCATTATCAAGCATGCTTGATAATGATCACGTGAGGAGGTCGAAACGTCGCATCTCTTGTACTCCTTTGTATTTTTGGAATAAATCACCTTTTCACTCTTATGCTGATGTGCTGCGGAACATTTTTGCATACTTTTGGGGATCCCCAAGCCAGGGGACTGACTCTGTACAGCACCTGCTCCATGATCTCCTGGATGTGCGGCTCTTTTTCCTATTTCTAGATAGGAGATAGATAGATAGATAGGAGATAGATAAATAGATAGATAGATAGATAGATAGATAGATAGATAGATAGATAGGAGATAGATAGATAGATAGATAGATAGATAGATAGATAGATAGATAGGAGATAGATAGACAGATAGATAGATATGAGATAGATAGATAGATAGATAGATAGATAGATAGGAGATAGATAGATAGATAGATAGATAGATAGATAGATAAATAGAAAATCTGCAGCATTCCAATCTTGAACATGCAGGAAATTATTTATTCAGTACATTCAGCAGTGTCTCGCTGCCATTCTTAAGCGCTGTTCTCAAGTCTTATTTAAGACAGCATCACTTTTTTTGTGTCTTTTGTTTAGGATTCATATTATATGTATCTCCTCCGTACAGTCTTCTATAGATAAGTTATCACTAGTTCTCAGGAACTGATAGTATAACTATTGGAGGAGTCCACTCCGGCTTTACTCGGGGGTGCTCCATAGCTTTCCCAATTACTGTTACCTAAATCTAAAAACAAGGCTGACAATGGTTCTCCTCTATTAGAAACATGTCCTAACCTTGGTCGCCGAGGTTAATTTGTTGACTGGTGATTCATGTATATTAAATGATCCTCTGACTTTTGGTAAAGGCTGCAACATGATATCATTTTATTGAAGCCTGACCTTTAATCTCCCTTGTTTTTATTATAAATGACAGTGACCTTTCCATAGCACAACGTTAGATCAGTAGTGCACAAATATTCCGGCTGAATGCTAACCATGAATTAGGCCCGGGAATATTCACAAGCTCTTTATACATTTCATCAATATATAATTTGTTTGCGGAGAAGTAAAAAGAGGTGTTTGGCTTAGTGAGAGGGTCCGTGTGTAATACCCCCCCACCCCCACCTCCAACCCCGGAGGACCTATCATATTACTGAATTACATAGACAACAAATGCCATGGGGGGAGATTTATCAAACATGGTGTAAAGTGAAACTGGCTCAGTTGCCCCTAGCAACCAATCAGATTCCACCTTTCATTTTCCAAAGAGTCTGTGAGGAATGAGAGGTGGAATCTGATTGGTTGCTAGGGGCAACTGAGCCAGTTTCACTTTACACCATGTTGGATAAATCTCCCCCATGGCTTTTTAAGGGCATCATGTAAATTTTTTTTGTATGTCACCTGCGGAGGCACTGCAGTGGATATAAACAATTTTCAGGTTCCTGAACCTGGTGGACATCCAATTTAAAGAGATACTATAGAACAAAAATTTCAGATCAATCTCTGGGGTCAAAAAGTTATAAAGACTTGCATTTTACTTCTGTTTAAAAATCATAAGTCTTATCAGCTGCTGTATGTCCTGCAGGAAGTGTAATCTCAATGCTCTCTGCTGCCACCTCTGTCAATGTCAGGAACTGTTCAGAGCAGTAGGAAATATAGAAAACCTGCTTTGGACAGTACCTGGCTTTCTTAAAGGAAAATTCAGTATTATCTGAAATAATATAGTTCAGGCTATGTTCACACACAGCTGGGTCACGGAACGGCCGGCCTCTGAAAAGATCATCCTGGCTGGATGATCTTTAGGGCCGCAGAGTTCTGATGCGGGTACATCTGTGTGCACCCGCATCAGAACTTCCCACTGCACACTATGGAGCAAGCGTCCGGAGCCGCACACTCAATAGCGGCCGCAAAAAAACTGACATGTCCGTTTTCTATGGCGCCGCGAGAGATCCTGGACGGAGCGTTTACTATCTCTACGTCTTCTTTTGGCCATTTGACAGACGTCTTTTTGAATGTCAGTCATTTTGAGGCCAAGTAACGTCTTTTAGTTGGAATGCATGGGCGCTATTTGGCTCACCATGACGCATGTGCAAAAAGACGCCGTCAAACGGCCAAAAAAAGCTGTTGTAGGAACCTAGCCACACACATGAGGGCAGGATGAACGCTCAGTCAGCTGACATATATCTCCACCATTTTTTTCATAATAACATGCACATTGCTGAGCCAAGAGTATATTTTATTACAATGGGGAGAGGGGGATAGGGTGAGGTGTGTGGCAGATGTTTTATCTACCATAGGAACGATAGATCAGAAACCAAATATGCTCTTTCCTTCTTCCACATGACATTTGCCATCATGCAAACTATAGAGATTTAGAAGCACAAAAATGTGTATGATTTTTTTTTTTTTTTTTAGCTTAGTGATTCATAAAACGTAGAGAGTCTTAACAACTAAAAAGTGAAGCTTAACCTCCTCCCGCCGCTGCACTGTAAATTAACATCGCTGCATCCTATGCCTGGGGCTGCAGGGCCATGAATTTACGATTGAGGATAACACAGGCGCAGAAGCTGCGCCTGTGTCATCCGCAGCGGGTCCCGGCTCAGTGATAGCCGGGGACCTACCACAACCCTCCCTCTGTCTGAGAATTTTCCCTCTGTCTGGTGTCCATTGGGGCTCATTATGATCCCATACGCTGATGTCCAAAAACAACCTGGGCATTGATGCATCAATGATCCCAGGTCGTGAAAGGGTTAATAATAATGTGAAAAATAAAATACTTAATAAATAACATTATAAAATAAATAAATATACCGCCTTACAGTACAAACCTATACAACACACATCGATATCAGACAGGAAAAACTCCTCCATGTTACAGTAAACGGCCTTAATGATCAGTATAGTTCTCATTCCAATCAAATTTATCTCCATTCAATTATTTTTTTTACGGCCTCCAACAAACATCAATGTTTCATGTGTTTATTGTGACCAATGGGGGGGGGGTGCATGTATCTATTTAGTAAAGTATTTAAGCCGACCAATTTCAGAACAGACCGGGGCCCTTGTGCAAGACAGGAAATGACATCTCTAAATCCATATAATTATTCCCAGTTGTATGGAGAGAAATCAAATCAGTCGCATAAGCAGTAAATTAATTTTGCAAGCTAATATATGGACAGGAAAGAAATACACCACCAGTCTGGTTTATTTGCAGAAAGTGGAAATTTAGCGTTTCAGGCATGAAAGCTGATTCAAATTGGAATAAGAAAAAAAATCAAACAGTAAATTAAGTTAGTATTATTACCCGTGCATAGATATCCCAAATGTCACAAACCCCATTAGGCTTCTATCATTCCTACTGTAATATGTTATTTACAAATGGCCTCAACTATGGAATACTTACGCATCCACCGTCACTTCAGCAAACTTTTTTTTTTTTTCCCTGCTTGGAAAGCTGTGTAAGTATAGCTGGACTGACAGCAGACCCGGCTCTTCTGCAGAAATAGAGCCATATCATAATCCTATAATCCTCTATCTCTTTTTTTAGAGACCTTTTCCGCACTCATTATTGTTCCAGTAAAATGTATCAGATGTTCCTATTTATTTTTTTTTTTTTTAAAGTGGAGTAAAACTGATATGCAAACTTTTTTTTTTTTTTTTTCAAAAGTGGCTTTTCCTGCCAATGCATAATAGTAATAATAATAATAATAATAGTAATAATAATAATAACACCAACGACAACAATAATATTAATAATAAACAATGAATTATTATTATTATTATTATTATTATTATTATTATTATTGTTATTATTAATAGAGAATAATAAATATATTATAATAAATATATTTTATATTTGCATTCACACACAACATATTTAGGAGAAAATACAGCCGTATTTTCATAATTACGGCTGTAAATAAAGAGCATTTATTATTATAGACAGCCATGATTATCAAAATACGGCTGTGTTTTCGCCTGTTGAGTGAACATGTCTTATATTGGAGAAAGGTGATCGTCTATGGATGATGACGGCGGCTAATAATGACCATAATCTTTGCAAGCATCAATATTAACAGGTGGCTGCCTTTTCTTGCTATGATCCCGTAGTGGGAACATAGTCATAAAGTAAATACTAGTATTACTACTTATTATTATTTTAATTAACATACTTTATTTAATATAATTATTATTATTATTATTATTATTATTATTATTATTATTATTTTTATTACATTATTTTGTTTATATTCTTTTATTTGATGATTTTACTGTTATTTTACGGTATTTTTATTGATAAGAAACACTCCTACAGATACAACTACTACGTAGTTGTAGATTATTATTATTATTATTATTATTATTATTATTATTATTACTACTACTACTACTACTACTACTACTACTACTACTACTACTACTAATAATAATAATAATAATAATAATAATAGTAATAATGTTTATTTATTTGGTAAATAACAATAATTAATTAATAATAACATAAATTAAATATTTAGATAAATTATTTTGGATTATTTTATAATCAGGCAAAGGCTATGTTCACACAACGTCAAAAATATTAAAAAGGAGGCCGGTTTTCATATTAAAAATAACGTCCATTTTTGTTGAGATTTAACTGACTGCAATGCAATGCATTAAAGTCAATGGGAAGACGGACGTCCAATGCACACAGCGTATTGAATAACGGACGTTTTTGCCGCCGCGGCAAAATAATGAACATGATCACTATTTTCGGACGTCTTTTGCAAACAGCGAACGTTTTTTATTTGTAGTTCACACACAGTTTTCCTTTTGTCACCGTTCTGTCTCCGTTTTTACTATTAAATTCAATGGACTTTTCAATTAAGCCGCATCCAAAGTCCAATACATAACCCAAACTAGAATAATGTACAAACACCCGTCAGTGCACTAAGGGGAGGTCAGGCAGCTAAATAACGTCCATTATTTTAGACTCAAAATGACGGACGTCATTTTAAACGGAGATGAAGAAACGTTGTGTGAACATAGCCAAAAAAGTGAAAATAAAAAAAGATCTGAATTAATTATATCTGTAGCATTCATAGTATTCATATTATATATATAAAAAAATAGTATCCATTGTGTTATAGGCTATGTTCCCACGATGTCTTATTTACGTGAAAACCCTCTTGATAAAGACGGACATCATTAATGCCTATGATCATTTTCACGTAAAAAAGACGTGGTGGGGATATAGGCATATTGTGATTTTTTTTATAAATTTTTTGGGGACAATCAGATATAAAAGTTTTATATGTCAAACTTAGTTTTTTCTAACGTGTGTTTTTTCCCCCCCAGAAACTCTGAAAATTATGGAATACATTACTACGACAGACGGACAGTGCTTACCAAATGGCTTTACACTGCTTAGTAAATGGAGCTCCCCCACTCCTGACATCATTAGGCTGAAAGCACACTTTCTGTAATCTTTCAGCTTATACTAAATAAATAAAAAATTTGATATATTTATAATACAGACAGAAAAAAAAAATTGAAATTGAGCGTTAAAGAAGAGTGGGGAAAAAATAAAAAAAATAAAAAAAAAGCACTGTAAACAATATAAAATAAATCTGAGTGCATGTGAGAGATGGCGCTTTGAATTTTGCAGAATTCATTTGCATAATTTCAAAAGACATTAAAACCGGATGCGCAAAACCATTAAATGTGTCCATTACATGCAAATGTTTATTTCTTTCCCTGACGCTATGACAATAACATTATGTTTATCTAAAAATACATTATTAGTGGATAAATGCATAAAATATAAATGAAAAAAAAAAAAAAATCATATAAAACTATAGAAAGTTATTCAAACCCCCAAAAAGAGAAGAGACTCTATTGGCAGAATTTCAGGAGATTCTGAGTACTGACGATATGAGATAATACTTTTATAATTAGGGAGGTCTATTTCCCTGGGCACACCAGAATTGTTAGTAAGCCTATTGAAGGGCTCAGCAGGGAACCTTCCTGTGCCTACAATGGCTTATAGCGGAGGACAACAGCTTGTGGCGAGGCAGACAACCATATCAAATACATTAGAAAAGACGTAATGCCAAAAATTATTTTCTATTCATTCCATTTACAGTGTTGGGAAGACATTAGGAGAATTTCCGAAAGCAATGGTAGATGTAAGGTGGAAACACAATGGGAAATTTTTTATGTATAAATTATTAAATTCACATATCTTGTGCCTAGGGTTAGTTTCTCAAGAAAGTGGGCATTCCTTATTCTAGCCAAATGTAACAGCCTTACCATGGGTCCAGGACTGGCCAGAACCAACTAGAGGTGGCCAAACTAGCTTGCCCAAATCTGACACGAACTTTCGGGTCAAACCCGTATTTAGCCATATGGCAGCGAAGTGTGCTCCGGGTCTTGGGGATCCTTACTCTCCGTTAAACATTTCATTTACTCCTCCATGGTGGTTCTTGGCTTGATGGTGGTGGTGGTCCCTTAGCTTGGACGTGAGTTAGGGTTCTATTCCACGGGCCGATGGGGGCCCGATCAATAATGTAAACAAGCGCTGAGCTGCTAGATTGGTGCTCGTTTACCAGGCCTATTCTACGGCCTGATAATCGAGGGCTGCAGGGACATTGTTACCGATGTCCTCGCAGCCCTTGTTTAAACACTATACAGTACCTACACAAAAATAATAATAAGTGCTGCCTTATCTTTATTATTTTTGGATCAAGTGGAGTCGGGGTCTGACTTCGTGGAGGCTGTGCACCCACCTGAGCTATTGCCGCACAGTGCCGTCTACATCCTAACCTTTGTTGTCTGAACATTACCTACACATGTTGCAGGTCTTCTCCTGCGCTCCTTCTTCCTCCCGATCCCGCACAGCAGCAGTTTTGCAGCGGCCTGTCTGAACTGACAGACCGCTCAGCCAATCACTGGCCACGGCGATCCTGGCCAGTGATTGGCTGAACGGTCTGTCAGCTAGGACACCGAAGCTGCTGACCGGGAGGAAGAAGGAGCGCAGAAGAAGACCTGCAACATGTTTAGGTAATGTATGGTGCTTGTGAGATCATCGGTCGCCGGCCATATACCGGTCTAGTTTGTGCCAATGTGCCTTCTATTTGTGATTACCTAGCATATTTATTTGATTCATTCGGCAAATCTCCTTGGGGGCAGGCTGTAAAACCTATTCAACTGAACCAGATGGGCCAAACTTTTTAAAAGCTCGCTCATCTCTACAACTAACATTATCATTCAAAAAACTGTTCTACATAATATAGACAGTGTATTCCCGAGTTACGTAAGCAAATTGTCGCCTCTTAGATATTTTTAGCCCCCAAAATGTTACCCAATTGTACTGTACAGTACAGTAACCTTCTTGAGATTGTATTTAGTTTAGTTCCCCTTCCATCGCCGTAGTACATGTGGAGTTCTATACAAGAGACTGGTGGGCTACCCATACCGTAAAGGTCCTCATCTGGCCCCGTCAATCGCCACCATCCTTCTCAAATTCACAATTGTAGAAAAATTGCTCCCCCTACCTTCTGATGTAAGAGGACCTGTCAGAGCTGGAATGCTGAGGGTTTGCACGAAGAAGGGATATGTGCCATAGAATACACACCCCATTCGCTACAAAACCTCTTTGATTGACATAAAGCTTTCCCCAAATCAATCAATTGACTCTTAGAGACTAGAAAATGCTTTCTTCTGCAAGATGCTGACATTTGCTGACTTGACACTGTCTCTATGTAGGAGCCCCTGGCAAGATATTAGGTATGCAGAGTAAGGTGGTGAATCTCAGGGAAAACATACTAAGGTGAAAGGATGACCCCTGCACAAAGACAGTATGTAAACTGTCTACTAAAAACTATTCTGTAGTCCACAAATAACAGTATGTCCAAAATATACGGCTATTGTATTGTATATTGTCCAAAAAATGGCACCATACATCACCTATATAATGCCCAAGCAGCCCAGCCCCTACTAAGACCATTCTAGGATTGAAGGGAATAAAGATCACAAGATTTACTAGAATGTCATAGGGTCATCAGTATGTAGGGGAAGGTGTGAGACTCCAACAAATTGTGTAGAGGGGATATAGAGAACTATGCTTTCCATCAGGTCCTTCCCTTCTGTTCTTCTCTCCTGTAACATATATGCAGATTTGCATTAATTCCCCCTTTTCCATCTTCCTCCTGTAACATACTGTACATATAGGTTTCCATCACATCCACTATTTCTCTTCATCTGCCTGTAACATATACAAAGGTTTCCATCGTGTCCCTCTTTCCCTTCTTCCTCCTGTAATATATATAAAGGTTTGCATCATGCCCCTCTTTCCCTTCTTCCTCCTATAATATATATAAAAGGTTTCCATCATGTCCCTCTTTCCCTTCTTCCTCCTGAAACATATATAAAGATTTCCATCATTCTCTCCCCCTTTCCCTTCTTCCTACTGTAACATATAAAAAGATTTCCATCATTCTCTCCCCCCTTTCCCTTCTTCCTCCTATGACAATAATAAAGGTTCCATCATGTCCCCCCTTTCCCTTATTCCACCTGTAACATATATAAAGGTTTCCATCATGTCCCTCTTTCCCTTCTTCCTCCTGTAACATATAAAAAGATTTCCATCATTCTCTCCCCCCTTTCCCTTCTTCCTCCTATGACAATAATAAAGGTTTCATCATGTCCTCCCTTTCCCTTCTTCCTCCTGTAACATACTGTATATAAAGGTTTCCATCATGTCCTACATTTCCCTTCTTCCTCCTGTAACATATATAAAGGTTTCCATCATGTCCCCTCTTTCCCTTCTTCTTCCTGTAACATATATAAAGGTTTCCATCACGTCCCCCCTTTCCCTTCTTCCTCCTGTAACATATATAAAGGTTTCCATCATGCCCCTCCTTTCCCTTCTTCCCTCCTGTAACATATACAAAGGTTTCCATCGTATCCCTCTTTCCCTTCTTCCTCCTGTAACATATATAAAGGTTTCCATCATGTCCTCTCTTTCCCTTCTTCCTCCTGTAACATATATAAAGGTTTCCATCATGCCTCTTTACCTTCTTCCTCCCGTAGCATATATAAAGGTTTTCATCATGTTCTCCCTTTTTCTCTCTCTCCCCCCCCCCCCCCCCCTCCGGGAATCTGTTATTACTTTCATGCTGCCTGAACCACAAGTCATTGAGGTAGTCCCCAGTAACTTCTCCTTGCCCCTTTAGACTTGATTGATAGGTGTCTCTCTGTTTGAGTACAGAAAAAGATCTATTAATAAAGACCAGCAGGGCAGGCACAAACCACGAGGAACCCCGCAGTATGCACTTGAAGGACCACAAGTCCCAAGATACAAAGCAAAGAAACGGCAGCACTCCAGGGATAGAATAAAAAAATGTGTGGTGTTTATTTCACCCAAATCTGTGAAGCTTCACTCTTACCATAAGAGCTTTTTCAAGCAGTGAAAAAGCTCTACTATTCCTCTACTAGTCAGCTTGGTCTGTGGTCTCGACTTGGATCCGCTGGCACCCAACTAATACCTTGTTACGAAGTGCTGCTACTAGATAGATAGATAGATAGATAGATAGATAGATAGATAGATAGAGAGATAGATAGATAGATAGGAGATAGATAGATAGGAGATAGATAGATAGATAGGAGATAGATAAATAGATAGATAGATAGATAGATAGATAGATAGATAGGAGAGAGATAGATAGATAGATAGATAGATAGATAGGAGATAGATAGATAGGAGATAGATAGATAGGAGATAAATAGATAGATAGATAGATAGATAGATAGATAGATAGGAGAGAGATAGATAGATAGATAGGAGATAGGAGATAGATAATAGATAGGAGATAGATAGATAGGAGATAGATAGATAGGAGATAGATAGATAGATAGATAGATAGATAGATAGATAGATAGAATATAACTAGGACCATAGATAGATAATTACTGGTGCTTTTTGGCTTTGAAAAATGTTCCGCCGTAGAGATGTAATTTCGCCCACACACTCATCTATCACTGGGTCTACCTGCTCCAGGTAATGTACATAACAAGTACATTCTTCTGTCATCGTAGCTTGATACCACTTATAAATGCCCCCCAGCTTGTTGTCCTGTGAGACTCCTTCCCCAGCTGAAACAGGTCATACAGAGGATAAAAACCAGCCTAATTGCTTTCACCTCAGATTTGCAGATTTTGCAGAAACAACTTTGTGAGAATGGTTTTCTAAAAAGTAAAAAAAAAAAAAAAAGAAAAAACATGTTGAAGCTGATGAGTTAGTTAGTCTTAGTTTGGCTCAGAAGAACCTCAAGGAAGTTGGGGGATCTTAACATCACATGCATAATATGGGAGCTAGAGTGGCTGTATCACCATTAATGAAAGCTGATCTGTAAGTATAGATTAGTGAATCGATATAAAAGGAAGCAACTTTGTTCTGAATTAAAAAAAAAAAAAAGCCCAAATCAGATTTTTTTTTTTTTCTTAATTCACATCCACCCTGTCAGTAAATGAGTAGGGACTGCTATGCACCTGCTTCTATATTATAAGTAGTAAGACATTCACTGCCCACCACTCTGTTCACACATTTTGGTCATGTTGCATTTTGTGTATCAATTTTTTGTGAATAAATTATAACACAACAAGATAATCTACAGCTGACAGGTATTCAGATTTCTTAAAGGAGAAGTCCGACAAGACCTTTTTTTTTTTTTTTTTTCCCGCAAGTGCTGGGGAGGAGAATAAAAGAAATAACACACTCTTACCTCCTCCGCTCCAGCTCTGGTGGTCGCATACTGCTGCTCCGGTCCCCGTGTCCCCAGTCACTTCTTGTGAAGTCCACTCAGCCAGTCAGCAACTGTAGTGGAGTCATGCTACAGCGGCTGACTGGCTGAGTGGACCTCATACGTCATGACCTGGGTCCCCGCTCAGACCAGGAAGCGACTGGGGACCCGAGGACCGGAACAGCAGTACCAGCGCTGAAGTGGGGGAGGTAAGAGCAGATGGATCTGCCCGGGCTTCTCCTTTAAAGGGCTTATCCAGTGCTAAAAAAAAACCATGCCTGCTTTCTTCCAGAGACAGCACTGCTTTTGTCTCCAGTTTGGGTGCAAGTTTCACAACTAAGTTCCACTGAAGTGAATGGAGCTTAATTGTAAACCACACCTGAACCGGAGACAAGAGCGGTGCTGTCTCTGGAAGAAGTGGCCATGTTTTTCTAACACTGGATAAGCCCTTTAAAATGAGTCTGCCATTTCAAAAAAAATAAAAATAAAATTAAGATTGTGTAAAGGTTGTGATTTCAAGTAATATTGACCTCCTAGGGGCATTTAAACTCCAACAGGCAGCGATCTTTGTGCCCAGTGTGCTGTATTACAGGCTCCAGGATCCTGTCCAGAACTCATTTTAGCAGCATTAGTTGGACCCTGCATGGCCAGAGTATGGACTTATTATTAGCCCAGGAGAGACCATTGTTAGTGAAGGTTCCGTCCCATATACAGGGCCACCTTACCATAGTCGGATGGTATCCACCATTAGTGGGATCCTGTATGCACAGAGTATGGGCTCATTATTAGCCCGGGAGAGACCATTGTTAGCAAAGGTTCCGTCCCATATACAGGGCCACCTTACCATAGTCGGATGGTATCCACCATTAGTCGGATCCTGTATGCACAGAGTATAGGCTCATTATTAGCCCAGGAGAGATCATTGTTAGCGAAGGTTCCGTCCCATATATGGGGCCACCTTACCATAGTGGGATGGTATCCACCATTAGTTGGATCCTGTATGCCCAGAGTATGGGCTTATTATTAGCTCAGGACAGATCATTGCTGGTGAAGGTTCAGCCCCATATACAGGGCCACCTTACTATAGTGGGATGGTATCCACCATAAGTTGGATCCCGTATGCACAGAGTATAGGCTTATTATTAGCCAAGGTGAGACCATTGTTAGTGAAGGTTCCATCCCGTATATGGGGCCACCTTACCATAATGGGATGGTATCCAGTATTAGTTTGATCCTGCATGCCCAGAGTATGGGCTCATTATTACCCAAGGAGAGACCATTGTTAGCGAAGGTTCCATCCAGTATATGGGGCCACCTCACCATAATGGGATAGTATACACTATCTGCAAATATTATGCCAAGAGCCTCATTGATTAGATGAAGATTAGCAGTTGGGGGGGCTGCTTTTAGCAATTTTCCTATCTGTATCGGGTTTGTGTCATGCCATTAGCATAGTTTAGTGTTTTTGTGTGATTGCTACATTCTTTTTCAAGCTATTTTTTTTTTCAACCCAATGCATTTATCTCCCATTTTATCCATTTAAACAAACTCCCCCCCCCCCCCCGTCCGTAAACACTGCTGTTAATTCCAGTGCAACGATCTGCAAGCGGCAATATGAAAATGTGACCTCATTTTGCCGTGCACACCATTCCTCTCGCAAGTTAGTGTTAACCACTTTGTGATCCGGGCCCTCATAATGGATGTGTGAATAGTGATCACAATTTTGATTACATTAGACAATTTGTATATAAATGGCAAATGAACATTGATTTTAAATCTGTTTTCGTCGGCAGAACCTGTTACTGCGCGTAATTGGTTATCACCTGCTGAGAATACAAAAGAGAAGGCGATTGCTCTACGCAACGACGGTTGCAAGTAACACAGCGACAATAAATAAGTAGAGGTTGTGGTTGTGGTATTGGCCTGTTCTTTTTCATTCCTGCCAAAGCAGATAACACACTTTGACACAACAGCCAGATAACAAACACTCAACATTTCACAGGGTGCCCATTATAGGTGCTTAGTCCATTTTTCTCTCTGTCTCTTTGATGCTCTGTTGCATTTCAATTGCAATCTCAGAAGCGACATTTTAATTTGAACTGCTTGCAACAACGTATAAAAGACTCACGGTAATCGAAATCTCTTCTTCCCACCGGTCCCTGTGGATTTGATTGAATTTTTTTGAATGTTTTTGAATGTTTTTTTTTCTCCTGTCAATATTTATTTACAAATAAAAAAAAAACAACAACTAAAAGTGTAAATATTTAAGAGACGTCAATGAACGTTCAGGTGTCTGGATAAAGCCTAAGGTTCATTACCGAGCAGTTTACCACCGCTGAAGTATTCTGAACACATAAACTAACATCAATCCCGTTCTTTTAGGTTAAAAAAAAAAAAACATCAAAGTATATCACAAGTTGAATCAGTCAATTACATAGTGATTCAGTTCTTAACCCCTTGAGGTGCAAGTAAGGTCTCTGTCTGTTCTAGTAATCATTTTCATCATTAATTGGATGAAAGCTCCAAATATTTCAAACATAATATCACGTCAGGAAATTCCGCAGAGTAATTTGTAATATGAGAAGATCAGTCGTGGCTATGAAACAGGAGAACATTGATTATGATGTGATTCGGACCTGAGGAAGTCTTAGAATTTGGGGGACAAGATAAAATCTGAGAGTATTGACGGTGACCCGATCGATATGGTAGAAGAGTACAAAGGATTCCATGTTGGCCTTACAGAGCTGAGACAAGGGCTTAGTACTCAGACACTCAATGCTTGGATTTCAGTTTCCTCTTGATATTGCCAAGCACATTTTAAAAGTAAAATACAGTCTGACCCTTGCTCTATAAAAAGTAAGCCATCAAATTCAACCATTTTTCCAATTCAATAATGTGTACCATTGAAGTCTATAGGTTCAGTGTATACACAATATTCAAGAATGGCATTAACTGGCTATGTTCCAACTAGTTTTTTTTTTTTTTTTTAAATGACATCCATCCATTATTAAGTTCAAGCTCTGGCGGCTGTTGGTACATTATTATAGTTTAGATGGACTGATTGCCCTTTGGGTGTGTCTTTAATTGAAAAGCCATTGAATTTAATAGTAAAAACAGTAAAAACTGTTTGTGAACAACTAAAAAATGTCTGGTGTTTGTAAAAGACGTCTGAAAATAATTGACATGATCATTTTTTTTTTTACGTCCGTGCAGACAACATCCATCATTCTATACACTGTGTGCATTGGACGTCCATCATTCTACTGACTTCAATGCGTTCAATGCATCGATGTCAATCAAATTGCTGCAAAAACAGACTTTTTTTTTTAAACAGAAAAAGCGGCCACCTTTTCTTTTTTTATGTAGTGTGAACATAGCCATTGAGTGCCCCCCAATTAAAAAAAAAAAAATATATATATATATATATATATATATATATATATATATATACAGTATAAATAATTAAATAAATATATATATATGTATATATATATATATATATATATATATATATATATATATATATATATTAGCTCTAAGACCTTTACGAGAGCTCTGGCATAAATTTTTTCAACAGATCAATTAAAAAATCCTCTTCCTATAAGATAAATATTTGGATGTGTGTATTCAGAAATATGGCCAAAAATTAAAGCAGTCGTAAAGTAGTTATTATTATAAATTTTTTAACTCTTTTTAAGCTATGACCACACAATGCTTTATTTTTCTGACGTATTTTTGGACGACCACCATTTTGAGGTAAAAATACAGCCATATTACAATGACGGTCATAAATAATGATCAAGCTCTTCATTTACAGTCGTAATAATTAAAATACATCCGTATTTATTGTGAGCAAAATTATATTCTGTCGAGTCTTTACCTACAAAATACCTATCTATCTATCTATCTATCTATCTATCATCTATCTATCTATCTATCTATCTATCTATCTATCTATCTCCTATCTATCTATCTATCATCTATCTATCTATCTATTTATCTATCTGCTTTGTCTTTTTGGCTCTAGAAGTTGGTACCTGCTGGTTGGATTGCTTTTTCAATAAAACAGGTTCCCTTTAAATTAACCATACGGGGCCCAATAATTCCTCACCATTTTACCTTTGTACCTAGTATGAAAGGATTTACCCCTCCCGAGGATCCCTAAAGCTACCTACTGTAAGTATTGTTATTGCTGTATTCTCGAGGAGCCTTCTGATCTCTCTTCAAGAGAAAAATTATCTCCTAGCTGTCAAATATCAATCAAACTGTCTTCTTAGACGGTCCCTTTTGCATTCTTGATTGGATACGAAATTCAAACAAACATTATGACATGCCCAAACTCTTCCTCCTGCTTCAGGTTCCTACCTCTGCAAAGGCCCTACCATCATTAAGAAATAACATGACATTGTGCTGGGCCTAGAGATGCCTAGAGACCATAGAACAAAGGAGGTATAATTCTACACAAATATTGATATCCATGCGGACAGTTATCAATTGGTTAAATAGACACAATATTAGATTCTGGATTTATGTACAAGAAGACATATCAACCGCATATATAGACCATGTAAGAGTGCAAAACCTGTCTCATCTATTCCCCATAGCCCTGGTACATGGAGCAATAATCGGCCAAAACAAGTCGATTTGGTCGATTATTGCTCTGTGTAATAGAGACAACAATCAGCAAATCACAATGATCATCCGCTGTTTGTGTCCTTAGGTCCGGACCTAAAATCATCGTCTGCGGACCACGCATCGCAACGTGTAATAGTGATGTGCGGCCGTCGGCTAACAATTGAATAAACTGTATACATTACCTCTCCACTATCCCGGTCTTCTCATGCCCTCTGCCCTCTTCTCGGAGCCGTTGCTTCAAAGCGGGCTCTGAGCTGAAAGGCCGCTCAGCCAATCGCCGGGAAGCAAGCAGAGGGCAGAAGAAAGCACGTAGCATGGAGAGGTAATGTATAACGATTTAGGGCAATGGCTGCACAGACATCACTATTTCCTTCCATCCCTTGTTGAACGATCATCGAGCATTGATCTACTAGATTGGCGCTCGTTTACACTATTGACCGGGCCATCAGCCTATCTTATAGGACCCTTGGTCAATAACTGTGGTTAAGTAGCCGTTTATCACAGTGCCTTTACCTAAGATAGGGGCAAATGGGTGAAGCTAAAGACTGCAATATACCTAATAACTTAATATATTTAATAGCTGTCATTTTGCCGGTTCAGTCAAATAGTTATCCTTCCTCTAAAAAAAAATAGCGCTCCATAGTGTAGATATACCTCAAATATAATATTACCATGCATAAGTCAAGTGGAAGACTCTCGCCTTGGATAGTTGTGCAACAGTCCATGGAGTATGAACAGGATACTGACAGCCACGGGCATCGAACAAAAATCTAACCGACATGCTCACCACCACACAGGTAAGCATTGGTGCAGGTCACATAGCAAACAAAGATCATGAGAATACTCCGGCACTCGAATATTCTGAGAACAAAAGGGTTGAGTGGAAAAAAAAAATTTCTTCCCATTAACATCATTTGTAGGTTTGAAATAAGGGGGGTTGTCAAACACCCTATAAAGTCGAATGAACCAGACGGTGGTGTGGGCCACTTTTAGTATTTTCAGTGGTTACACTTCATACAGTCATTGTGCCACCTCTGCTCCCAAATAGTAAAATAGGCTTTAAAACAAGGCAATAAAATTCCCCAACAACAGCCATTGCAATGTCTATGGACTGCCAATATACACCATACGCCTACAAAGAAGACAGAATCTACCACAATTTAATTCCGAAAATCTAAATTATACCTAACCTCTTCAAATATTTAAAGCACAATTCATGTAGAAAAGACGGGGCATGATAAAATCTATAGAGGATGCCACAATGACTACCAATCACAGTATACATAGTCAATAGAGATGAGCGCAACTTCAGCATGCTCAAATCTAATGGGTTGCCATTTGAATACCAGTGGCTGAAGATGTTGGATCCAACTTCTTCAGTCACAGTATTCAAATGCCCAACGAACAAACTCTAGAATGGTAGAGTTGCACTCATTTCTAATAGTCAACTTTATAAAATACCAGGACACAAGGTATACCCACAGGGAAAGTAGGAGGGAAACACTAACTTAGCTACTCTCCAGTGGCAACTATTAAGACAGCTATTCTTGATCCATGCCAGGAACCAACTATTTTCCAACATAATTGTCTAATTTTCTGGCATATAAGGCTACGGGGCTTATAAGATGATTCCTGATGAACCCCAGAAGCTCTCCTGAGCAGCCGAGCGTCTCATCGGAGATGCTCAGCTGCCGGGAGAGCTTTGGGAGAATGACAGAGGCTTCGGGTACTTCCAGAGCCTCTGTCATTCTCCAAAAGCTCTCTGGCAGCCGAGAGCCTCCAATGAGACGGGAGAGCTTTGGGAGAGCTTTGTGGGATCCCTGCTGCAGTCAGTGTGCGTTACACTGCCTGCGCCGGAAATGGGCCAGGAGACAGGCAAAGGCAGGGACCGGCCCCAGGTGAGTTAACTGTTTGTTGTTCTTATAATGGTCGCCCCATATGGTGGGGATGCTGCCATTTTTGAGACCCCCCACTGAATGGGGCGACCATACCCATATAAGATGATCCCTGACTTTTAAGAACATTTTTTTGGGTTAAAAAGTCATCTTATACGCCAGAAAATACGGTACATAGTTTGCAAGACTTAAAAAATAGAAATAAGTCCATCCAGTTCATTGTATCTCCTTATAGTGTTGATCCAGAAGAAGGCAAATACCCCATGAGGTAGAAGAAAATGTTCCTTCCCAACTACAGATCTGGTAGTAGGAATAAATCCTTGGATCAATAACCCAACAAACCATTGGCATGGATCCTTAGCATGTCCACATCAGAGATATAGACAAGACATCCGGTAAACAATGGTTTGTAAAGACCTTTTTTTTTTTTTAAGGTGTAGTATAATGTTTGGAACCAAGATGAAAGAACCCATCCAACAAGCTTTATACTCTTTAAGTAAAAAAAAAATGCAATTTTAAAAGATTATCCTTATCTCTGTTCATGAAATATGATTGCTGTGAATAATCTCATAAGTTGGTTTCATGGTGTTAATGCGGTTTTCATGGTTTCCACAGACAGGCGCCATATTGTTTGCTTTTTTGCAACAGTAGACTGAAAACATTTCGTTAGATGAAAAATAATTTTTAGTAAATTCTACTTTGCTATAGTCCAAAACTGTTCCTGTCCCTCATAGAACTTCACAACCAATCCTTCCTGTAGCCTTTGTATGCAATTGAGCGATCTTGTAGTAAAATCTACTTACAGTATATGGCTATTTTCCTTGTGTATTATCCAGGCACTGATGGAGTTTATCACATGGGGCTATTTATAAGATAGTAACAGATGGATGATTATTTAGCTGAGTTTTTGATAAGGAAGCGAAGCCATAAATTTCTGATTTCAAAAAACGTCTGAAGCCAAAAAGAAAGAGATGCCATCGATACTCCTGTCAACTTCAAAACATGTTCCTTATTATGGCATTTGGACTTCATACTGAGGGGAGGTCTCTTACTGGAGTTCCGCTCTACAAGCCAGATCCAAGCGCCCCTAGCAAGCAGTACGTATTACACGGTTGGCCATCCATTTGAATGGCCACATGTAATATTACCTTTCCCTTGTATCAAACACTGCCCTGTATATGAATAGCAGATGACAATTCTACCCGGTACAATCAGCCGTTTGCTGGGGTCTCTGAAGGTTATATGATCAGTGACTTAGAGAGTCAACTCCCAAACCGGCAAGCTATAACTGACCAAACGGAGACAACATGGAATATAGAAGGGAAACCAATGGATACATCAAAATAAAAAGTGAATTTAAAACCAATATTTACCAAACAATTAAAAAAGTTGCATTTGGTTGGGTTCACACCAGTGCTGGAAACCCAACAGAACCATAAGAGAATCTTTTTTGTTTTTCATTTCTCATCCCATCCCCTTCCCATTAGCTTACATCGTTCTACGACCCAACATGAAACAGAAGCTTTCATTCATTGGTCTGCAGTATATTCTCAAACACTTGGCCCGCCAACCCCCAACCTCGCCCCATGACCATCCGTAATTTGCGTCTGAATTTCACGATTCCAGCTCTTTCAAGTTCTATGACAGTATAATACGAGCGGCAAAATACATTTTGGCAGATTTTATCTGACTTTAAAATGTTTCCAGCTGTGACTTGCTGTCTATTTTACTATTCACTTTATGACTGTGTGTAAAAATAGGAGATGCTGATGCTATTTTCTATTTCCTGTCTTTTTTTTTTTTTTACCCCGTTCAATCTAGACATGCAATAGAATCTGACAGGTGCATATTAAGAAATCCACAATGCTATGGGACATTTGTAGGTGTGGTTGTAATTTAGAACTGCGGAGACAGTTTCAGATTGTCAGAGGTTATGCAAGTCACTTAGGAAGCAAAAAAATTCCAAAGATAGCTAGCAGACTATATAAAATAGTAAAAAAATATAATTGATAATTAGAGAAATCAAGAACTTCAATATTAGAATTGTAAGAGTTGGGGAAAAATTATAAAAAATATCTATCTATCTATCAATCTTATATATATATATATATATATATATATATATATATATAATTTTTACTATTATTATTTTTATTCTCAATATTATTATTTTTTTAGATTTTTTTTTTTCAGTTTTCTCAAACATATTTCTATATTTTCCTGATTAGTTGGTCAAAAAAGAAGAAGAGCATGCGCCATAAATACCAGCTGACGAATGTATTGTCTATCACTGTCCTTTGTTAATTTTGATATAAAGTAGACTGTACAGCATTAGAAGAAAAGATCAGTGCCATGTGGAGATAGGTCAGAGGCAGCACTGGGGACCGATACAAGGTCACAGGAACAGAGGATTGAAGACAATTCTCAGCTATTTTAGTAACAATTTCATTGAGGCTTGCGTAAGGAAAGACTTTGAAAATAGACTGATAAACATGTAAGGCAATGGAGCATAACACGTAAAGTCGTCTAAAAACACAATAAGCAAAATTCAGTTAAAAATATATTAAAAATATTGAATGTACAGTATGTAAGTAAAGGAAGGAAGAGAGGATAGAAGGAAGGAAGGGAGGAGAAATGGTAGAAGGAAGAGTGTAAAGAGAGAGAGAAAGAAAAGCAGGTAGGTATAAGATAGATAGATAGATAGATAGATAGATAGATAGATAGATAGGAGATAGATAGATAGATAGATAGATAGATAGATAGATAATAGAGGGATAGATAGATAGGAGATAGATAGATAGATAGATAGATAGATAGATAGTTAGATAGGAGATAGATAGATAATATATAAATAGATAGATAGATAGATGATAGATAGATAGATAGATAGATAGATAGATAGATAGATAGATAGATAGATAGATAATATATAAATAGATAGATAGATAGATAGATAGATAGGAGATAGATAGATAGATAGATAGATAGATAGATAGATAGATAGGAGATGGATAGATAGATAGGAGATAGATAGATAGATAGATAGATAGATAGATAGATAGGAGATAGATAGATAGATAGATAGTATATAAATAGATAGATAGATAGATAGATAGATAGGAGATAGATAGATAGATAGATAGATAGATAGGAGATAGATAGGAGATAGATAGATAGATAGATAGATAGATAGGAGATAAATAGATAGATAGATAGATAATATATAAATAGATAGATAGATAGATAGATAGGAGATGGATAGATAGATAGATAATAGATAGATAGATAGGAGATAGATGCTTGAAAAAGACGACAGTGGTCGTTGAAACGTTACTATGGACTATTTTGCTGTGCTGTATCACCATGACTTGAAATAAATCACGCTTGAATTTTCACCGATTTTGGAGTGCTGTGGACGATTTCTTGGTATAGATAGATAGATAGATAGGAGATAGATAGATAGATAGATAATAGGTAGATAGATAATAGATAGATAGATAGATAGATAGATAGATAGATAGATAGATAGATAGGAGATAGATAGATAGATAGAAGATAGATAGATAGATAGATAGATAGATAGATAGATAGATAGATAGATTTGATGGATAGATAGATAGATAGATAGATAGATAGATAGATTTGATGGATAGAATACTTAAATTAGACCAATAAATAGAAAACTATTAATAGTGGAATTGTTTAGAAACAAAGCCCCATTACTCCTGCATTCTTCCTCCTTTATTATAATTGTGTTAATGAGCCACATCATGAAATCTAAACCTTTTTAATCTATTTTTCCACAAGATCTGACTTATTATCTATTAATATCTTTTCTACGCCTATTTCTCACTCTGATGAACAGTCTCCATCATGTGTTTCCCAACAAGATACAGTACAAAATACATTGGGTTAGTCATTCAGGCCTTATTCCTGTTCTGTAAAATAAACACCCCAAAAAGCTAATTGGAAAAGTTCTCCCATCTTCCCCTATTACCCATCTTCTCTATATTCCCCCATAGCCCATATAGGGGAATTACATTTTGGCAACATTTTTGTCAAAATTTGAGTGGGTGGATAGAACTCCTCCCATAAACTCCAGCCTGGAGTATGCTAAATTTTGGACGAAAAGTCGCAAGCACTCATAAGGCCCGATCTCAAAACACTAGAAACCAAAAATGCCTTGAATATAGTGAAATAAACATAAAACTACTAAATATTTGCTTATAAAATCAGAAAAAAAAATAAATAAATAAAAATAATTTTGTTTTAAAATAAATTTCACAGGTAAAGCACCTAGTAACACAAAAAATGTAAAAAAAAAAAAAAAAAAGCAATAAAAATTATTTCCTATAAAGTCTTTTTAGATCAGAGGAAGTGCTCATGTTTTTACTTCCTATTTTCTAGTAGTTTTACTTAAATTTGTTGCCTATTGCTACATACAGTACAGACGTTTATTTTTTATTATTATTATTATTTTTGAAATGTTTATTTTATTTGACGTTTTATGCCTTTTTCTCCTCCATGAAGCTGAATACATTGTGCAGCACAGCAGTAATAATCAATATAGCATTCACAATCTGGTTGTCACCAGATGACCCTTTACATACATTTATAAACACTAGGGCAAAGATAAAACGTCTCTTTATAAAAGCTCTGACTCCGCTACATCTTATACATTTCATATCTCAATCCAAAGACGAGAAGGCGCAAAGTTCATAGTCTACATATAACACAGCATTTTTTTTTTTCTTGGTCCCCTGACAACCTACCTTGGCAATTTAGGTGAAATTTAAGTCCCTTAGTAGCACATTCTATAAATGTAACCAGGCATGGATTGCAGTGCATTGAATCCTGACACTGCCTACATACACCACTACTGCAATAAGGGAGAATGGAACAGGAGGCGTTGCCTTTGCACAATTGACCTCCTGAAGCTAAGTCCTCTTTGAGAAGCAAGCTTTGGGATCCACTACCTCTGATTTGCATTGATTATCTCCACTTGAAGGGATACATTTAAATTTTTCTGGCACGGCAGCAAAAGATATAGGAAGGGGGGGGGGGATCAAGAATGAGATGTTGAGAGAAAACGAAGAGGAAAAAAAATAACAAAGACAGTTTGCTGGGAAAGGTATCTCCGTCTAATGGATGAGGACTGCGATCTTTGAAGAGCTAGAGCGCCCTCTACATGCCAATTTTTTAACGCAAGGCAAAAAAAAAAAAAAATAATAATCCCACAGAAACCCTTCGCTTGCTGACATCGAAAAGTCATAAACATAAAAAGCATGGAAAATTAGGAAAATGATCAAGTCTTTAGCCGTAAAAAATAAGTGATCCGACATAAACCGCGACTTGGTTTTAATATTCTGTGTATACGGGATATTAACCTTTTATCCCAGAGACCAATCAATAGGAATAAATGACTTTTCCTCTGGATGTTTGTTAGTTAATCAAAACATTTTGCCGCCAGTTCTTCGGTTTATGGTTTGGGAATTTTCCTGACGTAAAACAATTCGAAATTGTGTTGTACGTTAAAACTTCGTGTGCGAGCGTCAAATTCTCTTTAATATGAAACTTTGCTATTTATTTATTTATTTATTAATTTATTTATTTTTAATTTCAAGGTCAAGAGGATGTAAGCAAATTTCTCTGTTTTTTATTTAATTTATTTATATATTTATTTATATATTTGGTTGTTTGTTTTATTTATTCAGGTAGTTAGTAAGTTAGTTAGGTGTACAGCTGAGAACATAGTAGGCGACACCTTCTCCTCTTTGGACATTTGGTCTTCCTAAACAATGGTCCAGGCCGTCATTATATGTGCAGAGAGAAATTCTAAGGGTCCTATTCCACGGGCCGAGCAGGGCCCGATCAACGATGTAAACGAGCGGCGATCTGCTAGATCGCCGCTCGTTTACTGGGCCTATTCCATGGCCCGATGATCGTTGAGCGAGGGCTGCAAGGACATCGTTACCGATGTCCTTGCAGCCCTTGCAGCAGCAGTAATACATTACCTGCAGGGCTTCTTCTCCACGCTGTCTTCATCCCCGAGTCCCACGCGCTCTATCTTCAGAATGGCTGGTCAGCTGACAGGCCACACTCAGCCAATAACAGGCCGCGGTGGTCCCGGCCTATGATTGGCTGAGCGCTCTGTCAGCTGACCGGCCATTCCGAAGATAGAGCGCGTGGGACTCTGGGATGAAGACAGAGTGGAGAAGAAGCCCTGCAGGTAATGTATTACTGCTGCTGCTGTCAAATCGTCGGTTGCCCGCCGCGCACCGCTATTCAACCGTAGCATTGCGCGGTGGGGGAACGATGATTTTAGGTCTGGCCCTAAATGAACGATCAGCCAATGACACGATCATCGGCTGATCGTTCTCTGTATTTCACCGAACGATAATCGGACGAATCGGGCCAAATGGGGCCGATCCGGCCGATTATCGTTACTGTGGAATAGGGCCCTAACACAAAAGTTAAGACTGATGCTAGTGTACATGGGATAAGCACAGAGAGAGAGAGAGAGAGAGAGAGAGAGGCTATAGCAGCAGCTAAGGTGTATTATGAGGTTCTGCAGCAGCTGAGGTGTATTATGTTGTGCTGCAGCAGCTAACATGTGTAGTAAGATGTTCTGCAGCAGCTGAGGTGTCTATTATGATGTTCTGCAGCAGCTGAGGTGTATTATGAGGTTCTGCAGCAGTTGAGATGTAGTATGAGGTTCTGCAGCAGCTGAGGTGTATCATGAGGTTCTGCAGCAGCTGAGATGTATTAAGATGTTCTGCAGCAGCTGAGGTGTATGATGAGGTTCTGCAGCAGCTGAGATGTATGATGATGTTCTGCAGCAGCTAAGGTGTATTATGAGGTTCTGCAGCAGCTGAGGTGTATTATGTTGTGCTGCAGCAGCTGACATGTGTAGTAAGATGTTCTGCAGCAGCTGAGGTGTATTATGAGATTCTGCAGCAGTTGAGGTGTATGATGATGTTCTGCAGCAGCTGAGGTGTATCATGAGGTTCTGCAGCAGCTGAGGTGTATGATGATGTTCTGCAGCAGCTGAGGTGTATCATGAGGTTCTGCAGCAGCTGAGATGTATTAAGATGTTCTGCAGCAACTGAGGTGTATGATGAGGTTCTGCAGCAGCTGAGGTGTAGTATGAGGTTCTACAGCAGCTGAGGTGGGTATGATGATGTTCTGCAGCAGCTGAGGTGTATTATGAGGTTCTGCAGCAGCTGAGGTGTATGGTGAGGTTCTGCAGCAGCTGAGGAGTATTATGAAGTTCTGAACCAGCTGAGGTGTATTATGAGGTTCTGCAGAAGCTGAAATACTATACTGTATATTATGATGTTCTGCAGCAGCTGAGGTGTGTTATAATGCTCTGCAGCAGCTGAGGTGTATTATGATGTTCTGCAGCAGCTTAGATGAATTATGAGGTTCTGCAGCAGCTGAGGTGTGTTATGATGTTCTGCAGCAGCTGAGATGTATTATGATGTTCTGCAGCAGCTGAGGTGTATTATGATGTTCTGCAGCAGCTGAGGTGTAGTATGATGTTCTGCAGCAGCTGAGATGAATTATGAGGTTCTGCAGCAGCTGAGGTGTGTTATGATGTTCTGCAGCAGCTGAGATGTATTATGATGTTCTGCAGCAGCTGAGGTGTATTATGATGTTCTGCAGCAGCTGAGGTGTGTTATGATGTTCTGCAGCAGCTGAGGTGTAGTATGATGTTCTGCAGCAGCTGAGATGTATTATGAGGTTCTGTAGCAGCTGAGATGTATTATGATGTTCTGCAGCATCTGAGGTGTGGATTATGTACATATGGCGGTGTAAGAGTTGTGCCTGTACCTGGCCTCCTCCTGTGGTATAGAGAAGGCAACTTGGAAAGGTTTGTTCCAGTCTGGTGCAAAGGTGGGAAAACAATGGCCACCTGCTTGTATTGTGTGACCTAGAGAGTCTTCCCTTTCATCACCGGGATACTGCTAGCCATGTGGGTAGCCTGGACACAGCCAGCAATGATCTGTCAGTAAACCTTCCTAAACTAGAGGAACCTGTGGGTGAAGACTGATGGTTGATTAAAGGCTTAGTTGTGATGAAGATGAGGAAGAGGAGGAGATAGTTATTATGAACCATGAAAACTGATGATTAAACCATATAACAGAGTCAAGTGAGATGGCTCCAGGCTCATGAAGGGCTGCATCCATCTGGGGGAGAGGAACAACATTGTTCAGCCATAAAAAGAGGTGGAACATTGGGGACAGTGTTGAGCGGAGTTGCCAAACTATTCGGATTTGGCAACGTTCCCAAAAGTGTTCATTAGTTGGGGTCCTACTGGTGCTTTTTGCTCCCTGAATCTCAGTGATCTTCATCCAGTCTATTATGAGTCTAAGAGACTGATGGACTAGAGACGATCGAACATCGGGAAATCTTAGGTGCGATCGATAGATAGATAGATGATAGATAGATAGATAGATAGATAGATAGATAGATAGATAGATAGATACTTAGATAGATAGATAGATAGATATGAGATAGATAGATAGATAGATAGATAGATAGATAGATAGATAGATATGAGATAGATAGATAGATAGATAGATAGATACATAATATGATAGATAGATAGATAGATAGATAGATAGATAGATAGATAGATAGGAGATAGATAGATAGATAGATAGATAGGAGATAGATAGATAGATAGATAGATAGATAGATAGATAGATAGATAGATAGGAGATAGATAGATAGGAGATAGATAATAGATAGATAGATAGATAGATAGATAGATAGATAGATAGATAGAAAAATAGATAGATAGATAGATAGATAGATAGATAGATAGATAGAAAAATAGATAGATAGATATATCCAGATATTTCTCAGCACGCCAGCATAGGTGGTAAAAACGTGATTTATTCCATAAAGTACAAAGGTACAAAAGATGCGACGTTTCGACCTCCTCACGTGAGGAGGTTGAAACGTCGCATCTTTTGTACCTTTGTACTTTATGGAATAAATCACGTTTTTACCACCTATGCTGGCGTGCTGAGGAATATCTGGATATATGTGTGGTGATCCCCTAGCCAGGGGACTGTCTCCGTGTAGCACCCGCTTCATGCAATTTTGGATGTGCGGCTTTCTCCTGTTTCTAGATAGATAGATAGATAGATAGATAGATAGATAGATAGATAGATAGATAGGCAATAGATAATAGATAGATAGATAGATAGATAGATAGATAGATAGATAGATAGATAGGAGATAGATAGATAGAAGATAGATAGATAGATAGATAGATAGATAGATAGATAGATAGATAGATAGATAGGAGATAGATAGATAGATAGATAGATAGATAGGAGATAGATAGATAGATAGGAGATATTTAGATAGACAGATAGATAGATAGATAGATAGGAGATAGATAGATAGATAGATAGATAGATAGATAGATAGGCGATAGATAGATAATAGATAGATAGATAGGTAGGTAGATACAAAAGAAAATCCGCAGCACACCAGCATCAGGTGAAAAGAAGTGGTATTTATTGCATGTAGCAAGAAACACAAAAGGGATGCAACGTTTCTGTCTACTCCAAGACCATTGTCAAGCATAATGAGGAGGTGCACATGGCCTCCTTAAATAGCAGTGCTGATTAGTGACATCATCACTTCATTAGAATATTATTATTATTATTATTATTATTATTATTATTATTATTATTATTATTATTATTATTATTATTATTATTTCGATTGGTACTAGACTTCTAGATTTTACATTTTTTCAGCCAAAGCTGGAATTTCCCTCAGTCCATGTATATTCCTATTCCTTTCTCCATTGTATTGTGTCTCATTGCATCCTGCTGTTCCCTGCACCCTACGGCCTCTCCGGCACACACTACATGGCTGGATGACCCTTTTGCCTTATTTTCCCATTTAAAGGATGATTATCTTTCAACTGCCAAAGAATTCGGCCCAATGTCTCTTCCCTTTTATCCATAATTACTGTGACCTTTACTAAACTATAATCAGAGCTGCAGAAGCCAAAAGCCCAGGCACTCATATATACCATCATCATCAAACATAAGACGGAGTTTATGCCTCAACATGAACAGGAGATTTTGTTTATTAACGACCGAATAATGTTGGATCCAAAGTAAGAGAATCAAAATTGTCACATTTGCTCCCTTAAAGGGACTGTCCACCTTTTAAGACATTTGCGTATTTTTAGCCCATTTTATGATTTATCGCTATGATAATTGGTGTACTGTTGTTCTTTCCGATACATAGCTCGAAATCCCCAAGTAAATTATAAAATTCTGTCTGTCATCACTTAGGGATGGTAATGTTTTATTGAGCCCTGTAGGAATGGTATGAAACTGTATTCTGAAGCCCCCTATGCTTAAGGCCCCATTCACACTATGGAATGGGATGGGATTATGTGCTGAAACTCCGTAGTGTGAATGGGACCTTAATGTATCACCACCCATAAAATTCTTGGTAGTTGTCTCTAGCTTAGCTTGTCACCACCATCATCATCATCAGCAGCAGCAGTAGTAATTCACTGCTTAGACCACGGCTGCTTTTATGATTGTGTTCTGATGATGTACTGTTTGTTTTTTTCCTTCCTGCTCTTCTACCTCCACTATTATAGGTGTCACGTGGAGGGAGAGGAGGTTACTGATGCACTGAGTTTTCAAGCTGTTATGCGTATCAGTACATCAGTAACCTCTTCTCCATCCACGTGGTGCCTATAATTGTGTATTATAAATTACCCTTCAGCCTGTTCTAATGTGCACTTTGGGCTTATCCACACCAATAGAATAGGCACCTGGAGCTATCACTATTTACAGAACAGTCTCCGGTAATGAAGAGTTAAACTCGTGCAGCAGTTGCGGTGCTTGGTGGCTTATAAGACAAAGTGGGCAATAATACAGTAGTCCAAAAAGAACAACCGGGAACTCACCAGTCTGCAAAACAAGCACAAGGAGGAAGAGTCTATGAGTTGCCGCAGGTCTTTCTTCTTTATGGACTGAAAGAGCCTAGTAAGCACTTTCTGGCTTTCTTGGCTTTTTCTGGCGACACCATAGGAATAAATAGAGCCTCTGGTCACCTGCCGTATCTCTGGCTGTATTTATATCAAAGAAACTGGGGGCCCGATATGTAGATCGGTGCAGGGTACGGAAGTCAGACCCCCACGATCTTTTATTATTCCCCTTTCGGGTGGGTTCATACTGAGGAATTCTCGAGGATAATGTCCACGGAATTCCGCTGTCTGTCCGCGCCGCCGTATTTTGCTATCCGCCGAAAGAAGCGACATGCCGACGAAAAGGCGCGCGGCTGTGCGCGCGGACAGACAGCGGAATTCCGTGGACATTATCCACGAGAATTCCTCAGTATGACCCCACCCTTCCTGTGAAAAGGGGGCAAGTTGCCTGGATAACCTCTTTAAGTCGAGCATTTATAAATGCTTGAGTGCTCGACTTGAGTAATGAACCCCATTAAAATTAATGGAAAAATAAAGCATTTAACGAGGGGCGGAGGATGTCTGGTTCACCAATTACATTCTTTTCTTTAATTTTTTTGTATACTTTGTCCCACGAAGGGACATTTAAATGAAATATACCAAAAAAATTTCATAAAAATATACAAGGTTTCTGCTAGACACATTGGAATTGCCCGCATCTTGCTGGAGTTCTAATGTTTTGCGGAAATCTGTTACTTTTTTATTGTTGTTGTTCTCATTTTTGTATATTTAGTTTAAACGTCCCTTTGAGGGACGAAATATACAAAAATTAGAGTAAGAAAATGTCATAGGTTTCTGCAGTGGGAGGAAGATTGCTGGGCCATCCTCTATTAAAGGTGTATGGCCACCTTTACCCAAGCACCAAGGGGTACTGGGTTGAGCATTGAGCTCGATGGAGCACCCAGATGCTGGATGGAGCACTGTGCTAGACAGAGCATTCACGCTCAACACTAGTCATCTCTGATGGGAGCCCCTAATGGCTGGACTCCGCCACAGTCATCAGTCAGCACCCCGTGTGGAGCAGGATCAGCTCTCTAGCCTGTCTCACACTCTTTTCTTGACATCATGACTAGAGATGATCGAACATTGGGAAATTTTAGGTTCTATCGAACCCGAACCTTCTCAAACCTTCATCATTTGATACCCGGTGCCTTCCCGTTCCGTGGGGAAGGTGGAGCAAGCCCGAATAATGCCTGGAAAACAAGGATACAGCCTAATACCTAGGCTGTATCCCTGTTTTTTAGGCGGTACTCGGGCTTGCTCCACCTTTCCCACAGAACAGAAAGGCATCGGGAATCAAATGAAGGTTCGAGAAGATTCGAGTTCGATTGAATCTAAGATTTCCCGATGTTCGATCATCTCTAATTATGACTTGCATGGACACCCAATGTCGGGAAGGGTATAACCAATATATATATATATATATATATATATATATATATATATATATATATATATATAGCCCTGCATTAGAAAAACAGAGCTGTTCCAGCTGTTAAGGAATATTATGCAAATAATTAGCAAAGAAAGTGGATGAATAAAAGCAAAAACCGTGTTCAGAGGTAGAAATTTACCTCCCTATAAATATATATATATATATATATATATATATATATATATATATATATATATATAAAGTTTCCCTCTCTTTTCCCAGACCCCTAATGACTTCCACCAAACAATATCTTCATAGCACTTGCACATTGTCATTTCAGTGAACAGAATTCTAATAATGAAACATGTCTGGAGACATCAATGCAAATCATTGTGTAGCAATGCCTACATTAATTTGCAACTGGGTCATTTCAAATCATGCCCTTGAAATCAAACACCTATGTCATAAATCAGATCCAATATTACACATTCTGTCAATCTCACGTCCTTGTCACACTTCTGCAATATTGCATTCCGCGGAGATTAAGATATTTTATTGCTTAAATTGTCTTAAAGTCTTGGGAAAACAGGGAAGATCTGCATACTTTATCGACTTTCCTTTTAGAATTGCACATTGTTACCATTCCTGAATAATGAGCAGGCAATTCACAGAGGTGCTTACTTTTCATCTTTATTTCAACTTCACATTCAAATGGTGCCGAGTTCTGAATGTCCCTAATTAGAGAAACAAGTTTTCGCTGTTTTCATCTCCGTGTCACTTAATATGCAGGATTATTACCATTGACATTCTATTCACTTTTGTAAAAGTAGTATCTCAATTACATATCAAAATAATAGCAAGTGTATATGTAGCAGAGCTGAGTTTGCATTGATACCATTGGTTTTACCCATTGTATTCTAACTTTATTGGGGCACCAATAATCAGGAGAGCATGACCCTGGCTATACATTTCCAATACACTCCATTACATGGATAACCGGAGATGGCATAATCTTAGGATACTGGACACTGGACAATCGGGTATCGATTTGTAAATTCACATGTTGGACACAGTGCTCTCTGCTGCCACCTCTGTCCATGTCAGGAATTGACCAGAGCAGGAGAGGTTTTCTATGGGGATTTGCTACTGCTCTGGACAGTTCCTGACATGGACAGAGGTGGCAGCAGAGAGCACTGTGTTATATTAAAAAGAATCCATCACTTCTTGTAGGACACACAGCAGCTGATAAGTTGACAAGATTATTTAAATAGAAGTAATTAACAAATCTGTATAAACTTCCTGACACCAGTTAATCCCCCCCCCCCCCCCCCCTCTGGAGTACCCCTATAACCATTTGGTAGCTAGGATTTGGTTAGCCCCATGGCTAATGTATGGCCACAACAAAATCCCTGGCATATAGACTGAAAATTTACCCCAGAAATCTGAACATATACCCTCAGATTTTTAGATGGATATGTGATGGATTTTTTGTTGAGTGTAGACCTTAGGCTGCTCTCCAACATATATTTTTCTAATTTTATTTTAGTTGGATATATATATGTATGTCCATGCAGCCCTTGTTAAACGATTATGGGGCCATGTAATAGGGCCAGTAAACGGGGGCCGATCTACTGTAGCAGATCGGCACTCGTTTACAGTTATTATTGGGCCCCCATTGGCCCATGTAATAGTACCCTTAGTGTGTGGTTACATTTAAAGCATTGCTGAGACCCACTGCAATCCCAAGCTACAGATGAGTGTCAGTGTGCCTGTGCGCTCCACTCCCTGCCCTGCCAAAGATCTGACTCTTTCACCTCGTAGACTGTAATGGAGTCAGATTTGATTGACAGTTGGAGATAGAGGCATGTGCTGTGCTCCCACCCTGGCTGTATCTCAGGAACTTGATTGATAAGATGGGACATGTCAATTTACAGTAAAACTCTAAGCAGAGTATTTATTTAAGTGATGTCATCTCTGTCTGCACAGTGATGTCATCTGTCTGGGATGGAGGGTTCTCTTAGTTTAGAATAGTCTAGTGATACTTGAACATGGTTTGAAAGCAGAGATGGAAAATGTAGGTTTTATCTTAGAGGGGCTTTTCTACAATCATAGATTTGCCCTTTCCACAGGGTATTTAAGTGTCTAATTGCAAAAAGTCCAACAAGACTTCCAACCAATCCCAAAAATGAGGACCTGTGTGGCAGCTGAGCATGCACATTGCATTTCAAAAGTCTAGAGAATACTTACTGCTGAAGAGACGACGATTACAGCCCTCGATAATCTCATAGAGTTGAATGGAGCAGCAGTGGGCATGCTCAATTGCCACTCTATTCAAACAGTAGTCTAGCATGCCCACTGCTCAAGTGCTAAACTCTTTGGTGGTCTCTTAGATTTTGAATGAAGTCCATATGGAATCCCAGTTATTTTGACCGGTGGGGGTCCCACAGGTGAGACCCTCCCCATTACCAGAGACTTTTTATTATTAGTGGTTGTATAATGGTTTCCATCCTGCTCTAAATGACTAGTTACACAGTCTTCTTACCCTAATAGTTTCCTTTTTAATCTGTTCAATACCTATAGTTATGAGCCAAGGTTTCATTTGAAGCTCTAGGGCCCTTCATCTACCAGGTGCCATTTATAACACTAGTGTCTTCATATACGACAGAGGGGTTTTAGATAGTCGATACATACCAGAGCTTGTGTTTGACCAATAGCTCTTCACACTCTATAGCTACAGCTCTGGTTATAAGCATACAGGATCTGCCTTATATCTTGGCTTGTCCTGTGATTTATCACTTTTGATGATATAGGGCAACAGTTTCCAAGTCAATAGACAAAAATATTGAAGCATTTTGGACCTTTTTGCTTGTACACTCTGATGGGTCATCCCGTTGCTGAAAGTCACAGGTGCCTGTGCCGCTGCCTCAACCTATTATGGATAATGAAATACTCTTGTCTACCACCTCTGCTACTTCGGTCTCTATCTGAAAGCCTTCCAAGCTCTTCCCGATGCCATATAGCTTCAGGCTTTATGAGAGCTTTCGATGTATCAACCATGTATAACAGCCTTTGGGTGGATGTTGGTCCACCTGCTCATTCGGTTTACAGCCAAAACCAACAGGAAGATCTTTTCTGTGTCTGAATGGTTTTTAACCCCTAATTAGTTAAATAGATAAGTGTCAGGTTCCATGGAAGAATGTGACTGTATACAGGAGAGCATAAGGAGGCTCAATATTAAGATAAAAATGAGCATGTTTACATTGGCATGACATGGCCATCATGCCAGCCTACCTTCCCGATGTCTATCCTTGACTTGTTATGAAGATCTACCCGCTACTCATAGAGACACCTAGAGAGATGTTGGGGAACTCGGGACAATTTGGCCCCATTCCTTTGAGATCCTTTTTTTTTTTAACTACCAGAAAAGGGATGAATTCAAAAACATTATGCCATGATTAGGGTTGAGCGGAGTTACCAAACTGTTCAGGTTCGGCAATGTTTTCTGAACTCGAACACTTGACTCCCGTTGGATGGAGAATTTGGACGCAGCCCTATGGCTGCCAGGAAAACGTGGCTACAGCGTATGGCCTATAGCTGTATCCATATTTTCCAGAACTTGCTAGGGCAGCATCCAACTTCTCTAGTCCCATGCCAAGTGTTTGGGCTCTGAGAGCATTGCCAAAACAGTTTGGCAAGTCTGCTCAACACTACCCATGATATGTGGAGAACCATGTACCATGAAAAATCCTTTATGTGATGAGACATACTGTATAGTAGGGTTACATAGCATACAAAAGAGTAAAATGTAAATGTTCAGTAATAACAGATATTACAAATGCACAAGATGAAGGGTATTTGTATCTGTTTATTATAAGGCTCCTATTATAGTAAGCCAATCAGATTCTGTCTTACTGCAATCGGTGATAAGTTCTATGACAGATAGAGTATAGAGATGAGCAAATTTGGATTTATTTGGATGTCAGATCATGATATGGATTTGGAAGTTGATTGTCTGATGGTTGTTTATACAAAGAATGCTTATAAGCAGGGACTCTTCTCAAAGACAGGAGTCCCTGCTCCTCTACAGTACACTTAAAACCTAATCCAGTAAATGTATTGACTGGAAGCTGCAATGTACTGTATCTAGTATCCCGATTTACCTTCAAGCCTCTCCATTTACTGGACTGGACAGAACATCCCAAATGAATTAAAAAAAAAAAAACTTTGGCTTACAACCAAACTATTCCATTATCTGTAGGGACTGCAAGCCCTTGTAAAGGTCCCCATACACTTTCAATAACTGACGGATAAACAATTGACTGGCCATCAGTTAACTTCCCATATACAGAAACCTTTGGTACAGGCACCCATGTGTCGGTGGATGGTTGGGAGAGCACCATACACCTTATACTGATGGCTTAAAGGGAATGTACCACCAGGTACATCGCTTCATGTTTTTTTTTACCGCATTGATGCCACTGTCTTCTTTTTGGAACCGCCAATTGGTCTGTTCCCAATCACCTGCCCCCAGTGTAATGATCCTCCTCCCCTCTGTTCATGTAAAAAATAAAAAAAAAAATTAAAAAAGCAATGTACCTGATGGTACATTCCCTTTAATACGCTAAATGGGTCTGAGCTGTAATACCAGCATCAGCCTAAATACATGAGTGGCGCTGTTTCTATTAAAACAAAAAAACATATAGACAGCCATTTTATTAATTCTATATCTGATTTATTTGAAAGACAATCAGTTGTATCCATCCCAGCAGCTCTCACTCAAAGCTTCCTATTTGGAAGAAATACATACTGTGCTCATTCGACAGCACAAGTGCTCACCATCAACTTTCTGGCAATAAGATGTGACAGTGGTGTTTAACTTTTCCTTATTCATAAGCCTCATTTTAATAAAGGTAACAACCGCGGCTTTTGACACTCTGGAAGATCAGCTTACACTCGGCGGGATCAGTGGGAACTATTAAAAGAATTCTTTTTAACCCCCACCTCGGCACTTAACAGGTTTCTAATAAGGAAGGAAAAGATATTGAAACAGGAGGCGACCGCACTCCATACCGGAGGAAGAGCCGAAATTGTAATTTTTATTTAACACTTTGGAAGAATCAATTATGTTAACGATTTAAACACAGAACCAAATGATATTTGTTGGAAAGCGAGTCAAGTATTCCGAGAGCGCGGCTGAGAATTGTAATGAAGGCATACCAATAGACGCTCCATCTTCACATGTACCCCCGTCTCTAGATTCCAAATTCTCAGCCTCAAGCAGGGGAATTGGCACAAACAAACCAGTCTCCCCTTAGGACGCATGACTAATTAGACTCTGCAGGAGACTAAACGAAAGACCCCGGGCCACGTAAACTGGACTCTGACAGCAAAAGCGAAAAATCTGCAACATTAAAAACAAGGGTTTGAAGGAAAGAGCATATGGGAGAAGAATTTTTAAGTGTATTTTGCTTCCAGATCACAAGATCGAATCAGAGAACACTTACTAAATATTAAATAAGAAAGAGAAATAAACTTGTAGATGGAAATTTCGCTGCTGCTTTATGAGGCGCCTTCAATTTTTAATCTCTGTTTGCCAAACCGTAATCTCCAGCGTTGGCTTTTGCATTGACTTTCTCTTTTGAACTTTGATGAACTTTATTATCTGTAGTTATAAAAAGTTTATGTTTGCAAAGTTACAATGGAATTCTCTGTGTTGTGGGGGGATAGGTAGACGCGTAAATAGAGAACAAACAAGCACCCAAAGCAACTTTTGTTTAAAGCCGATCCAAATTTTTATCCGAGCGCTATGGTAGACGCGTGGGCCGAAGGCAACATCTGAACGCTATTCACGTCTAGTTTACAAACTTTAATGATGCCTACCACATATATACTGAATTTCCAGATGGGATAAACAAGAACATCACACTCTGGAGTATATATTTCGGAGAAGCGCTAATCTTGTGTTAGTTCACTCTATTCAACCACTTCTACATCCCACTTAGAAGAGAAGAGCGATAGAATTCTAAATTGGCTGCTTGGTTTCTTGCTAATTCAATGGTTCTTGTATAGAGGGGATGACCTGTGTGTATTTGTAACAACATGGCAATGTCTATGCAGTAGCCCTCCCTGTGCCACTTTGACCACACTTTGACCCACTTTTTGCCCACACTTGAGGACTTTGGGGAAGTTTTAGTAAATCTTGTTTGATGTCCTCAAGATAACTTGTCCGGCGTCACTTACAGTTATGGCACATGCAGATAATGGATACTTCCATTTGATCCATGGAGGATTTCCTATTTTTGATCACATATTTAGAAATTTAGGGGAAAATTTATCAAGACTGATGTATCTGTACCTAAATTCCCACCCATATATTTCACACCAGATTTAAAAAGAGACTTACGCCCCTCAGTAAATCGAGAGAATCTGATGCCCCTTCACACCTTGCAGCCCCTCATCATTTTACAATCTAGATCATAGACTGATGACAACCTCTCTCCTACAAGGGTCCTAAAAGGGTAGATAAAGGATTGTTCTATTGGCACCCTTTAAGAATAATAAGGACAATACTACTAGTAACTAAAGATGAGCACGACTCAAGAATGCTCAAGTTGGATCGCTCCACAATGGAATACTGGTGGTTTACTACGTTGGATGCAGTCCTAAGGAGACCTGGAAAACATGGATGCATCTATGGTTTCCAGGACTCCCTAGAGCTACATTCAACTGCTTCAGACACCAGTAATCAAATGCCGCAAACTCAGGTCTGGGTTCGTTGTATACATTGCTCCACTGTTTAAATTTCAATCCGAATGTAAAAGCTCACTTGACAACTTCAAGGCTACCTCATTCCATTGACATTGTGCTTCACAAAAAGAATGACCCAGTATTTTAGTAACCCCCATTTTTTCCCCTGGTTCTGGGCCACCGGTATGCATGTTCGAGTTGCACTCATTTCTCATAGTAACATAAAAATAATAACACTAATAATAACGGCAATATAATAACAATAAAAACAACAGGAATGATAATTCCAATAATAATAGTAACATCATAGTAATAATAATGATAACAATTGTGCAAATACTTGACATGAGCCTCATGAACCCTTAGAGACAACCAGGCAGGAATAGAACAACTAGTGAAAACAAACGCATGATGCTTAATTGCTAATTTTATTAGTAGTAATTCACAATGGCTGCAGACAATGCAAATCCGAAATAAAATATGCAAGTAGCTGGAAATGCCAATGTGCTTCAGGTCCCTAGAGAGGTAAGTAAACGAATAATATGCAAATTATTAATTTGTGCTCTGATTGCATTATCACAATAACCCTACGAAATCAGCTGATAATGAGCCGTTTCTTATTGTTTATATGTTTCACAGAGGCGTAATACATTGCCTTTACAGACGCTAATTCTCTTTTCTTGGAATAATAATGCTCAAAAGTAAAAATAAGTAAATAAAAAGCTAACACACTTCTAGCAATTGGAAGGGAAAACTTACAAGCTTCTTAGCTTAATTATGGAAATTAGAGATGAATGCGCCTTGGAGCTGGCTGTGCTGCCGTTTCGCCGATGAATGGCTTACTTTTGGGACAGTGCTTCGATTTGATGTATTTTGCTGGTCCTAAGCTCCGTAGTTAAAGATAGCGTCTTGTGTGAAGTAGCGCTAGATATTGTATATCCCCTAGTGTTGAGCGAGCATGCTCAGGTGCCCGTTTGAGCATCAGGGTGCTTGATCAAGCTGGATACTCAATGGTGTTTGGGCAAAGGTGGTCATACACCTTAAATAACCGAAGAGCGATTGCTTGTTTGTCAGTTATTTCCCCCACCCGCCACAGAAACCTTTTACATATTTTCATTCTAATTTTTGAATATTTTGCCCCTTGAAGGGATGTTTAAATGAAATATACAAAAATTTAAACAAAGAAATTTACTAGGTGTTGGCAAGACACATTAGAACTCTAGCAGTATGCTGGCATCCTGCCGGAGCTCTAATGTTTTTCAGAAACCTATTCATTTTTTGGTTCTAATTTTTGTATATTTCATTTACGCATCCCTCCAAGGGGCGAAATATACAAAAATAAGAATGAAAAATGTAATAGGTTAAAAAGGCACCTTCTAATATGCAGAGCAAGGGGCTAATGGTTAAATGCTCAAGTCTCCTATTGGTTTCATTGGCGTTGTAGTTGGACCTCAGACTTAGCTGAATAGAGGAAGGACTTAGGCTGCATTCACACGGAACAAGGACGTTAAAGGTCTGTAATGAAGTCCCCCCTTCCCCTGTGCGTGCGCACACACGGGAAGCATCTCTGATATGATGCTGAGAGTGGGGGAACTGTATAAATATGCACTGGGCTGTCAATACATGGCACGGGTCAATGCAGGCTTAAAGGGAAAAGTTATGCCACAGTATTCATAAGAATAGAGCATAACTGAAAAGATTATGGGGGTCTACTTGCAATTTTAAGAACTTGAACCCCAAAAGCCTTAATTCATTTTCTGTGGCACTGCCGAAGATAGCCGAAAGCTGCATTTGTCTATTTTTGGTGGCTCTATAGAAAATGTATGGAGCGACAGTGCTCATACAGTATGTGGCCCGTGGCTACATCCAACAGGAATTTCAGGCTGAGATTGTGGAGGACTCCAGTGGTCGGACCCCCCAGCAATCTCTTAGTATTCCCTATCCTGTGGATACTGTCAAAAGGGTATGACTAATCCAGATCTAGAAAATAAAAATATTTTCACGCATTCGTTAGGGTTGTTTAGTGGAACGAATTGTAAGTTAATCCGAGACATCCTCTCAATTTATTATCAGAGATCAACTACAAGACTAGAGATGAGTTGTGGTGCATATGTGGATATGTGTAGTAGTTCATGGACAGACAAAGTAGTAGTCACTCTAACAAAGTTTTCTGTATGGTCACAGTAGCTTTGCAGCCACTTGAATCATATATATCTACCTGCAGACTCCTGCAACTTTTGTAAATAAAATTCCGCACAAGAGTAGAGAGTATGGGTGGTGGTACCCATGCTGGTGAGTGCAGTTAGTCCAGACATGAATGTTACTTGGAAGCAGGAATAAACTTTACTGAAGACTTTCTGTGTACAACCACCTCCTTACAGCAAAGAGTGGTGAATTTACACAGTCATTAGGATGGAGGCTTGATATATGGTCCCCGTTCCCTTTAGTAGCAGTAATACTGTAGGGAAGTCTCTGAATATGCTATAAGCACTTTAAGTATTGCAAGGGGATACAGATACAGTCCATTAAGATAAACTCCACTGAGGAGGGACTTCACAGCTTGGCTCACTGTGGTGAATATTTTTAGAAGACTTTACTCATGGTTAGCTGCATTTCAATTCCTTATTGAAGTGCGTAATGTAAAACGGTAATAAATGACTTGTAAGCCATGCGGTACTGACTCTAGCTTGAAGCCCCCAAAGAGTCCATTGTTGGCAGAAGAGCCCTTTTACAGCTAATCTCTCTCTACTGGCATGTAAATTTAACCTTTCAGATGCACAGATACCCCGTAAGCATGGGCCAGTGATAATTCTTGGGTAAAACCTAAAATGTCAGAGTGTTGTGATCACCAGGACCAACACAAAGCTGACTCAGGTAAGACTTAAAGTGTCACTGTCATTATAACTTTCTAAATCAACAGTAGATATGATATAAAGAAAGTTTGCAATTTACATTTATTATTTATTTTTTAGTTATCATGGAGAACACGGCACTTCCTGTTTTCTGACTGTTTTTTTTTTCCTAAAAAAAAAACAGGAAATAGTCAGAAAACAGGTATCCTGTGTATCCCAGGTCATCTGAGCGCCCACAGCGAGAAGTCATGTGATTGTCGGACACATTGAGCTCTGACTCTCTGTACTGGCGAGAATTCCTGTCTGTTTAGTCTGTTTTTTTCAACCAGCACAAGTCAGAAAATCTTCCTTCCGGAGACTGGACCTGGATACAGTAAGTACAGCTGTTATATAGCTGCCTCAGGAGACTGGGCCTGGATACAGTAAGTATAGCTGTTATATAGCAGCCTTCAGGAGACTGGACCTGGATACAGTAAGTATAGCTGTTATATAGCTGCCTTCAGGAGACTGGACTTGTATACAGTATGTATAGCTGTTATATAGCTGCCTTCAGGAGACTGGACCTGGATATAGTAAGTATAGCTGTTATATAGCTGCCTTCAGGAGACTGGACCTGTATACAGTATGTATAGCTGTTATATAGCTGCCTTCAGGAGACTGGACCTGGATACAGTAAGTATAGCTGTTATATAGCTGCCTTCAGGAGACTGGACCTGGATACAGTAAGTATAGCTGTTATATAGCTGCCTTCAGGAGACTGGACCTGGATACAGTAAGTATAGATGTTATATAGCTGCCTTCAGGAGACTGGACCTGGATACAGTAAGTATAGCTGTTATATAGCTGCCTTCAGGAGACTGGACCTCGATACAGTAAGTATAGTTGTTATATATCTGCCTTCAGGAGACTGGACCTGGATTTCTGGTAAGTTCAGCTTTGTTTTAGAAAAAAATGCATGTAAATTGCAGACTTGCTTTGTATCACACTATATCCACTGTTGATCTAGATTTTGAAAGTTATAACGACAGGTACGCTGTAAGCAACTGGGGACTAGATTCTTTGGCAGAGTTGGGGCTATGCTAACTAGCTGGTAGGAACACACACTGGACTAGGTGTAAACCTTTTTCTCCTCTGATGGCCTAGCAGGAGACACACAAACCTGTCTGTTCTGTAGCCTAATCTAGACTAGAGAGGAATGGACTTTTGGTGGCATCTAGTAGAAACATGTCTGAGGGAAGGAAATGTGACCAAAATCTGATGTATGCTTACACATTATCCATCAGTACATAGAAATATCAACCCTTGCACATCCCAATACCCTGTGTATGTGGCTCTATCAGTGTAATAGAAAGAGACAAGCTAACTTATAGTAAGTTTGGGTTTGCGCAAACTTAAAACCATACTGTACCTGTATCTGTGTTTTTCAAGAATCCCTAGGGCTGCATCTATCTTCTATCTATCTCCTATCTGTCTGTCTGTCAGTCCGTCCATCCATCCATCCATCTGTATCTTCCATTATATTCTGTTACGTACAGGCATACGCTCTGGTGACTTTATAATGCCTCTTTCAGATTGTATTACAAAAGGGAATAGAGTACGGGTTTGATTCTGTGGGTGTCTTTATGCATAATGTGAGTCTTTGGAGCACACAAGACGTCGCTAGACTCGCTACCCAAGAGAAGTGCTTCTTTCTACATGAAAGATCGTTTGTGAGAGCTATTAAGACCCTTCACATTCAGTGATGTAAATGTAATAACTATATAATTGGTAAAATTGCTGTATTAGTACAGAATGAGATATCTATACAGTAATGTAACCCAACATATAGCAGTGATATCCTTTATTTGGGATTTATTCTATATCTACAAGATGACAATATTAATAAAAAGCTATTCATTGGCATAAAACCTAAAGTTCTGATATAGACTGAGTGGTATAAGAATCACTCTCAGAGATTAGGGAATTTACTGAGATCAGTTTCAGGCGAGAATTCTGCCATCAGATTCTGTTTGGTTGGAAAAAATTTGGACAAATGGAAAAAGCCCTGATTGTCCAGAAAAGTAGTGATACTGACTAGAGTTTAGGTGTTCAGAACCTAAGAGACAAGGCAGGGGATGTGTGGCTGTGTAAAGTAGTAGAAGTAATGGTGGTGGTGGTGGTGGTGGTGGTGGTAGTAGTAATAGTGGTAGTACATATAGTGGTGGTAGTAATTGTAGTAGTAGTAGTAGTGGTGGTAGTAATAGTAGTAGAAGAAGAAGTAGTACTAGTAGCAGTAGTAGTAGTAGTAGTAGTATTAACAGTAATAGTGGTAGTACAAGTAGTGGTGGTGGTTGTGGTAGTAGTAGTAGTAGAAGTAATAGTAGTGGTAGTAGTAGTAGTAGTGGTGGTGGAGGTGGTAGCAGTAGTTGTGGTGGTAGCAGTCGTGGTGGTGGTAGTAGTTAAAGTAATAGAAGTAGTAGTAGTAGTAGTAGTAGTAACAGTAATAGTGGTAGTACAAGTAGTGGTGGTGGTGGTAGTTGTAGTAGTAGTGGTGGAGGTGGTAGCAGTAGTTGTGGTGGTAGCAGTGGTGGTGTAGTAGTTAAAGTAATAGAAGCAGTAGTAGTAATAGTAGTAGTAGTAGTGGTGGTGGTAGCAGTAGTGGTGGTGGTAGTTATAGTAATAACAGCAGCAGCAGTATTAGTAGCAGTAGTAGTAGGGGAAAAAGTAGTGGCAGTAGTAGTAATGGTGGTAGTAGTAGTAGTAGTAGCAGCAGCAGCAGCGGTGGTGGTATTAATAGTAGTAGTAATAGTGGTAGTAGTAGTAGTAGCAGCAGCAGCGGTGGTGGTATTAATAGTAGTAGTAATAGTGGTAGTAGTAGTAGTAGCAGCGGTGGTGGTATTAATAGTAGTAGTAATAGTGGTAGTAGTAGTAGTAGTAGTAAGGGTAGTATTGGTAGTAGTAGTAGTAATAGTAAAAGTAGTAGTAGTAGCAGCAGTAGGAGTAATAGTGGTTGTAGGGTAGTAGTAGCAGCAGTAATAGTAGTGACATGGTAAGGTGGTATTGTTTAGGTCTGGTATGGCTGTTTTAAATGTAACGCCTGGAGCTATTAGCAGTAGTTTTTTTCCTACTAAATGTTCAATGGATGAGACCTCTGGGTTCTCCTAAGCTTCAGACATCAAGGGGACACAAGTCGGTACAAGAATGAGAAATAAGATGGACAGGCTTGGTGCCCACTACTTCTTCCCACTAAAACATAAGAGTACTAAACTATTTACCGATTATCCTCTAACATAGAAATAAAGGAGACTGAAGTGTTACAGAAGTTGCGATGTTCTCACAAAAGCTTCTCGTTCTCATAACACACAGATAATACAATACATATTCCAGAAACATGACCTGTGCTCCATACCATATGGAGATCTACAGAGGATTATGGGATTATTCTTAGCACCTGTCAGTGCTTTGTCACATGTAGGAATGTCACAGACCTGTGAATGGAACACACTGATCGAATTATCTCCATGTAGGTAAATAATTAAGGCCAGGCTTGCATACAGATTTTTTAGTGTTACCATATTAGCCAATAGATGATTATCATCTTTAGCCTCGGAATTTCATAGAATTATCCAACAGATCTGTCGAATATCATCACATAATGTTGTGTGACACAATGCGGCTCTGTCTACGTTGTTTAAGAGACAAAGGAACGAACTAAACAGACTGAACCTCACAATCAACTATATACAACCAAGACGTCCTTTATCAATTTAACATTTAAAGTCAACTAACATAGGAACCATCACTGGTCATGGTGGACCAAGTGAAGCCCAATGCATCCAAATTAAATGTTCATGCGCAATGCAGTAGTATCCCAATAGTATTAGAAAAAGTAATGTAATGTATGTACAAGTTACTAATAGATGCAAAAATCGAGAAAAGTACAAAAAAAGTCATTGGCAGGTGTCTACTGAGAAAACATGCCGTCTGAGAGCCCAAAACTTCCTAAGGGGAAAATAAACTATCCCATAGTACTGATTTACATAGTTACTAAAATACTTATAGGGGTAGTTCATTGAAAAAAAATTGTTGTACTATTTCCCTGCTACTGTGGTGGTTGCTACTGGGTTGAAGTTGTTGGTGATTATCCTGGTTGTGAGCTCATCCAGAGGTGTTAGTTGTTGTGACGCCAGTGCTAGTCCAGCACACAGGTGTGATGTTGGTACCTTCTTTTCTAGGATGGCTGGCTGTGATCCCCAAATGGCCGGTAACCTGCCGGGTTGTTGTGGGTCCCTTTGGCTCTTGTCATGGCAGTCCTGAGTGGCAACTGACCCACCCGGACTGTCAGTACCGCCACCCACTGAAGGGGGGAAAATAACCCAAGGTGTGCGGTGGTGTGTGTATAGGTGCCGGTGCGAACAAAGATGAGAAGAGTCCAATGCGTAGTATAAAAATATAACAACTTTACTGGAAGTTTTGTAGTTTCACAGTACCCGTTTTAGCAAGTAATACATCTTTACACACTCGTATGCTTAACTTTAGTGCTCAAAGGAAGGTGCTTGAGAGAAGTAGAAGAGGTAGTTGTGGTAGTGCTTGGGGAGAGGAGTTTGCCAGAGGAGCCCCAACCCAGTGTAGCTTGGTACTCTGCAGGAAACTTGATAGATATATCTGTGAAGTGTTACTCATACTCACGATCATACTGTGTCTGACTGCCTTTTGCCTCTTGTAGCAGAGAACCCATCCCAGTAGAATAGTAAGAGCTCCAGTCATGGTTATCTGGGTGTAGCTAGGTGTCCGAGTCTTCCCAGTTACTTGCACTGCGCAGTAGGATACATAGAGCTTTATACACTGATTGCTTTGTCCTACTGGGCTGGTTCCTATCTTTTTCGGGATACTGCCCTGCCCTTTTATGACGTGTTTCTGGCGTGGTTCAGGGTGTTCCTTGATGACTGCTCTCCCTTGTTATTGCTTAGCACTGCATAGTGAATATTATAGTGTTTTTAGAAGAAGCGTTGGTCTCTAACTGCATCTGCTCACTTTGGTGGCTAGACTCAACTCAATGTGTCACTTCCTCTCACAGCTCACTTACTCCTCCTACAGGGGGTGAGTGTGTGTAAAAAGCAAGGGTAGGCAAAAAGAGAGAGAGAGAGAGAGAGAGAGACATGGTATAACAGACAACCTATTACCTCCTCAGCTGTGCATAAAAGAACATATAACTAAAAGAGACACTGACACCTGGGGAAACTGTAAATACCTCATCTGTCACTTTACCTAAAGTGAGAATCTTTTGACAGGTGCATAGAAGAAAAAGAAACACCAGTGTTGGGACACCACACTATCACCTCTGTCCATGTCAGGAACTGTCCAGAACAGTGGCAAATCCCAACAGAAAACCTCTCCTGCTCTCCAGACTGTAAACAAACTGTAAACCACTTCCTGCAGGACATATAGCAGCTGATAAGTACTGGAAGACTTGAGATTTTTAATAGATGTAAATTACAAATCTCTGGCACTTTCTGACCCCAGTTTATTAAAAAGGAAAAAAAAATGGTTTCCTTCCCCCTTCCCCTAAATAATAAATAAGTCTGGCTATCAGAAATACTTTTACATGCATAGAGGTATAGGTAAGTATAGGTAATGATGGACATGAGGTATAAAGCAAAAGCATAACCATCCAATGCCCCTCTAATCCATGCATCCTCGGGCACTTCCATGCACCTTAAATATCCACACTATTCAATAAACTCAGGGAACATTACAGATGCATGCACCTACCCGCAAGGTAAGCAATTTTCATTTTCTGCTTGGTGTATTTAGGCCGGAGCTGCATAGACTGGCACTCTTTTAATATATTTAGGGGGCGCCAATGTAGTATTATTAGATGCCTATATGCATGTTGTACACTAGAGATGAGCGAATAGTGAAATATTCGATAATTCAAAAATTTTATTCAAATAGCTCCTGATATTCATATATTCGAACGAAAATCGAATCCCATTATAGTCTACGGAAGAAAAATACTTGGGACCTGGAAATCAATATTCGACTACTAGGAGGTCACATGACACCTTAAGAAATGATGCCAACACCTCTGGAATGCATATAGGACAGCAAGGGAAGCATGCCTGGCTGCATCTAACATTAGTGATGAGCGAACAACCCAATTTTCGCTGAACAATAACGAACATTAACAATATCTACAAATCAGTAGTAGCAAGATAACAGGTATTATCCGACACTCACAGAATACAGCCGTATACTGTATATATAATTTTTTTTTTTAATAATCAAATTAAAAGGCTGGTCAACTCCTTTACAGGACACAGACTGCGCAAATCAGTAGTAGCAAGATAACAGCTATTATCCCACACTGACAGTATACAGCCGTATACACTATCAGTAGATGTCTGAACACACTGTCTGTCTCACAACAGCTTCTAAATATATGCTTTCTATACTTTTAGCCCTAGCAAGGGCTTTTAGGGGTCCCTTTCTACCTAACTTCACCTAAAAGCTCTCTCCCTGGTATACAGTCTGTCCCTCTCTAGCTCCAACCAGCAAGTGACACGAATCTGAAATCCCTATTCTTATACTCAGGAGGTGACGTAGTTTAGCCAACCAATCACATTTAGAGATTTTTTTTTAGTCCTGCCTATTCCTAGTGCCTGTCCCTCCCCCCTGCCTGTTTATTTCCAGGAAAAAAGCGCCAGTGGGGATGGGAGGGCGAATCGAATTTTTACTGCGTTATTGTTTGAATATTCAAATGCAATCGAATAGCATGAATAGTGTACTATCATCACTATCACTCATCATTCGTACGCTGTATTTGTTAGTAAAACAACGGCCATTGTTATCTAACAATACTAGATTGTATTAAGGTGTAATAATTGATATGTCTATTTTGTACGACCGCGGCCATACAAGATAGTCTGTGCTCACAGCGTAAAGGACGACTGCCAGATGTGCTTTGAACTGAGGTCTATAGCTAAGTGGAGTTTGGGCACACCTGAATGTGCCCAAATTCCGATTACAATCAAATGATGTATGCAGTATAGGCCGCGTGAGCATGCAAGACAGTGGCCGTTGTTTGACACAGCCGTGTCACACAACGGACACTGTTCTTCTCATGTGTGAACATGGCCTTAATGTGCCTGTACAGAAAAATATTAGGAAAAAAAATATAGAAAAAAATAAACTGGGCGAACACCAATAGCTATACAATATATATCTTAGAATTCGAAGTGTTGAAAAAAGGAACAAAGTTTTAGATCTTAAAGCGGTTATCCAGCATTAGAAAAACATGGCCACTTTTTTCCAGAGACAGCACCGCTCTTGTCTCCAGTTTGGGTTTAGATTTTACAACTCAGTTTCATTGAAGTGTATGGAGCTTAATTTCAAACAAACCTGAACTGGAGAGATGCTGTCCCTGAAAGAAAGTGTCCATGTTTTTCTAACACTGGATAACCCGTATAAAGGGGAACGGGGAAAGCTCCCTATAGTGCATGGGGCACTGAGGATGAAGGTGCTTCTCTTACATTCATCCTCTGCACCATTCCTGTGCAGTTTGTAATGTAATCCTCCTCGTCTGGTAAGGCAATTTGGAGAACTACTAGCAGAGCTGCCACTCACAGAGTGCCGACCTGCCCTGGTCAGCCCACCCCTTCTAGTGATCAGCAGTGGAGCTAGCCAAATCGGAGCTCTGGGGGCCACAGCCCTACCCCCAGTGCTCTAAATGGCCTCACTGGATGCAGGATTACACTACAAACTGCAATGGAACGGGACAGAGGATAAAGATAAGAGACACACTGTACCTTCATCCTCAGCTTTGCATGCTCAAAAGGGAGGTATCAGCAAGTTATATTTGTCTAACTTCCTGATAGTTTCTGTTTATCAAAGAATACCACTATATACTGTCATTTTATGGTTAATGGATACAGTTGAAGGAATAATATTTTGATTTTGGGATAATTCATTGAAATCAGCTGCCGGATTAAATTTGGGTTCCACAATGATTTTGTTTCCTACCGGAACAGGAACTCCGTTCAAAAGACAGGAGTCCCTGCACCTGTTTACTAAGTGGGGATGTATACGTTTTATGTCTCACATGTATAATATATAATTAATGGAGTTCTATGGTGATCTACATTTGGTTCAATAAGTCAGTTATTCCACCTGGCATCATTGCAGTGCCAGTGGACACACTAGCTCTTTTAAGACTTAGGCAACATATATTTTCGTAAAAACATGGCCGTTGTTGCACATTGCAAAAACGGCCGTGATTATTATGAAAATATTTGTTACTTGCCGTCTATGGGATCCCGGCCGGAGCACATACACATAGTATACGATCATCCATCCGGCACTGCAGTACGGGCCGAGATGATCTTTTCTGAGACCAGCCGTTCCGTGACCCAGCCGGTCTCTTATGTAATGTGAACACAGCCTTATACTGCACATGGGGAAGGACATGGGGGGTATAGTAAATATGGTGAGCACTTGCTTGGTTTTGATGCGGAAAAATAGCGGAGTGAAAAAGAAACTTTGCATTAAAGCTGTCAAAAGTGACTTGCTCATTGCTAGCACTTAAAGTGACTGCCGGATGATTGACTGCTGACAGAATTAAGTCATTTGCAATTTCTAAACTAACTAGATTTCAGCTTGTACAACACTCCTGTCCTGCTGTTTTCCCCAGTAAATCCTGCTGTCTCATTACAGAAGTGTGGGAAGCAGCATATGCTAGATTAACCTGCATCTTCCACATACTATCTCATTACTCGTTCCATTCACAACGCTCACGTCAGAACCTAATTAGTAGCTTTTCAGATATTTAATTGTAACACTCATTAATGGTCGTATGCTTTCCAGATGTGGAAGAAAAAAAAAATCTAATTTCTTATCTCATCTGAATGATAATCCTCACAATTTATGTTTGTCTAAATATGTTAATGAAGTTTTATATATACATTTATTCTTTTTAATGAAACCTCTTTAGGATATGTCAATCACGTGGGATCCATACCATGCCTCGCTATTGTCGTAAGTAAATGAAAGTTACTAAATCAGAACCTTGATGGGTCACTTCTTCAAACTCGTTGGGGGGCATTTATCAAGATCAGTGTACTCGTACGCTGGTCTTACATCAGGCCTCGCCCCCTTTTCCCCGCCCGGATTCACTTCGAGGTGTGTCAGGCGCCCAAACCTGTAAGCAGGCATAAATCATGATAAATGAGGTATGGGAGAAGGCCACGCTTCCTCCCCATCCCTTGCCCACCTATTGGGCCAGCGGGAAATGCGGCAGACATACGCCAGGGAGATGGGGCGAATCTCAGCCTTCTCCCTGGGAACGCCTCGGATGGGACCTTCGTAAATATTCCCCTTTGAATCTGTTCATACAACAATAATTTAGTGATCAACAATATCTATACAGTGGCCTCTCAAGTTGCAATATTAATTGGTTCCAGGACGACCATTATATGTTGGAAATATTGTATCTTAAAGGAGAAGTCTGGCCTGAGATAACTTTTGACAGACAGCAGGGGGAGGGGAGAGTGTAACAATGAAGTTTTTTTTCCCCCTTCCTGTACCTGCGATGCATCGCCTGACTGGCCCGGGACCCCCTGCAAGAAGGCATTTGCCCCTGAGTTGTGATGACGTCACGATCGATGGAATCGATGACATCACGTCAAGGAATCGATGGACAGCACTCTCAGCCAATCAGTGACTGGAGCTGCATCCCACCCCAGTCACTGGCTGGCTGATCGGCCAGTTCATCAGCCGAGTTGTGACATTGTGCTGAAGTGACATGGGGAGAGGTGAGTCGGGACCCTTTCTTATCTGCCCCCCCCCCAATACCCCCCTGTAAGTTAAAAAAAAAAAAAGAGTGGTCCTTTAAGACCATAACTGTATGGAAAACTGGTAATTGGTTCTGAAGCCCCCAAAAAGTCATCAAAAAATTTGAAAAAGTAAAAATTTAAAAGGAAACAAGCAGATAACTAATATGGGTAGAGTACGTCTTTACATACAATGGTCAGAAAGAGCCGCTGGAGATGGTAAATTACTTATGTAGAGGACCAAAGCATTTTCACACAGGGTCCTAAATGAAGCTGTCCTTACCTGGTGCCCAAAGGAGCAACACATCCTGGCACTGGAAAAGAACGGTACAGAACACGCACCGTACTGTAGAGAGATGCCTCTAGGCGGCCAATCAGTGCAGTCACTTCAGTAATACTGGAGTTTTACCAGTAAAATGGCTGCTTTTATTGGTCATATATCTAATTATTTGTATGCTGTGTAGATCCTGACTGTCCCTTGTATTGTATGTTGAAAATATTGTAACCTAAGGCCATTGTAAGTAGAGTACTGTACTATTACTGACGCAGACATTGTCTATTTAATATCTAATTAGAGATGGGGGAACTTTTCGAAAGTTTGGCAGGTTTATTAAAAATCCGTGCGCGCCCACATCAGAACTCCCCACTACACACTATGGAGCGTGTGGCTGGAGCCGCACGCTCCATAGGGTGCACTGACAGGGTTTTCTGCGGCTGTTATTCAATGAATAGCGGCCGACAGAAAACTGACATGTCAGTTCTCTACAGCACCGCTAGGGATCCCGGCTGGAGTGTATACCATGTGTATGCACTCTGTATACCATGTGTATGCACTCCGTCCGGGATTCCCTTAGCCTACAGCAGAACCTAACTACCGCATTAATTCACTAATTACCGAGGAACGTTGTGGGAACATAGCCTAAAACAATTAAACAATTGCAGGCACTTAGCTGTTTTTGTGCGACTTACCGAGTTTACTCATCATTAGTTACCTGTCTGCGCTCCCCAGTTTTAGTCCTTCTCCGGGCCATGGTGTTCGCCACAGCCGCCTTCAGTCTGCTTAGCCAATCATTGACTCAGACGGAACAGCGACTCGGACAGTGATTGGCTAAACGGGAAGTAACACCCTAGACGAGAGTGAGAACCCACTCAGCCAATCACCAGTCAGGCATTGATTGCCTGAGTGGGCTGTCACTCTCATCTCAGGAGTGACAGCCGTCTTAGCAAAGCACTGGCCTTGGCACTGTACCATCTCAGTCAGTGATTGGCTGAGCAGGCTGCGGGAATCAACGATCAGCAGGGGACACTGGACGCCCATAGCAGTACGCTTTTTTTTTCAATGTGTGTTAAATTGTGCAGTTGCCATCTTTACAAACTCATTCTAGAGATTTGGTTAGTCCATTTCTATTTCTAATCATCATTTTCTTCGATAAGAATAGACGCCCTAGTAAAAAAACCTTTGTGCTCATATGTTTAGATTTATTCCTTTATGAGACCTAGAAGATATTTGTAAGATACCAAGGATAGGAAATTATTAAAGGAATGTGTCTGAGATTTACATTCCAAAACTGCTGAAACTGTTAGATAGCTGTATGGTACCTTTCATAGCCCCAACTGTGCTTCCATAATGGTACCACGTGTCAAAGAGGCATTTCCAAGTCCTTGAAGTGCTAAGGCCACCACGTCCCCTCTCACATCCACAGTTTATAGTGAAAGTTATAGTGACTGTCCCATTGTCAAGGGACATCACTACTCTCAAAGAGGGTTGACTCGAGGCTTTCTTCATTGAGAATTGAATGGTGGTTACCCCAAATTGACAGCATAAGTCCTCAATGGCAAATTGGCCACCAAAACTAATAGTATTAATACGCAGAAGGACAGAGAAAGGAGCTGCTGCACATCACACCCATGGCTGACACTAATGCCTCTTGGCTACATTTAAAAACCAACGCCAGGATGTTGGTATATAATTTGATCAGACCATATTTCCTCATGTACCACGTGCAGGTCCCCTAATCCACATGAGTCCCTACACTAACTCCACACTGTGTCGGACAGCGACCGCTAACCCCGCAAAGCAAGTGCAAGCAGGGAAGGAAGGCCACGGAATAGCCCTGCAACCCCA